>NC_057944.1:32858710-33177043 GCF_018555375.3 Anguilla rostrata | reverse complement strand
AGCCGCCGGTTTTTCCCGTCCTCTTTCCCCGCCCCGATGCCCTGAGTCCAGCCCCGCCCCTCGCTCTCATCTTTGACCCCCCTGCCAGACCTGAGCCGTGGGAAGCTATGTACGTCTGCAGGGGGGGGGTGACCTCTGTCCTCTTCTTCATTTCTGCTGTTTTACGACTTAACTGTCAGACGGGGGGAGGCACAGTTGGAGGCGCACAGTAAAATGTTCCCCGTTAAATCAATTCTTACAGAGCACTTATGGTCCCTATTGGACTCTCATGTACTTGAGTTGAATTAACACTGAACATTTTACTGTGTGAAGCTGGCCTGGAAGCTCTCAGGCTCTTACACTGAGGGCTGTTGCTGGAGGAGTGTGAGGAACACCTTCGGTCAGAATGTCGGGTTCACAAAGGGAACTGCGTAGAGGGGACAGCCTGTAGCGCTGAATTCTGGGATTGATGATCAGAAACGACACCCACTGTGACTTTGTTCACCCTGGTAACAGCTACCGTGCTTGTCTTGGGCCAGGGAATTCCGGTTCTTTTAAAATATCCATCGTAAAAAAAATTTTTTTTAAATCTCACTCTGATTTTGTTATGGTTTTACCGGTGCAAAATGGGGACAATAGTCATCATTTAAGATGTTTAAGAAGATATTTATGGTGACAGATGACTGACCTTGCGGCCGGCCCGAAAACTGCATTGGCAAACTACTGTTAGGCTAAGAGCTCCCCTTCAGACAGAAGCCTCGGCACACCGCTTGCTGGTGGGTGGATGCTAATTTATGGTTGTGCCAGCCGGTGTCATAAATCCGAGGGTGACATCAGCAAGCACACGAGGTGCTCCAGTCATCCGGTCCTACTGCCACCTTCCATTGTTAGAAAGAATGTTGTTTCCAATGTTATTATGAAAACTATGCATACAGATGGATTTCACTCTCACTGTTATGCAGAATGACCTGTAACTGTATTTGGCAGGGGGGAAAAGGGTGTTGGGGGGGGGGGGGGGAGTCTACTAGACAGAGTTTACTAGACAAAACACTGAGGTCTGGTTTCATGGACACTGATTAAGCTTAGTCCTGGACTAAATTGACTTTTGTATGGAGAATCAAATAAAATTCTCCTTTCAGAATTTAATTTAGTTTTGGATCAGACGTAATCTGTGTCTGCGAAACCGACCCTGAACGTGTTAGATTTCCCTTCAGTTAAATTTTGACCGGACAAAACTTCTGATACTGGGCCCAAAGCAACAGTCTGATTTTAAACTAATTTAACGAAAGTATAACTAGTAGGAGGTATTATCATTGTTTGCACTTTCGACATCTCTCAATTCTGTCGACAGTTTCTGTTGGCTGGCATGCACGGCTATTTATGAAACACCTGCTAGTACAGTTCCAGTTTCGGCTCTCAGTCCATTCCAAGTGTGAAATTAGACACATTCAGATAGGAAGAGGGATGACAAGCTGAGCGGTAGGATTTCATATTATCTGAAGATAAAGTCTGGCTTAACAAGAAGTATGAGGATAAAATATATATTTATTGTCCCTCATGAAGAGAAATAAATTCTGTCCAGGCAATTTATTGGGTAGAATACACGGTTATGTTGAAATACATTACATGGACAGTGTCACGTATTCCATTTATCAGACACAGAATATTTCATTAAGTGGAAAAAGGATGATGTAAATGGCTATTCATATGCCGATACAGAAAAAAAAGACCATTAAAGTTAGTAAAACTAACTGCTAGAGATAATCTTTTCTCTTTGCTAAAATGTATCATTGGTTGTGCATAGTAGCTCAGTACAGACACAAACCCTTCACTAACTCACTGTTAGTTACTGCCAGTGCTGCAGTGTAGTGCTTGTTTTGATAGAAGCCCTGCCTTTGTAACTGAAAGTATTGTTGGTGGGCTTAAGAGTAGATTCCATTTCCGTTCAGTCAGTTCAGAAAATGAATTGTAGTTATGTCCTTAATCCAGTTCAGGAACCATAAAGTCACCCATTAGGTTCCATACAGATTTTTCCATGAACTCATTTAATTGACCAGATGACAATAAGACTACATTTATTTATTAACCGTTATTTTAAACAGGGTAAGACAATGAGAACCAAGTTCTCTTTTATGCATGTTCACCCTGTGAACAAAATATATCAGCAATTAATACAGGGTATCAGAAAATAAAATTTAAAAAATGTAAAATACAACAATGTATAACTAGATAAGCGCAGTCTTTATATAATATACAATATAATTATAAAATATGAAATGATAAAACTACAAAGCAATATATTAAGTACTCAGTACTCTATTATATATCACTTCCGGCAAGTGCAGGACATAATTAAGAAGAGCTTTATTAAGGTTCTGAGCTCAACCACAGTAACCAAACTGTTCAATTTAAGATCTTGCTGTAGTTCATTCAATTTAATTAGTGTATACATGAAATTAACTTTTTTTTCAGATTTACACATTGATTTACACACAGATTCATTGGCGTACATTTGTATCAAAATTAATGGAACAAAATGTAGAAAAGGTCCACTCAATTTACGAAGGTTGCAGAATTATATTTTAATGATGCATTGTAAAGGAAACATGGCAGAGAGACAAGGCTGCTGTAGAACTCAGTCATCTTTTGTACTGTAAGTGATACTGAATCTCGATGAAGCAATAAAGTCAACTTGGCACGGTCTGCATTACACGCCCATGTTCTTTCTTTCATAAAAACCACGCGGGGGAAAAAATAAATAAATGTTTGCAATGCTTTTTTCGGCACAACCTGTACAGGACGGGGAACAAATAATTGTAGTTTTAATTAGGGGAAGTGCAAGGGGGGTGGTCAGAACGCAAACCAGTGAGGCGACATAGCTGGTTCTTAAAAGCGCGGCGCTGCTCCTCCTCCGATGGAGTTGTCATCACCCACTTCCTACAGATAAGTAGCGAGACTGTGAGCAGAGCAGAGCAGAGTAGAGTAGAGTGGAGCCTCCGGGTGTGGTGGGTCTATTGAAGGACTGCTAGCGCACAGGCACCCAGGGATGAGAGGCAAGCTGGACATCGTGGGCCTGGTGCTGGGCTTCATCGGCCTGATCGGCGTGGTGACCATCACGGGCCTGCCCATGTGGAAGGTGACGGCCTACATCGGCGCCAACCTCATCGTCATGGAGACGCAGTGGGACGGGCTGTGGATGAACTGCATCAACCAGGTGAACATCCGCATGCAGTGCAAGGTGTACGACTCGCTGCTGATCCTGCCGCCGGAGCTGCAGGCCGCGCGCGGGCTCATGTGCGTCTCCATCGTGCTGGCCACCGCCGCCCTGCTGGTGTCCTTCTGCGGCACGCGCCGCACCAACTGCTTCGGGGACGACGCGCGGGGGAAGCGGGTGACCCTGGCGCTGGGCGGCGCCCTCTTCCTCCTCTGCTGCGTCACCACCCTCATCCCCGTCTGCTGGACGGCGCACACCATCATCCGCAACTTCTACGACCCCCTGGTGATCGACGCACGCAAGCACGAGCTGGGCGCGTCGCTCTACACCGGCGCGGCCGCCGCCGGGTTGCTGCTGGCGGCCGGCGCCATCCTGGTGTGGCGCTCCACCGCCCGCGACGGGCAGGCTGGCGAGGAGTACCACCTGCAGCCCGTGCCGACGAGCGAGCGGGACGGCGGCGACGGCCATGACGCAGGGCTGGGGCGCAATCCGTCCAGCACTTACAGCAAGATCCAGTATGTGTGAGCGACCAGCAGCGGCCGGCCTCTCCGTGAGAAGCCACAGGACTGATCCCCTCTGTGGAGTCATCAGGGCTGATCTCCCTTTGAGAAGGGGCAGTGTGGAATAGTGGGTAAGGAACTGGGCTACTAACTGAAAGGTTCCAGGCTCGATTAGTAGGTAGGACACTGTAGTTGTGCTCCTGCGTAAGGCTCTTAACCTGAATTGAGTCAGTACATATCCAGCTGTATATATGGATACTATGTTTAAAAAAATGTAATGTATAAGCTCCGGGGCTGAGCTATTTGTGCTCTTAGAGGTGTGAAAATGGATGAAATGCACAGAACTCTGGGACATTCAGAGAGCACTGCTCCCCATTAAAGTCATGTAAAACTGTCTAGTTTTAAAGCTGCTGTAATGTACTTAATTTGTATTTATCTTTATATGTATTTAAAAATATGGATGCTTATGTGTATTGTTATTTTAGTGTGCATGACATTTGCAAGCAATAAATAATGCCCTGAAATGTGATAAATCTAGTAGGTGAATTGAAATTAATTCAACAGCTTCTGCTGCATAATTAGCTTCACATTCTTTGGAATCTACACTACTTGGCACGATGGAACTAACATGGATTAATGGGGCCTTACAACAGCTGTTTTCATATCCTTCTGGTTCTCTTAGTCTAAATGAGTCACTTGCAGCATTGTCAGTTTCTGCATATTTTCTGTTTTTATTTTTTGCTTAAGATATGTCTCAGGAATCAGTTCTGTGGACTTGGATGTGTGTGTGTGTGTGTGTGTGTGTGTGTGTGTGTGCGTGAGGTGAGTGCAGGTACTCTTCCGGTTCGAGCACAGGCTGAGAGAAGAAGGTAGGTGGTGAAAGGATGTTGATGCACTGGTGCAGGTTTGTCTGCATTCCGTCAAAAGCCTTAGTTTAATGGAGAATGTGAAGGGGAGGGTGGGACCCACAGCCCAGTCTCACAGACTCTGTACTGAACGCAGTAAAGTAGCTCTGAGCCCCAGTCTCACAGACTCTGTACTGAACGCAGTAACCTCCCCCCATTTTTCATTCAGTTGTGTTCTTCTTGTCAGCATCCCCCATGTTCTGCCTCTCCTGCCTTCCTTCTATGCATGAATGCACGCACACACACATTCTTTTCATTCTAGCAGTTGTCTCTGTCTCTGTGCACACGCACACACACACACACACACACACACTCACACATGAACCAATATAAAGGAAAGTCTCTCTTGATTTGTATGTTAGATGTGAAACAATGAGTGGCACAGTGTGCCAGGTAACTTTTATTGTACCGAAACTGGAGTCAGGTTACCATCCTTCAAAGCTCTCACGGGACCTATTCACATATTACATTACATTACATTACAGGCATTTAGCAGACGCTCTTATCCAGAGCGACGTACAACAAGTGCATTATTTCAAGGTGCAGAGGTGCAAAAGAAACACTAGAGTGAAGTAAAGATCGTAGTGCCAGAAGTGACCACATAGATCAGGACTCCAACCCTGTAGAGTAACCTGTTCAGCAAACAAACAAACAATCCTGCCAAGTACAAACTAGCACTGAAATCACATTTGCCTAATCAGAATCAGACAAAAACAATCCTGCCAAATAAAAACTAACGTGATCGTATTAGCCTAACTAGGTACATTGAGCTAAACTATAGGCTACGGAGGGGTGGGGAGAGGTGCAGCCTGAAGAGATGAGTCTTTAGTCTGCGTTTGAAGGTAGTCAGATTCTCTGCTGTTCTGACCGCCACGGGGAGGTCATTCCACCAGCGAGGGGCCAGGACAGACAGCAGACGGGAGCGGGAAGTACAGACACGAAGAGGGGGAGGTGCCAAGCGTCCAGAGGTGCATATGTGCCAGGACCACGCCCAATCACCTCTGTCGGCAAGGTGCACGGTTATTGTTTCTGTGGTCATGTGCTGAACAGGAAGAGAATGATAGAACTACTGAAACACAGATAATAAGGGTTTCTGAGAATAGCATAGCATCTTTAATGTTTCCAGGGTACATTTGTACTCGGTCCACTCCCCAGATGTGGTGTTTTCATAAGTACTTTTGTTAAGGCATGTAAACTATTAGATATAAACTGAGAGACTGCTGTTTAGTGGCGTATATCCAGGGTTTTCAACAGGGGGCATGTGGACCCCCTGGGGGTCCATGAAGGTATTGTAGAGGGGTCCCTGGCCAGATTCAAAATGCACTGACTATATATAGCTTTGAGAAATTAAAAAAAAAATATATATATATATATATATGTATGTATATATATTTTTTTAATTAAAAAAAAAGTATTTTATTTATTTATTTATTTTTACATTTTTTAAATAAATATAGATAAAGCAGAAAGTTATGAGATACCAAAGATTCTTATTGATGGAATTTGTCACAAAAAATAAAAAATAAATAGCACACACTGCCAAAAAAAATTAATCTTACAATTTCAGACACAACATTGTGTGAACTTTGAACTGTCACACTGCCAGAGCCGGCCTGACCCAGTAAGTGACAAAAGCAGCTGTTTGGGCCCCATGACCCCCAAGGGGCCCCTAATTAGTCTAAAGTATACATGTAATATATAATGTTGGGGGCAGCATGGTACTGCAGTCGATAGCACTGCCGCCTCACAGCAATAAGGGCTTGGGTTCGAATCCCAGCCTGGGATCTGCGTGGGTTTCGTCCAGGTACTCTGGTTTCCTACCACAGTTCAAAGACATGCAGGTAGCTGAATTGAAGATCCTAAATTGAGTGTGTGAAATCCTGCTTAGGGGCCACTCAAAGGCAAGCGACGGCACTGGACGCTGCGTAAGACAAAACAACAAGCCCTTCCGTGCTGTTGTTTGAAAGCTTAAGACTTCTCCAGTTGAGAATTCAGTGAGATGGTACCGGTGCTTTCATTCATTTCTCGAAAATCGAGTATCTCAGGTTTTCACGCGTCTGACGACGGTTAGGCAGCCGAACCGGAAGGGCGGCATAGCATCCTTAGCATACATTCCGGGGTAGTTAGAAAAGTCCTGCCTCGTCTCCGCTCCCTTTCATTTCTGGAAGTGCGATCTACGGAGAGGCTAGAGCTGACATTGTCTCTTCACCTCACGCGCAGAGAGAGTCAGCGACAGGCAAAATGCAGCCAGTCACGGACAGGTCGTACACGGACAGCATGTACGCCGAGAAGGCCAAGCTGGAGAAGAAGGACCAGAGGGACCGCATCTGCTGCGAGGTGGTCGCCCTGGTGATCGGCTTCGTCGGGCTGATCGGCGTGGCGGCCGTGACGGGGCTGCCCATGTGGAAGGTGACGGCCTTCATCGGGGAGAACATCATCGTCATGGAGACGCGCTGGGAGGGGCTGTGGATGAACTGCTTCAGGCAGGCCAACATCCGCATGCAGTGCAAGGTGTACGACTCGCTGCTGATCCTGCCGCCGGACCTGCAGGCCGCGCGCGGGCTCATGTGCGCCTCGGTGGCGCTCAGCTGCTTCGCCCTGGTAGTGTCGGCCGTGGGCATGCGCTGCACCAAGATGGTGGACCACCGCGCCCGCACCAAGCACGTCGTCCTGGTGGTGGGCGGCTGCCTCTTCCTCCTGGCCTGCGTCACCACCATCATCCCCGTCTCCTGGACGGGCAACGTGATCATCCGCGACTTCTACAACCCGCTGCTGATCGACGCGCAGCGCCGGGAGCTGGGGGAGGCGCTCTACATCGGCTGGGTGACGTCCGCCCTGCTCTTCACCGCCGGGATGATCCTGGTGTGCCGCCACGCGCCGCGCACGAACGACGAGGAGCCGGTGGTGACCGGGGGGGCGTACGCGCCCTACACCTACCAGCCCGGCTACACCTACAACCCCGGATACACCTACCAGCCGTCCTACACCTACCAGCCAGCTTACACGTACCAGCCAGCCTACTCTACTGCCCCCCCCCAGGGGTCTGTCATATACAGCCCAAGCCAGTACATGTGAGTGCACTCGAACCCCCAAACCTCACCTACCCCCATCGCCGCCACCATCGCCTGATTTCTGAATTTCCCGTGAGGTGAGAACACACATCTTCGGATGAAAGACTGAATTCAAAGAAACTGCTCTTGAGCCGGTTTGTCGGATAGACCTTCTCTTGTTTTGAGTTTTTTTTAGTTTTTTTGTTTTTTAACAGGAACTAAAGCAAAGTAAGTCAGAAGGTCTATATGAAAGTAGGAAATGGAGAGGTGGGCGGTGTTTGTACGCTGTTGCAATTTGTTTTTGTATTGATTGAGTGTTGTTGTTTTTTTTGTTCATGTTGTTGTTAGGACTGCTGACGAGGAAAAATTGTTCAGCTTTGACAAAATGTAAAAAATGCGTTAAACTGCTTTAAATGACGTTAAATTTGAATTTGAAATCAAAAAATGAAATCAAATTTTGATTTCAGATATACAATGTATTAAATATATACAATAATGCAATAATATACATTTAACAATAAATGTAATTCATGTTCGCGATTAAATTGCACATTATGCACAGCAATATGGTATAAGTTCATATGTAAATATTACCTTATATCCAATTGTTTACAAAATAGGAACATTTTTCCTTTTTTTTCGAAACTACTGGATTCATCACACATCAGACACATTAGCCTTTACTTTCCCAGTTAAATATAATGTTCTGTTCTGTTCTAAGATGTGATATATATATATATATATATATGGAAAATAAACTACGAGAATATGTCAAGATAAATCTAATGCCAAACGTCGACCTGTTTGTTAATTCTATGTTTGTATGCACTGTATAGGATGCACAAATGCATTCTAAATGTCCATTTGAGTGTTCATGTTGAACACGTTTAAATCTTTTATTGACCATTTATTTGAATCATTTCCTGAGTTTCTTTTTTATTACTCCAAACAAATAAATGTTTGAATAAGGCACTGGGCATACGTTTATTTATTTCTCTGTCTGTTCATGGTAGTTTTGAACTGCATCACTGCTTTTTTTTTTTTTTTTTAAATCCACAGACAGGTTTCGGTTCCGCTTGAGAAACAGGTAGAGTCGGAGCGCATTCCATTGTTTGTTGTCTAACTACCGTAGGTATGGAGCACGCGGTCACGCTCACTCAGGCGCGCGTGGGTGGTGCTGAAAGTTCCGGCTCTTTTCCTCAAAAAGAGCGGCGCAGGAATGAAGAGAAGTCACTGTGTCTCTGAGCTGGCAGAGGAAGCGCACCGAAACTGGTAAAACCGGTGCGGTCACACCTCTTATGCAAATGGAGCTCCTTCCGCGTGTTTGGCTACGGGGCAAAAAAGAAAAATGGCAAGGATCACGTAGGCCAGGGCCGCTTTGGTTTCTTCGGCAAGATAAATCAAAACGGCACACGTATGTTTTAATTATTTGAAGCCGCAATTAAGAATTTGATTTTCCGTTATTTACCGTGCCATGAAAAATTATTTGCCCCCTTCCCAATTTCCTCTATTATTGCATATTTGCCACACCGAATGGTTTCAGATCATTAGACAAGACGTAATATTAAATGGTTCCTTCAATAAATGGGAGAAGACCAGGAAGATCAAGGAGCAGAAGACAAATATCTTGTGGTGTCTAGCAAGCCAAACAGTCATAAAACTGCACCGCAACTACACGAAGAACTGAAAAAAAAAAACAAGTTCCATTGCATTTATTTATTTTTATTTATTGGAAGTAGTGTTAACAGTAGAAGACCAGGAAGATCAAGAGGCAGTAGAAAAATATCTTGTGGTGTCTAGCAACAACAAAAAAAAAACGTAAAGAATTCAATATGGCTAAAGAGAGACCAGTTCCCCTGACTACAGTGAAACGGCAACTACAATCTGCTGGTCTAAAAAGATGTATGTCTGCAAAAAAAGTCCTCGCTATATGCTGTTAACGAGAAGAAAAGACTTTAGTGGGCCAAGCACCATCAACGCTGGACAAAAAAGAGTGTGAAAAGGCAGCCCCACATCCTTTAGGACCAGAAAAACATAGTTTCCTTTAACTCCGTAGTCAGGGGAACTGGTTTCTCTCTAGCTGTATTGAGTTCTTTACAATGGTTTCTTTCGCTAGACACCACAAGATGTTTGTCTACTGCCTCTTGATCTCCCTGGTCTTCTCCTGGTAACATTACTTAAACTACAGGCCAATGATATTAGGTTACCTGTGGGTTTAAATAAAATGTAAGGTAGGTAAGAATTCAGTTTAACTACGCCTCCACCTTCCTCCCATCCATCATTTGCAAAATGATTGGATAGACTTCCGATAATTTGTTTAATTGTAATTAAAGCCAAAGGAGGGTATTATGAGGAAAACTAAGAATCATTGAATCATTGGGGGTGGAAACTGAAAAAAGTTAATACTTTGGTTTGTTATTCAATAGTTGTTCATGTATTAACTGAATTCTTCCCTATCTAAGGTTTCTTTAAAAAAAAAAAAAAAAACCACAGGTGGCCTAATACTTTTGGCCTGTACTCAACAATACAGTACATGCACACGCAGGCACAAACGCACACACAGACACACATACACACACATGCATGTTCACATGCACACATAGAGCAGCCATACACATACAAACAGCGCCTTCTTTCTGAGACACTACAGTTGTGACTGTGACCTGACAGCTGAAAGACCGTTATAGGGGTGGAAATGATCACTGATCCCTTGTTTACTGAAAGGCTATTCTTCACGACAGTTCAGTGGCTTCTCGGTTCAGTGAGACCTCACAGTTAAGCGCATTAATCACTTGAGAAGTGCATTTCTTTATAAATGTCCCCGTGTTTCTCAGAAACCATTTATTTTTATCCCTCACCTGAAATCCTCGTTAATCATTTCTCTTGGCCGGGGGTTATTAGGATTTTAACTCAATTGTGTTTGTGCAACTGTGCAGCGTTCTATTGATGAAGCAACGATGCGTGAATGTAGACGATGCAAATAAAATGGCTTCTGGAATACATACATGAATGCGTGACTTATTAAAAAAGGCAAAGGTTTAAATCATTAACTAAAAAACACTTAAAATTCGGTAAATGAACAACAGTAAGTTCTCCATTTTCCAAAGCGTACTACTTATCGGTGTGTTCAGGCATTAGCGAGAGAAAATTCCGTTTCGTTCCAGAGGAGATGAAACGAGAAACAGGAGCCTTGTGAACAAACAATGCCCGGCTTCACCACAGCCCCACAACCAAACAGAACAAATGTGCACAGAGTAAAAAGAAAAAAAAAAAAAACAAAACAAAAAGGATCTTGGGGGATTTAATTTCATAGCAACCGACCGTAGTTCCCTCCCCCCTCATTACAGTGTCCTGACCCGAGGGGGGGAGGGGGGGGGGGAGTGAGGGAGGAGGCTGAGTTTGCGCGTATCAGCCACATCCACAGGGATGCAAAACCGCCCGCCAGGAGAAGCTGCCTCTCAGTGTGTGTCTGGTGGCCAGTCCGTGTCCTTCGTCTGCGAGTCAGCGTCCGTGTTCTCGCGCCTCTCCGGGGCCTAATCGCAGCGGGGCGGAACCTTCCGGAAAAGGATGGCGAACTCGGCGCTGGAGATCGCGGCCATGTGCATCAGCCTGCTGGGCCTGATCGGCGCGGCGGCCAGCACGGGCATGCCCATGTGGAGGGTGACGGCCTTCATCGGGGAGAACATCATCGTCATGGAGACGCGCTGGGAGGGGCTGTGGATGAACTGCTACAGGCAGGCCAACATCCGCATGCAGTGCAAGGTGTACGACTCGCTGCTGGCGCTCTCGCCCGACCTGCAGGCCGCGCGCGGGCTCATGTGCTGCTCGCTGGCGCTGGCGGGGCTGGGCGTGCTCATCGCCATCGCCGGCATGCAGTGCACCGCCTGCATCCGCGACAACGACCGCGCCAAGCGCGCCGTCCTGGTCGCCGCCGGCAGCATGATCCTCCTGGCCTGCTTCTGCGTGGTCATCCCCGTCTCCTGGACGGGCCACGTGATCATCCGCGACTTCTACAACCCGCTGCTGATCGACGCGCAGCGCAGGGAGCTGGGGGAGGCGCTCTACATCGGCTGGGTCTCCGCCGCCTTCCTCTTCGTCGGCGGCTGCATGTTCGCCTGCTGCAACGTCTCTTCGGGGAAGGACACCGAGAGGTCCGTCTACTCCAGGAACCCCCAGTACCTGGCCTACCCCCCGCAGGTGGTGTACACCCCGCAAGGAGCATACACCCCGCAAGGAGCGTACACCCCTCAGACTGTGTACACCCCCCAGCGCTACCCCTCCTACCACAGCTACCCGTCCAGGCATCCGTCCATGCGCAGCGCGATGGCCTACCTCTGATCGCGCGAGGGGACGTCTGTCACTCGCCAGACTCCTGCGGGATTCCACAAAAGAGGAGGTGTGCGTTCTGACTGTGCCGTGAGTACGTTTCTGAGGATCCGCAGCGGGACTCGTGGTGCTCCCCAAATTTGAATTTGGGAACACTGCACTTAAAAACTGCAGAGGGAGAGATAGATGGATAGGTAGGTCAATAGATAGGCAGAGAGAGAGGGAGAAAGGGAGAGAAATTTCAAATGTGATTCAAGATCCCATTGCTTAGAGGAGACCAGTAAACAGACTGATGCACATCCACGACCAAGAAGAATGTGAGCTATAGACTCTTACGTTGTTTGTTTGAAGTATGTTTACTAAGAAAACAGGATGAAATAAGATATACTCTTGTGTATATATTGTTAACACTTTCTGTTTCTCTAACTAAAAAAAGGTTGTGAATGATAAATTTGAAAGTCTTTCTTATTCATGTGAAATACCTAACTTTATTTTCATAGAATTAGCTACAACTACTTCATGTAAAAACTGTAGTTTACTATTTTGTACAATTTTAATAGTTTTAGCAGAGGCATACAAATTGTTTCACTTCAGTGCCCTAAAATGTGACGGAGTGTAGCACAGTGGGTAAGGAACTGGACTTGTAACCGAAAGGTCGCAGGTTCGATTCCCGGGTAGGACACTGCCGTTGTACCCTTGAGCAAGGTACTTAACCGAAAATTGTTTCAGTATATATCCAGCTGTATAAATGGATACAATGTAAAATGCTATGTAAAAAAAAAAAGTTGTGTAAGTCGCTCTGGATAAGAGCGTCTGCTAAATGCCTGTAATGTAATGTAATGTGATGTAACTCCTTTGAAAATCATACCAATTATCATAACAAAAAACATCTGCACTCAGGATTTTGTTGTTCATATAAAAAAACTGTGACATGTACATTGGTCTGCTTGTTGAACTTGATACCCCGCTAAAAAAATGACATTTTTTGGTATTTAATTTGATGTGATGTTCCTTCTCATGTCATATGTTTACAGTTGGCCATCTTGTGCCAATTTCAGATGACTATCTTGACAAGTGGTAACCCAGGGAGACATGACTTTCACTACTGTAAGTCAGAGAATTCTAAAGCATACATATCTTTCTTGTGCACAGCTAAATTCTCAGTGTTAAATCAAGGCCAACGTTGTTTATATGAGGGAGACCAGTGGAGACCAATTCTGACAGAGAACTTTTAACTCCATCAGTTGATTATACACAAAATTTATTATTGTGCAAAGGCAAAAACAGGGCTTTAAAAACCAACAGCAGTGAACTTGTATTGGCTCACTCCCATATTGGCTCACTCCCAGGGCTATAGCTGACAGTGACTTAATAGCAGACGCTGAAGACCATCCTGGAGCGGTTGTATTGTGTGTGGTGTAAACATGACACCGACACAGCTGGGCCTAATGTAACACAGGAGAGCTATAGGTGCAAAACTGAGACCGAGCTGTTGCTATCCATGGGAACAGCCCGGCGGTGACTCACATTACCCACCGTGAGACTGACAGCACCATTGTGTGTCCCAGATGTCCCAGAATGGCTGCACGGGTGTGTATGTGTTACTAAACAGAGAAGGTCCCAGAGTTACAGGTTACCGAAGGCGTGGCTGCTGCTACTGTGTGTTTTAGCAAAGAGCTCAGTAAACAAAAAAGGACAAACAAACAGCCAAGACCAGGTTAAGGAATTTTACATTTACTTTGAATAGAGGCCCTGGAAGTAAGGGTAGATATAAGCGATAATTTTCTCGACCCAAAGGGTGCCTATTTTTTTCGAAAACAAATTATTTAGATCCTGTTTTCAAAGCTAAGGACATATGATAAAACAACACCAATGAAATGTCCCGCTCTCAGGCATATTTCATGTAATTTAGCTTCTTTATCAGTTGATTTTTGGTGTAATACCACAGGGGCAACAATTATTAGTATGTTTGCTTTTGGAAAGCCTGAATTTTCTTTTTTGTATACCAGAATTGCAATATGTAATCATTTTTGGTTGTAATAATGTGTGTGGTGACTTGTACTGAAAAATGTAACACCTTTGATAATTATTTCGTACATTAAAAATGAACAAGCTCTCACCCAGGTTGCCTGTTTTAAGAAGTGTCTAAATTAAGTGTCTAAATTGTCAGAAATCAGTATAAATTGAAATTCTGCCATGACAATTAACGCTGAACCCGTTATATAAGGAAAACGTAATGAGTGAGTCCTCTCACACAACAATTAATATTTAAAGAAGCACTGTAATTTAAAGAAGATGGTCATTTAAAAAAAACTCATATGTTGATGGGTTCAGTCAATGTGATACACCTAGCAGCTGTCCATAAACTGTCATGCCAGAGCCTGCATGCCTCTCTCTCTATCTTCTTCTGTGTGTGCGCGTGCATATCTGACAAGACACTGCCTTGTTTAAATGTTCACTATTCACGTAAATATGTGTATGTGTGGTTTTAAAGGACATGACAAGGTCTTGGGGTATTTACATAATCAGATACAAATAAGATGCCTTACACAAGCTGTTTTCACACTGTTCATTTTTCCTTTTTTTAAATGTTTAATCTGTATAAAAACCTGTCAAACAAAATATACCACGAAGAACACTTAAATACAACAAAAATGTCAAAATGGTGTATTAAGAACTGTTTCAACTTTAATATAAATCAGATCTACCTTATTTGAGTTCTGTAAACGGAAATACATAAGGTGACTTTCTCACGCTGTATAGAGATTCAGTTTAAATTTCACCTATTTAAAATAGCCTACCTATTATCCACCCAAATATATTCAATTTAAACCATGATTTTGACAGATATTAAATAATAACACGCTAATCTGGATGCCACGTTAGCAATATCAATATTCGGAAATGCTCTGTTGGGTTTCAAATGGCCTGTATGAAGATGTTTCCGTGGAAACAAGTGATAAATGGTTGGCGCTGTGTATATGTGATATTTATGGTCTTCCGCTTGGCAGCACCTAATCTACCTATTTACTGTGGGCTCAAATGGTCTGAACATTCCAACGAACGCCCATCGGCGGAGTCCGTGACTACAGCCCCGCAATGCTACCAGGGAGAACACGTCATCGTTATTTACATCAACCGTCACCTTTTTGCGTCGGTTTCCTCGAATGGCTGTTTCCATCTAGTGGAAGCCAATAGTATTACAATAAATACACGACCCATTGACTTGCAAAAGGATGTTCGATATAGCTTTACAGGTGACGCTTACCTTTGGTAGCAGCCCATGCCTGCCCTCTGAATGGTAAAATCCCAGGAATACTGTCCTGTACCAACAGAAGGCTTCCGCATAAGTGTGGGGTTGATTCCCTACGCAAAATAACAATAAAAAAAGAATCATAAATTGCATAACTGAAAGATGTGTGCGTTTTAATAATTTTTGAACAAACATGCACATTTAAAATAATAATGACTTAACGTGGTGAATCAAAGTGAATATGATAATTAACATGATTACAATGGTGGAGTGGTGGCAATAGAAATAGAGCACGTCATTCCCTGCTAGTTCACTGGCAACAAGTGGCTGAAAGTAAATGCAATTTTAAGGTTCCAGCCTGCTTCGATTTATTTATAAATTATGTATTTATTTAAGTCATGCTATGCGTACTGCTGTCTCAACAGAATCTCTGCAACTGGCAGAGACTGGTGCTGAGAAGTTGTTTAGCATTTTCTGCGCAAAAAACACAACAACCACAAGAACCCGGTAATAGCTTTTACATCCATATTTACGACATTTACTTCCGTGCTAAGAAGAACGAGAAGCTCATTTTTGCGATCACATTTACAGTGATCGCAAAAATGAAAAATAAGGCTTGATGAATGAACCACAATTTTCCAAAACTGTCCATATAAAACTGCCACATCAAATATTTGACACAACGATATCTGCCACCACGCATCACTATTTTCTTGTTATTCTGGAATGGACTCCGTTGGGAAGATAGACTGTGTCATGTCTGATCATTTCCCTGCTGTCAGACACAATTAAATCAAATCCTTGAATCCATGAAAGGGGAGGAACTGCTGTATGAACCTTTTTTTCAGCCAAACTGGCTATTAATGTCAGCACTAATAACTGCAGGATAATTTTTCTTAGTTGATTTAATTTGGTGCTAAAAAATTATGCTTGTTGGCTAGTGTCATTATGGGTTTACACACTTTCTTGTTCAATATTTGAACAAAATGTCAGAGATGTTAATTTATCACGCATGCTATTAAAGAATGAGGTTGGGGTGGGGAAATATCAATGGGAGTTAGTACTGTTAATGCTGGCAACACAAATACTACATCATGATGTCAGGAAGCACTTTTTTCTTCAGTTTTTGTTTTTGCTGGGCTGAAATCTGGTGTGATGATCTAGGTCTTAGAGACAGTAAACACACCATCAGCAGCTACCCAGTCACCCTCATTCGACTCAGCCAATCGGGAGAGAGCTGAATCTTTCTCCCACAACAAGGAGCAAACAGGATACAATACCTCACCATTTCATTTCAGAAGGGTAAGGGCTGAGTTACACAAGGTTTTCCTGGATTCTACCCCACAGTTGTGATCTCAGCTGTGTTCAACCTCATTGTGCTCAGGATTCTACTCCACATTTGTGATCTCCGCTGTGTTCAACCGCATTGTGTTCAGGATTCTACTCCACCTGGCTGATCTCAGAACTTTGTTCACCTTCATTGTGCTCAGGATTCTACTCCACCTCTTTGATCTCAGGACTGTGTTCAGCCTCATTCCACCCTTGCAGAACTGGGCCCCGGTGCTGAGTGGGAGATGGTGCAGGGCACCCTGGAGATTGTGGCCATGTGCCTGGGCTTGGTGGGTCTGATCGGGGCCTCTGCCACCACGGGGCTGCCCATGTGGAAGGTGACGGCCTTCATCGGGGAGAACATCATCGTCATGGAGACGCGCTGGGAGGGGCTGTGGATGAACTGCTACAGGCAGGCCAACATCCGCATGCAGTGCAAGGTGTACGACTCGCTGCTGATCCTGCCGCCGGACCTGCAGGCGGCGCGCGGGCTCATGTGCTGCTCGGTGGCGCTGGCGGGCGTGGCGCTGCTGATCGCCATGGCGGGAATGCGCTGCATGTCCTGCCTGCAGGACAACGACCGCGCCCGCAGCCTGGTCCTCATCTCGGCCGGCGGCATGCTGCTGCTGGCCTCCCTCTGCGTCTTCGTCCCCGTCTCCTGGACGGGTCACGTGATCATCCGCGACTTCTACAACCCGCTGCTGATCGACGCGCAGCGCAGGGAGCTGGGGGACGCGCTCTACATCGGCTGGGTGACCGGCGGCTTCCTGTTCGCCTCCGGCCTCATGCTGGTGTGCCGCCGCGTGCCCGAGGACTCGGGCTCCTTCGACGTGCTCCGGCGGCAGAACCCGCCTCTGATAGGGTACCTCCCCGCGGCCCACAGGCCCGCTCTGGTCGGGTACCAGCCCGTCGTCAACAGACCCAGCTTCCTCAGCGACCGGCCCTCCCCGTTCGACGGCGGCCTGGCCCTGAGCCGCGCGGCCCCGCCCAGCGGGGGCTTCAGCCAGCCCGTTTCGCTCAGCACCAGCTTCGCCCAGAGCCAGCCCCGGGTTCCCAGCTTTTCGTTCCACCAGCATTCGCCCCTCACCTCCGCCTCCACCTCCGGCTTCATGGGGAACCTGTCCACCCCGGGAAACTCCTTATACATGGGGCACCCGGCCGCTCTCTTCCCTCCCAGAAGCGGAGCCCAGCAGACCGCCTCATACAACACGCTCTACACCGACTTTCAGCCAGTGAACCAGGGCCCGGTGTTCATCGGGTACCACTCCTCTATGGTGGCGCCACAAACACCCAGCGTGAGCAGCATAGGCGAAATCATCTGAGCTGCAACCACCAACCAACCAACCCGTCACCTTTAGCCTAACGGACAAGAAGGGTTCGCCCCACTGGGTCTGCCAAATGCTGTCGGTGTACTATAATATATGTAAGATGTACCAGCAAGTGTAGGGTAGGAATTATTGTTTTTTTTTAAAGCAGAAAACAAAATGATTCTATTCGTACTTGTTTTATGTGACACGACAAAAGCAGATTTGAGAGGGCATTGTGGCCACCATGAATGTTATCAATACAAACAGAAGAGATGTTGTTTTGAATACCTGCATTCCTGCCAACTGTGAATCCATCCACAAAGATGAATAGCTGTTTGTTTTCACATAACATGCTGACTCCCGTAAGCCTACAGTACAAAAAAAGTGCAGTGTCAGTAATATTCATGATGTTGGCAAAGATTATTTTATAAAGAGCTGGCCAGTTTTTTTATTCTTTTGCAGCACGGGTGTCTCTGTGTTTGTTTTGTGTTGAATTGGTCTATTCAGGTACTGTCCAGAAACACATACTTATTCAAATGCTAATTTACTGAAAGCTGAATAGCACAGGTAGTTGTATGAAAGATGTCGGGGTGGAGGTGTTGGGGGGGGGGGACTTTACCCTGAACAGTGACTTGGGGTACTACATTTAAGGGCGATCAATGAGTGAGTGTATGGAGAATCCGACTCAGTCAGCCCTAACTCAGTAATGCTTTCAATTGTAGCTTAATGACTAAGACAATGTTGTTTTTATTTGAAAAACTAAAGTCTGGTTTTCTGAATGCTTTTGTACTCTCATCAACTTCTAAAAAAAATTAAAATAGAATGAAAAACAACGGGAATTCTATATGAAGTCCATATTTCATCCATAGTCCTTCCTGTTACTGTCGTTTGATATTTTCCTCAGCAGATGGCACTAGAGTACACATGGCTGCTTTCAATGTACCTTATTCAAATTGAATAAACAGCTCTTATCGTATCCCTCTCCGTTCTCAGAGATGCTCCTCGAATAGTTGACCTGGAAAAAGAAATTCTTCGTAATCTCACCCACAGTTGAAATGTCTTGTTTTTCGTGTTGTGTATACCTGTGTTTGTTTGCAAAACTATATAGTAATTTCAAAAAAACTCATAGGTTTTACTTACTTAAATTGTTGAATTATTACGTGCAGTTGTCTGGCAGATGTTATTATAAAAATATTTCTGCAATCATCCGCGTGATATCTATTTCGATCATTGTCTATTTATTTGTAATCATACCTTCCACTGAAGCAAAGTACTTTTTTTATTCCACTTTAAGTAGTTCTTTCCAGGAAAGTACTGCGAGTAGGCCGAGCATCGTTGGGTTGTTTGCACAACATATTGTCGAATTAATCCTTGTTCTGCCGCCGAATGCCATTGACAGAGATGCATTATGGGGTTTAATTACAAAACAAATCATGTTTCAAAGGGATCTCTCGGAATCAGTCTGCGCCGCGAATCTGTGGATTCAAAATTGAGCGGGGGATATTTTCATAAAGCAGCATGCAATATATAATACTCGAGTACTGCGGTAGTTACTGCTCCACATTAAAATGCCTGGTAAACTAAACTGGTCAATTATTGTGCTTATGTCAGTATTTGGTTCCACTCGGCGACATTCTGCGGGGAAGCATTATCGTGCTACAATTAGTAAACAGCCAAATGATTTTGAACATGCACTTCATTCTGCCGCTCCTAAGAACTGTTCACTTGATGGCGAAAGCTCTTTTACAATCTACTACTGGCCCCCACTCGTAAGGATTAGCGGACGAGATGATTGTTTTTCATGCGCTTTTCTTAAGTTAGTGTCCCGCTAATGAGAATAATATTCGCAAAAGCAGAAAAGCACTGAAATGGAAAGGCGAGTTGAAACAAAGCGTCTCTTTGCAAGCGAGTTAAACTGCGGGGGTAACTAACCCTCTGTATCAGATCCAGGAAGATGAACTGTGTGAGAGAGAAGTACTTAATCTTCCGGGAGCGTCAGAGACTATTTTGAAGATTAGATCTGCGTTTCCATCAGGACGCGAGCAAAGATTTAATCATTCCTCAATGTACTAAAGCAAAGAAGTTGTCGAGGGCGAATGTTGCCAGATTTGAAGTTAATCTTCACGTCGCATCCCTGCTTGGGGATCAGCGGCTCTGCTGCCCTCATTTGAGAGCGCGCACGGAGAGGGACGTTCGCTGTCCGCTCTTCACCACTTTGTGTCTCGGTTCTTAGTATGCACTGAGTCGAAATGAGTGAGGGACGCGTTACTTGGACAATTTGAAGAGGGAAGCGTTGTCCCGTTAGCACGGATGGGGTAAAGAACTGGGAGACGGAGCTCGTTCTGAGCTTACCACCAACAATTACGGGAGGATTTTTTTTTTCTCACCAGAATGCGAGAGAGGAAGATGTGGGTCGGCTGCCAATTTCCTTGCGGTACGGATACAAACAAGAACGTGAAAATTAGCAGCCTGAAATAGAGGAAAAATAGAGCTCAATGTTAAATTTGACTCTAGAACGTGTACCATGGAGAAAAGGAAGGGACTGTTCATTTCACTGTTTTACTTTATGGCCAAGATTTGGTTGAGTTCGCAGCAAGTCCTTAGAATCGGTAAGTGGGAATATCGTTTTTTGTTTTGACGGACAGTTATCCCAAAGGCATTGATTCACAATTGTGATAGATATACGTTCACTAACAAGAGCATCGCGGCTTTAGGCATGTTATACTTTCGGGGAAATTAGCATTTTCCCAATAATGCGCCATTGACAGCATGTTAAACGCGCATGCCCCCGTTCCCTTTGAGGTTTAACAGTTCACGTGGACACGCATTTCAATTTCAATTTTCAGCTGCTACAGAATTTTAGAAGTCCGACTTGCTAATTGCGTGAAGGGTCATGATAAGGGTCATTATACTGCGTGCAGTATAACTATGTTCACACGCATTATATATAAAGGAGACATTTACTGAACTTCTTTTATCGACAAATTTCAAGAGAAACTTGATTTTCAGTCGAACGGGTTTCGGTTTAAATGTTTAAAAGTAGAACAATTGATGGATGCATATTTACTATCTATATTCATTTTGTATATCTGTCTAAACAATTTAAAAGTCTTTTATTTATTCAGTGAAAACTAATTATGATAGCCTGTGTTATAGGGACTTTGGCTGTTGAACAGTCAGCGCTTTATTAAGAGACATGGTTTAGCACAGGTGATGAGGTTATTTAACCTGTTGAGCATCAAGTCTGGGGACTTTCAAGAAAGAAAAACAGAGAATTGTGCTAATCGCCCCTATTGTCAGCAAAGATTCACTGGTACTGTTTTTTGGATGATAGAGTAAGACAAAGACTTAAACAAATCCATATTTTCCCAGACCTAGATAGTGAATATCACAATATCAAAGACTTATATCAGAACATATTTCAAATCCCTCGAAACCAGACCAGAATAGGGCCCATTGAATATATCATGATGAACAATTACTGTCGTAGAACAGCTGGGAGAATGTAATTAAAGTAAACATGAGAAAAACTCATTATAAAAGAAAAATGATTTTTTCTTAAAACACATTTTAGTTTATGAATGTGTCATTTCTTAATAAACATATTACCTACTGTTAATATGCGTGGCACCTGGTTTGCAAGTATGTCTTTGGAAGGTTTGGCTTGTTGTGTCCCATTTAAGTCAGTCAATATGTCATGCACCTTAACAGTATGAAACAGATTTGTTATATGTATATGCACAATTGTGTAGTTTTGAATGGCAGGTTATTTTATTTTGTATCTTTGAGCCTGACGATTTACTTGAATTGTTGAAATGTTTAAATGGAAAACACGTAAAAATACGAAGTTGCCTTGTATAAGGGTGTCCACTGGCCTAAAGGATAACACGTATTTTATTGTTCATTGCAAATATTGATTTTCAGGTCTTCATCATCTAGTTTGAAAGTCTTAAATACATATACTAAGGTTATTGTCTGAGGTGATAGATATTTGGGTTCAGAAAATGACTACTGGGTAAAATCATAAAAACGGTAATCATTTATTTATTATGACTTGTGTTGACGGTTTAGACAGCAATAGCATGGCTATGTTTCAAAATTATGAGGTTCGCTTTCAGAAGCTTCTTGCATGGATCTCAATGGCCATTTCTGTTGGGGACAAAATTCATCTGTCAGAGAAAAACTGAAGCTGTAAGTGGTGTGTTATCTAGAAATGGCTCATTTACTGAGAGCAGAGTATCCAGATTTCTTAAACATTTTTTAAAATTTCTTTCCTTCCCTGTAATGGGTCTCCCGGTCTGGTGGCACTTGGTAATCTGTTTTTTTTTGTGCTGTTAATCTGTCTGAAATGTCCCTCTCTGTCCAAAGGCCACCGTATCTTTGTCATTGTCCTCATAATCCCAGCGCGAACCGGTAAACCCTTCCGTATGGCCCCGGATTCAATTAACATCAGATGCAAGGACAAGGCCGCCTCCGATTATCGTCTCCTTCACATCCCGGGTGGTAATAATGGTTAATCTGCTCCCCCGAGCACTTTGAACAAGACCTCAGTAATCTTCTTTATGCCCGAAAGGCTGGCTCTGACTTTCACTTTGTCCCCACTCCGCCAACCAACCCCCCGTGCCCCCCCCACCCGCTCCCCCCACACCCCACCGCCTGGTTCCTACACCGAAGGCGATCAGGGCCTCAGCTTCATTTTTCCATCGGATGGGTCGCTTTCCTGTCGATGGGTTCGGAAGTGTTTCTGTCACTTTCTTTCCTCCAATCTGATGTTCCTGTTCAGAGGATCCTGTTCTACACAGAATCTAAGTTTGTTACCGTGTGTTTCTCTCGAGTCCCCTAAGTCCACACCCCTCCTGGATCCTTACCCACAATTCAGTTAGGCATAGTTATTTATTCAGTGCCACCTTATTTTTTATGGCGATTTGCTCTTTTCACGTCCTTACTGGGACAGTTCTTAAACGGATATGAGTGTCAGTCGATCAGGATTGCGACAGCTTGATTGACTGATTGCGTTGAGGAGGTTCCTGATGAAGCTGCAGCCCTCCTGTGGACTGGCTGATTGGTCCGTCCTCGTCATTGAACCTTCGCCCACGCCTTCGCGGGGCGGGTACCACTTGACCTGATGACATCGGCGCTCCTGTGGAGCGGAGCCTGCGGTCAGGCCCGAGTGTTGAAAGGCGGCGGGGTTTATTGATCGCTCTCTCGTCTCTCATCGCTCAAATCTGCGGAGGGAAGAAGTTGTTGACCCTGCAGCGGAGTAACCAGGACAGCCAGTCCCCCAGCGGTTTCCCCGTCACACAGAGAGCCCTCAGTCCCGACACATCAAATGGGCCGGCGGCTGGATTTAGACCCCCTTGTCCATTCACCCCCCTGGCGGAGGTCCGGGAAAGAGTGTGGTTTGGGGGGGGGGGGGCGTGGGGGCGGTTTGGGGAGGGGGCGGGGGGATGTAAAGGGGATCATAAGGGTGTTGAGAATTGGATCAGTGGGCATTTGTGAAGAGGGCCCACAATCCTGTCATTGTAGGCCTCTGGCGGTAAGCACTGCCCCCACATGATAATTAGCGCTGTGATTTGCAGTCCTCTTGCGGGGGGGGGCTGGGAATTCTCACCAGCAGGGAGGGAATTAGCCCTCGACGCCAACGAGTTTGCCACACAGAGCGCAGGCGCTCGATGTTCCTCCGCGTGTTTATTTTGGCTGGAAAAGGAAATTAGACTCATGAAATTACTGCACTAACTGCACATCCGTAGAGCCGCTGAACAAGTGCCTTCGGTTAGGGGAGCTCCCGTTGCACGCAGTCAGACACAACAATAGGGGCTAGCGACAACACTCAGAAATACGGTACTACACCACGGTCCCAAGTGAAACAGCACACCGCAAGGTCTTTCTGATGGGGAAGTGAGTTCAGTACCTAGAAAGGTGCAATCGCTTGTCACTGTGGCGGTACCCCTTGAAGGTACAGAACTGTACCTTTACCAGAAAAAAAGGTACAATTGCTTGTCACTAGTACCTTTAGAGGTACAGTTTTGTACTTGTACAGAATTTGTACCCTTGTGTACCTTTTATTTCTGAGAGCGCGGGGTGGTCCAGATCGCTCAGCCTGAACGTACAGAAAAATAAAATGAGTAAAAAGCAAAATGGAGCCTGGCTTCCCTTCGATATTTCCGTCGGCGTGAATCACGGATTTGAGCCGAACCGATGTGCGCGAGTTTGGCGTAACCCAGTTTTCCTCTGCTGACTTGTTCTAAAAATAATTTCGCTGCGATGGCTGTGAAATGAACAGGTGATTAGCGCAAACAACTGTAGAACGGGCTCGCAGTTTTCCAGCGCTTCTTGAGACGAGCGGTGTGTTGATGCCTGTGTGGAGCCGATTAATGACAGCGTTGCAAACAAAAGAGCAGGAAAGTGACACTTTTTACTCCTGATGAGAAAGGCGTTCATCTTACACACGCACTGCATTCATAGTACGACTGCATTTTCTCTCTCTCTCTCTCTGTCCCACTCTTTCTCTCCTTCACTATCTCTCTCTGTGCAATCTATCTCTCTGTACAGTCTCTTTTTCAATTCAATTAAAATTTCAATTCAATATGCATTTTTGGCATGACATGCATACAGCAAATATTGCCAAAGCATTTTTTATATATATATATATATATATAATTCAAAAGGGAGGAGAAAAAAAAAGCTATTGAAAGTGTTTAGTTAATGGATATTATAACATGTACATGTTGAACTGGCAGCACATAACATTTATGTGTACAGTGGTGCTTTTCCTGCTGCTCTTTCTCTCTCTCCCTCTGTCTTTCTATCTCTCTCTCTCTGTGCAGCCACTCTGGCTGGCCTTTAAACTCTCTCCAAAGAAGCAAGGACCTTTTCTCTCCCCTCACTCTTTCACTTTTCGCCCTACTCTACCCAGCCCAGACTGGTGGTCCGCAGCACCCGCATGCTAACAGGCTGTGGAGTCACAGCGTCAGATTCAGCCACGCAGAGCCTGGTCTTCCACGCTGGTATTTAATGTGTGTGGCCCTATACGGAGCCTGCGGTCCAGGCGCCGCGTTAGCTTAGCTTGCACGAAAACCTCTGAATCATTCGCCTCCTGCAGCGCGGCGCCGCTCGGAGCCTGTGAGTGACCGCTGCTCATATTCTATGCAAATTGGAAACTGTGGCAATCCAAACGTCATTAATATTAAGGGCCGGGGAAGTGCTGTTCGCACCTGAGGTCCCTGGAGTTTGCCGTTTGGAGTGTTTCCCGATTTTTAATAGCTCCCTCAGCTACAGAGGATGCAGATTCCCCCCCCCACCTCAGAATCAGTGAATTATTTATTTATTTTGAAATTTTTAATACATCTATTTTTTTTTACATTTACACCCCCCCTTTCCCTGCCCCCTGTACTCCCAGCAGACCAGGGGAGCTGTAGGTGAAGCATGTACTCTCCTCCAGTCCAGTCACCTGAGAGCCAGTGACTGTTCTACACACGTGCAGTCCACACAGTACTACAGGAGAGAACATCTATCTGAGGACAGGGTATAACCTTCACTGAAAACATGTGGTAGTCTACGGCCACCCAGCGTGTCACCGGAAGGATGGATGGGTTTAATTTGGCTGCAGGAGCTCGAGCCAAAACCAATCTGACTCCAGGCAAGATAAGGCCAGTTGTGTCCCTTGTTGTGGTCATATTTACCGGGTGACACAGCTGAGGTTGAGGCTCAATCCTTCATCTGTAGGACCCAGCCTACTGTTGCAATGAAAGCCTTTACTAAAGAACCACTCGGAAGCCCAGTTGATATTTATTTATTTATTTTTTTGGATGCTAGGTGTGGATGTTTTCATTTAATTTCGACAGCGGGGACTGAAACCTATTTAAGAGCAAATTAGCCAAGTAGTACAAAAATGAAATTAAGCGAGCTGCTTATTGGGGCACCTTGACGTGCGTTGACATTTTTACCCTTCTTTTGAAGGTTTAAGACATCAGTCATGATGTCACCCGCTAATATAGGTGATGCCAATTAGATGCTATCAATCAAAGTCATGAGTGTAACGTGACGTCGCCGCGGGCAACTCTGAAATAATTTAATGGCAGTGATTTTCCCAGTGAGGAAAAAACTGTACTTTTGGCATCACATCTCCATGCTGGATTACAGTTAATTTTGAATTCCTTTCAAGTGTACAGTGCATTCAGTGTGCCGTGCTAATTGCTGTATGGAAAGGGAATGTGCTTTCCTTGATTTCTTTGCGTACAGATGGTAAAAAAAACCCAAAATAGGTCCTCAGAGTCCACACTAATTTGGATGAAACTGCAGATGTAATTCTGCCAAATGTCAGGAGTGAAAGTCACTGGGAATCGCACTGTAATTATTTTGGCAGGAACATCCACGATCGACAGAGTGAGTACTGTAGGAAATGAAGTCTAAATGGTCAAGAATATAACCGACAAAAGGAGTGCAAATGTAGCTTTTAAACAAGGACAGCGTGTATGTGTGTGTGTGAACTGACATTTGTCCTCTTTCCTCTGTGAAATCCGGTTGTAGAGGCATTACATGCGTAGATGAGTAATGCCAGCACATTAGTTTGTGTGTTCCTGTGCATCACTCGCACTGTACTCCTTTAAAACGCACTTTAGAAGTCGTCGTTATTCCTCTCTGTACTGTCAGTTAAGCCTATTTATATGCACCGTGTCACAGTATGAATCTGACCGCTTCTGGGGATGTGGAATTGTGTGAAGCAAATGCACAGCTCTCCAAGGCCATCAGTCCTGCTAACACTGTCAGCAGTCAATAAAATGGTGTTCCAAGTGAAAGAAAAAGAAACCTTATTTGTTCAAAGTAGCCTATATACTTTGATATTTCTGTTGCTACATGTGAATGGGGAAGGATGGCTTTGAACTGGGAGTGTAGTTCCCTATCTGCCACCTAGAATAATCACCTATACTGGTGATGAATAGCATCAAGAGGATTAGACAAGGCTGCAATACCAGTGTTAATAATACTGTTTTTTAACGTTAGTATACCTTGGCTGTAAAAATGTACATTCTGGTTCTGACTGAGTATTGTTCTGAGTACTTCTATACTTTTACAAAGAACATGGGTGTTATTCGATGCCAGTGTGGAGCATAAAATGGAGCTGATGAATAACTGTGTTGTAAAACAATAGAGCAGGTAAGTGATGCTGTCTTTATTTCTAAAGTGAAAGGCATTCATCTCCCCCTCCCCCTTTGTAGTTTAACACATCGCCTTTGTGTTAAAATGTGTCACATCCATGTTGTGGCTGTTTTCCTCTTCGTTGACTGACTTCACATGTTTGGGTGCTTTATGTTCAGGGCAGCAGAACAGGTGTACAGAACTGCTTTGCGTGACCTCTGCTTTATACTGTGTGGCTACATGGCCCCTTGGCCCTTGTGAGATCGAGTGCCTCTAATTACCAAAAAAAAAAGAGAAGTTCTATATTCAAAGGCTGAAGCTCATTCTGGTGAAGAAAAACAATTGAACTGTGTTCAGAACTTCAGCAGACACAAAAGCAGATGCTGAAAAAGGACCAAGAAATATGGGGTGGTTTTGTTACACAATGGTGATTGTGGCGGTTAATCACAAGCGAAGTACAAGCGTCCACAATTGTGGTCATTTTAAGGGCTGCTCCTTGATCAAAGCCAGTTGACGTGCCAATGAATTAACTTGATAAAGTGCGTCTTCTCTGTATTCTTACCGGAGCGTAGTTTGGGTGGCCTTTATTTGCTGTCAGTCTATGATTATCTTTTCTCCTGTCAGCCACATTACTTTAAAAGACAGTTTTAAAAAAAGACGAGATGAGAGATGGTCTATGCGTTGCCTGCCAAGTAATCGGTCAAATTCAACCTAATTACGAGTCTTGTTCTTGAAGGGCAGCTTCATTTAAAACTGAATGTAGCCAGTCTTATTGGAAGGCAAAGAACTTGCTGTACACTACAAATTATACATTTTCTCCAGGATGTTCAATTCTGATATTAATGTGAGACGTTCCCCTCTCTTTAATATGATTGCAAAGAATTTATTTATAACCCCCCCCCCACCCCTTCAATATAAAGGCCCGTATTATCTTTCAAAAACAGCTAAAGCCGACAGTCCTGATTAATTTAGGCCATTTACTAGTGAAATTATTTTGTGTTTCAGTATTTGTTAAAATAATAGTTTGAAAGGAAGTTTTCTCATTTCATTACTGTTGGCCTCTGATCCCCCAGAATGCACTGTGGTAATGGATACTTCCCTTGTTCTTGTTAGCACATGGGTAGCGAACTGTTAAAATGGATGCACTTTTAAATTCTAATTCTGCACGGTTACTAGCTTAGCTTACAAACTGCCTCCGGACTTAGTTAAGCTCCAGAAGCCATGCATTTAATGCATTGTTTTTATGCATTAAACTGATAAAGAACCGATTTTAAAGAATGAGAAACAAAAACACAATTTGAAAGTGTAATTTGTAGAAAAGAAGATATGGGGAGCAGTTGAGGACCCGTGAAAGGATTTCAGATTTGCTTACTTGTACGTAATTACGGAAACAAGGCTTTCAGTATTAAAAAAACTTCATAAAAACTTTATCTTCTGAAGGAAAGGGTAGAAACAACTTTTTTAAAAGATCTTTTGTTGAGAACTTTTTACAGATATCTCCCAGAAGTTTAACAAGAATTAAACAAGAATTTACGAAAAGCAACTGCTGCATTTTTCCCCCAAACCTTTTTTTTATTGATGTCAGTAATTTCCCAACTCATAGTGTCAGAAACTGTGAGTTAGGAAACTATGAGTTGGGAAGAAACAATAATTACATTACACTACATTACATTTATTTGGCAGACGCTTTTATCCAAAGCGATGTACAATAAGTACGTCGGTACAATCAGTATCACATGCATATATCTGCTGCTCAAAGTTAATGACAAAAAGCTTTGCAGATAGAGTTTAGGGAAAGATCTGGTTTTAGGGATTTTATTAAACACTGCACTGTTATTAAACCCTACATTGTGGAGATAAACCCTTTATTGTTTCACAGTTCAGTGGCGGCTCTGGCTGTTATTTATTGAAGAAGTCTCTCAGTTTGTCTTCCACACAATTAGATTATGGTAAAATCATTAAGACAACTTACAGCGGATCATGACGGGCTTTTTCCCAGGGTGTCATCCTCCATGCTGTGTAATTGCCTCTGCTCTGGGTCCTCCACGTTATTTACTGTCATTCTGCCACGTCCTTTCAACTTCAATCCTCCGGGGAACTCAGACTCAGACTCAAACCGAATTTAAACGAGGACGTGGCAACCTGTTTCTCTTTTCTCACCGGAATACATTCAGTGTAACGGTTGTGGCAATCAGTCACATTGATAGGACGTATGACATCATTCTCTGTCTGTGGGTATTGGTCTGTGTCACTTTAACTGATCAGAGCCAAAAGGCAGGGACATCAATGAACCGCTTGACAACTGGACCTTTTAAAACAGGGGTGTCAAACTCCAGTCCTGGGGGGCCACAGTGTCTGCTGGTATTTCTGGTTTCCTTACAATCAGCAGTTAGTTAAAGCCTTGAGAACAAGGTGTGTGGACTCTTCAATGACTGAAACGAATCACTCATGCTGGGACACACTGGAAATCAGCACACACTGCAGCCCTTCTGGACCGAAGTTTTATACTTAGCTTAAATTTGGGGAACCACTAAAATCCGTTAATTAACACTGAGATATGGGTGATCTCCTCACAGACCAGGCATGTTTGTCGAGGCATGTGCTTCTGAACCGACGATGTTTGCCCGCGGTATGATAGGAAGGTGCGGTTGGATCTGGGGGAGTAGCCATTTGCTGCCTCGAAGCCGCCCAGGCCTTGTTTTAGTGTGGCTCCAGCGTGGGTACTGACAGCGCATGTTTGGGCCTGCCTCGTGTGGAAGCCCTGCTCCGATGCCTCTCTGGCTCCAGCGGCTCTTTGATTTCACATTTGCACAGTCCTGCCCGCGCGGCACCTTTTCATTACACAGATAATTTGTTGATGCAACGCTTCAGTGACCTGAAGGGGGGAGAGGCGTTCCTCCACTCATGCAAATAGATGGCAGCATTGTGTAGACTGCCCCTCTCTCGCACACCTTTTCTCTCTCTCTGTCTCTCTCACACACCTTTTCTCTCTTTCTCTCGCTCTCACTCTCTCACACATACCTTTTCTCACTCTCTCATACCTTTTCTCTCTCTCACACCTTTTCTCTCTCTCTCACACTCACACACACCTTTTCTCTATCTCTCTCAAATTCAAAGATTAGATCTCTGTCACCTCTCTCTCTCTCTCTCTCACACACACACACACACTCATGCACAAGCACATATACTCTCTAAATTGACTTGTTTATGTTTTTTGTACAGTACACGTGTTTCTCGTCCCTTTTATGGAACGACAGAACTTGTTCCAGGACAAAATGAACAGAGACGGAAGCTTGACTATTCCAGTCTGAATTGCGAGAAGTTCACAGGATGGACAGTATGTACTAATTCACATGATCAGGCTTGAACGTTGCAATAAAAAGACTGAGGATCCCACATGAATGCAAAAATTACAGCGCTGAAAATAAACTGAAGCTGTTGACGCGAAGAGTGTCGGATGAACGTTAACGTTCAGATGAAATTAGCTGTGATAAATGCTGTAGGCTGAGTTTCGCGAGGCAGTATATTTCAGTTTTCCTTCGGTTAAAGCGCACACGTCTGGTACGGCAAAACATCACCACCGATGCTCAATCTTCAGAACGGCTCCGCAGAAAGCCTATAAACTTTAGAACTGGAGCATATAATTATTTTAAATGAGAAATTGATTAAATCGACATCTTAGCATGTATATTGCGCATTTTTGGTTTCCATGCAACAAAATGAAAAAACCATCGATTGAAAACTGCCACGTTGCTCTAAGATCGGGCTCGAGGGTTACCCCGTTTCTGCAGATCCATCCAACAGACTGGAATAATCCAAGAAACTGGGGCCCCCTTCGCAGGACAGAGTCTTACAGTAATACCCCCTATTTGAGTCTGAAGGTCTGGTTGTAGTTTGTTTTTTTCCTGTTGTAGGCCCTCGAGCTAGATTTGTGAAGGAATTAATCCGTTTATGTCCGTTGCCTGGAGAAGTCATAATTTACCCCGCTCGATTTACAAGATCGGTGGAGTGTATTAGAATGTGGACGTGGTGAATGAATGTGATCAATCTCTCATCACTGTGCCTGTTAACAAATCACACCCATTGTAACCTGGGGTTGTGGATCATACAGTGAATTTATAGTGCATTTAAACATTTCACACCCAGCCCATCTCCAACATCGTCTCGCTGTTTACATTTATCATGAATTAATTTCTCATCATTGAGTGAGTGTTTCAATGCACAAAATAATCTTTCAGCATGGAGGAAAAACCAAAAAAAACTGCTTTCTGCTACAATATACACACTTGTATTAGAAAGTATATTTGCTATTTGGAAATTTCTATTTATTCAAGTTAGGCTTATGTTGTAATTTCTAGAAAGAGTTGGATATCTCCTGACTTTGAAATGACTGCAACTGAAGTTGAGCTAACAGAGTTATCAGGGCAGCTTCACATGTCCTCTTTTGACATCTCACGTCATTCCACTGCTGTGGTTATTTTTTTCCTCGTTCCGCTGTTTGGGAATTCAAACACTCTGCTGCCGACTGCTGTTAATCTGGAAGCTGGAGGGGCCGTAATCTCTATTAGCATTTCTTGTCTCCCTTCCATCAAATTTTGCGATGAGCGACTTCTTGCCACCCAATCTACGAATCTGTCCCGTTGTGTGGATTTTCAGATTTTTTCTCGAAGCATGGCCAAACGCTGGCATGGCTACAGATTTGGTTTGATTTCTCAGCTCTATCAGTGCTTTGTGCTGTGTGTTCAGAACTGCTGTTCATCCTGGTTCACACTCGTGTGAAGTAGGCATTCGGACACCTGGCGAAACGTACAAATTTGCATTAACCCTTTGAAGAGTAGGTTTTTTGGAATGTTTTTTTTTCCAAAATTTCAAGTGTTCTGGAACTCTGTTGCTTTCAGTTACCAGCAATGATTGTTACATCAGCATTAGAATGTTCAGTGAAAGAACATTTAATTATATTATTTTGTTATACAGACAGGGTGAACTTTACAAGGAAGATGTAAGAGGGTTAGCAATGCTATTACCTTTCATAGTGTCTAAGTGAAATAGGTTGGAGTCAGATGCCACTTACCACACAGGTTTTATGGTGCAAGCCAAAATAAATTGCTTATCTGTGAAAGATAAATGGCAGCACAACACTGTTTAAAAACCCTAAACATAAAATTAATATGTCACCTGTGAGAATGTAAATCCTCCTCCACGCCTTGCTGTTATCACAGAAATACAGCAATCCCCACAACATGACCTTCCAAAGTGAAAGAAAGCGCTGTCGACGAGCTTGGTATGTGCCAAGGTGCAGTGATGGATTGTGGGTGTCTCTGAAAAGCGGCTCTTTTGAACCTGTCGGACCCTGCTGTAGTCGAGGCCCTCACAAGACTGTTTGTCCATATCAGCGCAGAGCAATCCTGCTCGTGCGCGGAACGAATCGGTTAGCAGCAGCCTGGGTAAACAGCTGTGAGTAACTTTATCAAGGGCCCGGATCACGATTGCAGAACAATCCCCATCTCGCGTCTCTCAGGTGACGGATGGCTCCGGGTTATGTGTTTTTGCTCGTATATAAATCCCTGTGTGCTGTCGTTAAGGAGTTGTGGTGGCAGGAAGTGGAGGGGGGGAGTGGGTGGCAGAGAGAGGCTGTGCGCATGTTTTGGGGCGCTGTCCGTTCAGCACCTCTGCCACTTCTGCTACCCAGGAGTGCTGCTGCAGGACCACGGACAGCGCCGGCCCCACTCACAGGCAGGGCTGCAGCTGTGGCCCTAACTGCAGGGCTATGTAAAGCCCTGTTCCTTTGTCCTCGGGAGAGACACCTTTCTGACAGCCGACCTATCGCAAGCGCCTGATTGGCAAACCTGTCAGACTCTGTTTGTGGTTCTTTTTTTTTGGAAGCTGTGTCTTTTGTTGGTCTTTGGGGGACAGTCGTTTCTGATGTTTTTTTGTTCTTCGGCTGGTTAAAGGGTTAAATAAGAGGCTGAAAGCCCTCTGTGTCCGTATTTTCCTGTCTGTCTTGTTCATTTGCCGCCTGCCATGGTGCCCACCGCAGCACTGCTCTACAGCGCTATAGTAACGTACACTAGGTGATGGGCAGGGAGAGCATGCCGTAAAGAAGCCACACAGAACACAGCACCTGGGTGTGGATGCAGGTACTGCGTCCCACAAGTATGCACATCACACGCGGTCCTACACATAAAATATTGATAACGATTATTATGCATCCAACCTCTACATTAATAGAAAAAGAAAAGCTGAGGCCATCATTATGTAAATTGTGGTGTCTTTCAGAGTTATAAGATTACGCTATTCTTATACAGCTTGACATTTCCTAAGAGGTGCACTGACACCAGTCATTTAATTTGCATTTTTTTCATCCGGAGTTGAAAGAAACAGATTGCACATGACACCGCCAGCTAGAGAGAGAAAGAGTGAGGGAGGGGGGAGAGGTGGAGCGTGGAGTCTTTGAACAAGCCGGAAGAATCGGCTTGACGACCTTAGAGAAGGCGTGTCCGATCCACACCAGCTGCAAAAAAAAATCCTGTGGGACACAGGAAGTAAACTTTCAGGGCCACAGTCTTGCTCGGTCACCTTCCCGACTGGCTTGTTCTCCGCCATGGTGAGAAATTCTACTTATTTAAGCTTCAAATTGCAGTGCCAAAAAATAATATTAATGGTGTTTCATTGTCCGGCCACAGCCACGGGCTGCAAGAATATTTTAATAAGCTCATAGAAAGCAATTAAGGCATTAGGAGAGTGGCTGGGAGGTAAATCCCCCCCCTCCCCCACTCAGCTCCCCTCCCCCCAAAGTCCCTGCAGACATGGGCAAGAATGCATTAAAATTTATTTTCATTAAAAAAAATACCCCAGAGCTAAATGTATCAAAATGAACTACAAAATACTAGTTCAGAAAAAAAGGCATATTGAATTAAAATGCAATATTTTGTATTTACAAAATACCAAAGTGCATTTCTTGAAAAGTATTATGTTTAGTTTTAAAAGGCATGAACTACATTTATTCTTTTCATGTATTTTTTTTCTAGATAACCTCCAGTTGCTTTTCTGCACAAGTATTTGTCTGTTAGATAGCATAACAAAGGCCTGAAGTACAGCAGTTGCTTCCCTTATGTCATGCCCAGTTTTGTAAAGCATGCAGTGGTCTGCCAGCACTAATTTCCTAACTGCAGTGGAAAAGCAAGGATCTGTGTCTTGGAAGAGAAATAATATCGATCATGGCATAGATTCCGATGACCATGGCAGCCCTACATAATTGTTAGAGGGATTCAAAGTTGGTTGGCCAAGATAATCTTTGTTACTAGGGGGTTTGGGCAAACTAGACTCTGATTATTTGTGATGTAAGTCACAAACGTATCTCATTTCATTTCATTTGGTTAAACATCTGTTGATACCAGCACATGCATTTACAAGCAAAAGTGTGTTTTAATGATTATTTGCTTAAAATAATATTTTTTAAGGACACATGGGTGTAGTTAGAGTATTTTGAAAATTCAGGAATATGTCTGATCAGGTATCATGATATAAATTACAATCAAGATTTTTCCCAGCCCATAAAGGACAAATGACAAAATTAGGGGTGGGGCACTTCTCTAAACGATTACAAGCTGATTTGTCCTTTACTCAAATACTCTATTCGTTTTTTTGTGCCTACAGGCCTATTTTACTGCAGCAGACCCACTTAAAGGCATAGCAGTGGGTTTTCTCTGGCTTAGGCTAGCCCGTGTAACAGCGCTATTTGATAAGATAAATGCTTGTTTCGAACCAGTACCAGGCACGGATCTAGCCTCTTTACTTACAGCCCTAAGTGTGGTTACAATCCAGGGGGTTTGGGGGACGACGCATAGGCTATGCACGCTTTGACTGTGTATATACTCAAATGTATTCTAAAGATATGGTTTAAATGCATGTAATTGAAATACTGACCATTACTTACTATTTAGAAAAAAGGTATGAAAAATTGCTTAAAAAGGTACAACGCTTGTCATTAAGGTGGTACATAATACTGTACCCCTAGCCATAGGTTTAATAACTCAGTTGTACCTTTTACCTTGTACTTATTAGTATCCAAATAGAATATTCCAGGATGCATTTGGGAAATTTGTTCTTTAAATAACAAAAATAAATGTACCTTTCCTGAGAGTGCTGCTGACTACACGTGTTCACTATTGTGATGCTGCAGTAACTTGCCTGGCCTCCCTATAAGTCTAGTCGTATACTGAGTCCTCCAAAAGTTCCTTTTTCTATAGTCTTTTAGGTCAACAGTAAGTTTGAACTGACCTTTCCCGATAGTTGGTCAGATTGCTTCCATGTCATCATTCATATTGATGTTCTTTATTTTGAGTTTGAGTTTAGAGTCCCTCATCCTTTTTTTGGTTCTTGGGTTTTTGTATGTTTGCCTTCAGGTTGTTCTTGTGCTGCTCTGATTGGTCTTTTGTAGTGCTGTATCTAAAAATGAATAAATATGAATATTCTGACTGACGAAAAGAACCTGCACCATGGCAGTTCCCTTATGATCCCATGAAATCAAACCAGTATTCATTGCCTTGTCAAATCATATTCTACTATTTCAAATATGTCTGAAAATACGGCTTTTCCTGCTCTTTAAGACCCTAATTTAACTATTTCAGGGGTGCAAAACAGTGTATGCCATGTTTCAAACAGTTACTGTGGTTTAATTTTCAAAATGCCCTTTTTTACACAACATCACTTTTCCTTTGGACCCCAGTAAAAAGTCTTCACAAAAGCTATTATGTGCAGCCTGAAAATGTTGCTCTTGACTGTCCATCCTGTGATTCTTATGATGTAACCAGCTCAACTTCCCCAATCAGTTCTGGGGCTGCTGGTGATTAAAATAATAATAATAATAATACAAATTTTAAAGAAAACATTAGATTAGTGTCCTCCAAAGACTAGAGTCATCGATTCCAGCTGTAGGGGTTAGCACATAGTCTGCAACTGCAAGGAGAGTTGTGGGGATTCTGGGAAATGTGGAGCCAGCACTTAGTGGTGAAATTCCCTTAGTGGTGCCCACTTAAGTGTGAAAATATTTGCAATAAAAAAAAACTACAAAGTACTTTTTAAAACCAATATTTAAAAATTTGTCTAATTGGTAAAGTGTTATGCTAATGAAAAATTTGCAAGCAGCTTTTGTCCCAAGTACATTTGCGGTATCTTTTAAGCCATCTGAGCTGTAAAGCCCTTTGCCATCCTTCTGAAAGTTGTGGCAGAAAGGAAATTTGTTTGACAGTGACTACACACAGGTGCCAAATGCCTTTTTTCCTCTTTAGTTTAATGAGAGAAAGAAACAGTTAGTGAGAAGAAAGAGAGAAAGCGAGAGATGGATAGGTAGAGATAGAGAGGGTGAGAGAGAGAGAGAGAGGGAGAACATCTCTTGGCCTTTTTTTGCTGCCATCTGTATCAGTAAATGGGACATAGCCAGCATTGGGCATTACCTCTTATTTTTTTAAAATTTTGCACCATACTGAGTATCGAAGAACAGCAAATGTCATTGGTCACCATGATAAGGGGGTGAGGGTCAGGTCATCACTGCTTGTTTTTTGTTAGCTGATGAGTGTGTCCAGTTTTGTCTTATCGCCAAGAGCTATTACTGTTTCTAACAGCTGCCCCTGTAATGTCTGCTGATCGAAGTGAATGGTTTCCCCTCTGTCGCTTCGAATGTGACCACAGAGAAAATACAGAGGTTGTAAAACATTTATGAAGTGTATCATTTATTTTTTCTCCCAAGGCTAATGTTGGTCTGTAATGCAAAAAGCCACATTACCCAACATGCCAAGGTCCTGGGATGGTAGATTTTTTTCTTTCCTTCGGCATCCATCTCAAAGGTGCACTGGAATTATGACATCACCGGTGACATTCTCCTTTTTAAAAATCCAGATCTTAAACTCAACGGCCAATGCGGACGGTGCAGCGCAGATCTTCTGGCACGTCGCATATTTCTCTGAGTGATCTGGACCAATCAAAAGGGAGGGTCAGACCAATCCCCAAATGGCTTGCTCTTGCGTGCCTGATATGAAAAAAATGCATACCAAACTCGAGGCCAAGCTCTCACAGGAAAACTTTGGGATCTGGTCTGCATTTGTCTGTACTAGTGACAACAGCAGCTAGAGTAATTTCGCAAACCACTGAGGTTGAAAATGCATTTCTGTGGAAGGTGCAATTATTGTTCGGTTATTGATATATGATATTCCTTTGTCATTCTTTGGCTGCAGGCTGGGCAGATAGTCAAACACGTTCTGGAGATTAGGCATTTTATGATTGCGAAATTTGCTGGCGGGATAGATGTTTGCCTTCAGTGACACAGCTCAAATATTTATTTTGGTCCTGAATATTTATTGCTTGGGTTTAGGTTTGTTGCAGTGCTGCTGTGGGGTCAGTCACCTTTGGTTTTTTTGCATATTCCACATGCACATTTGAGAGTTCTGTCAGCAGAATCCTAGCATTCTAGTATTTTGCTTATTAATCCTTCAAATTATCCAACCTTCAAGCATTTTTCCCTTTATATCGTTTCCCGTTATTGTTCTGTTGTGGGAAACATAGCTCTATAGACATAGCTCTCCTGACAGAGTGATTACATTCCCCGTGCGATGTAAATAATGTAGCGTTATTTCTTTTTGAAAGCGTTCTTACGCTGTGTTGTCATGTTGGAGATTTTTCCGTTGATGGCTTGTTCAGTTTGCAGTCCACCGCACTGGTGGGGTTTTTACAGTTAATTTAACCAGGCCAGTGGCTGTCAGTGCTCCTGCTGATAATCTTCAGCTAAAATCATAAAATGTTTTGACAGTGCTGTGTATAGAACAAAGCTTGCTGGCCCTGTAAAACTGTGTGTGTTTGTGTCACCAGGCTTATACAGTTTATTACAAGAATAAATATTTAGATGAGATGTTACTGAACTTTAAAAAAAAAGTTTTCAGTTAAAAATAACCTTGCCTTTGTATAAACAATTATCTTTTACTAGGCAGTATTTCCAATGTGTGGTAATTAACACAGGCACATCAAATTAAAATATGGGCTGCGAATGTCTATCAAATGAAACCAGGAACAATAACAACAAAAAACTGTGGCATTATTAAAAATAATAAGCAGTAAAACATTCTGTACAGTCCTGCTAATGGACTTCCAGCAACATTTCAATAATGTGAAAAACACAAACCTTTGCAAAACAATATTAAACATGGATTATTAAACACTGTGGACTGTAAAACGCCTCTTGTAGAAGAGACTCAATTATCAGTGAGTTTACAGTCTGAATATTTTTTACAGCAACTTTATCTTGAACCAGTGCAGTCATGTTGAAAATAAGTTTTGTCCTTCACTCTACGGTAGTTGCGGTACTATATACTGATTCTGTATGTGGCTATGTCTGCATGTATGTTAGTCTCATTAAGGCTGTGAAATCAACCAATTATATCACTGTACTCAAAGAAGTGTGTTCTTTTGACAGTGTTTTTGGATTTAATTTTTTTTTTAGGCCATTCATAATCACACTAGCGGTCCACAATAACAGATTCTGATACTGCTCAAATTCACATGGAAAATCCCGATAAAAAAATACTCTGGAACCAACTCTGACTTCACACAGAACGTGACAATATATAAAAAAATGAAGAAGGAGGAGGAGGGGGGGGAAAAAAAGGCAATCTGAAACCGAGTTGTACCCCAAAAATCGCAACACGGAAAGCTAATTCGTTGCCGTGGCGAGGTCTCTTATGTCTCCTCTCTCTCCCACCCTGGAGAATTTCATTTTCCGTCCCGGAGTATTAAAGAATTTAAGAGGCTTCGGCAGCTGCTCTCTGGGGCCTGGTGGCGGTAATTAGGAACGGCGCTTGAAAGCCTGCCTGTGACCGACCCGGGCGTCCAGACAAGGCCCCTCTCAGTCTCGGGCCGGGGGCGGTGCGGCGCGACCGAAAAGAAAAAAGGTCATTCACTCCCGCCCGCGCGCCAACCCGGGGGGGAGCCCCTTTTTTCTCGCGGTCCTCAATTCCGTTCTCCTTCAAAATCAATCACAATTTCACGAGCGGTTCCACAGTGATTGTTTTCGCGGACGGCGCGGCCACCCTACGGCCGCTCCGCCAGCCCCCGTCGTTCTCCCGGCTCGCGATTCGCGAACGGGCGATCGATTTCGTCCTCCGGCCGCGGCTAATTTAGTACCCAGTTAATCTGTGACCGTTGTAATTATAACACTTGTGATTATGTAATTGATATAAATGAATAGCAGCACTTTGCAGCTACGTATGCTGACCGTGTTGTGGGATGGAGGGATTTCAGCACAATGCAGTGTGGCCACTAAAGTACAGTAGTTAGGTTTTTGAAGCCTTTTTCATTTTACCTGTATCACATTAATAATTAAAACGGTGACCATTACATGTACTTCTACGTTATCGTCTGCTATTTTTGCTTGTCAAAGAAAAATATTATCAGGGGTTGAAATCAGGATTTAAGATACGGCATTGCGTATGTGCATTGTCTGGACACCTTTGCATATTACAAGAAGAAGAAGAAGAAGAAGCAGCCTTTCCCAGTGGCAGTGCCCTTAAGGGCATCTATATTGGATTAAAAATTGGCTGCGGTCAGAATTTCTGTCAACTCCCCTCTCCCTCCCCTGATCCACCTGACGCCTGGTCACACAGCAAGCCAAGATACAGTCACTCTTAAGAAGTGTCAGTAAGGAAAAACCGAAAACCCCCAACCCCCAACCCCCACCCCCTCTGATTTTTGCCATGCTAAAATCGAAGAACTTCCATCCCCTCAAATGAACTTTAATTATTAATTAATTTAACTTTAATGAGCTAATTTTCCCCAGACTGCTGCTGTACAAACTCATCAGAGCTGGCTCTGTTTGGCTTCATATCCTCAGATGTTCCCTTTTTTTAAAAAAGTTTACTGATGAGTTCACGGGGGGAAGCGTGTTATTTTGATCTGTGTATGTGTGTTCTCGGTCCTGCAGCACAGGTGGGACTCAAAAGGTTTCTAAATTTGTTTTGTCAATCCAAAAAATGAGCAGAGAGACCCAGACGTTTCAGCCCACCTCCAACCTGAGTGATTTTGTTTCTCTCATTTTCTTTTTGGGAATATAATTCATCAATAATGCAATAAGTGAAGCTTAGTTTGCCAAGTGTTTTGGTTCTGTTTGGTTCTTTTTTTTGCCTTTGTTTTTTGTTTGTTGCGACTCATGCAGTAGCCTACGATAGCTGGACAGTGCTGAGGGATGCTGGATTCTACGGTTTTGTCATGTGACTCGCTTCTAATGCGTCCCGTCTTTTCTGAATGTGCAGTTCAGGGAGAGGGGCTAAAATAAGAGAGAAATCCAACCGTCCTCTGTCGTAAATTTTTTACCCGCACCGGTGATGTGCGGTAAATCCACACGGGACGCACGCGCCTCAGATAAGACATCCTCCTGTCTGGTTTGATCTGAGTTAAGCACGGAAAAAAAGGGGGAGACATTAAAGGAAATGGAAGTGACTGAAATATGAAGGAGCATGATTGCGCGTCAAATTGGATTTAGAGAGAATTGGTTTATTCTCCCAGGACAGTTTTTGAAAGTGACTGATGATAACAGAGGATCTCTTTCATAGTTAGTTTAGCTCCAGGCAGATGGTACTTTCTATTCTATTTGTTCACTCCATTGACTGACTGACACAGCAAGGGGGGAAAAAAACTCACGCTCTCATTATACAGTTGAAACAGGGCCTACACCACATACTGTTTCAGTAGTCTAGTCTGTATCCTTTTAAGTCTTCCCCATTTAATTCCCTGTCCTGGAGATTATCTGCAGAGCAGCCTGTTTGTTTAGAGGACGTCTGTGTTCTTCTTAAGGTCATACTGTACTGTATCATTTTAAACTTTATGCCAACAGCGATGAAGCCTTTGATTTCCAATAATGGCACTATTCCCTGCTTAGGGATGCTGGTGGTCACCTGGTACTTTATCTAATATGTGGTGTGCTCTAACTGTAAAGTTCAACCAATTGCACTTTCACCTTTGGCCACTAGGTTTTGAGCAATAAAGATTCAAGTTAAGACCCGATTTAGGTTTTTCAGAAAACCATCACGATTCTTTAAAATGGTTGAAGAACAGTTCTTTAGAAGCTGCTATAATTGTCATAAGAAATAATAGTTATTTATTGCAAAATGTACGTTCATGTGCTGAAATGCACAATGGGAAAATCATTTATATTTATGTTATGTTATTTATAAATTATATGTTATGCACTCAATGTATATATGTTTCAAAATGATTGCCAATATTTTCATGAGCACTAAAATTGTATCTTTTCTTCAATTGAAGTCTTTATTTGAATAATATGTCTTTGGGACCGTAAGTCCTGTCATTATTTTACTGCTGTTGACCCATACTAGTCTGTATTTGACTGTACCGTCTTCTTCAGACAAGTAAGCCTTGCATAGCATCATAAAATATTTATTTTAATGTTTCAGTGTTTTATGTTTCATGAGCTCTGTATTAAAACCATTACATTAACCACTATGAATGAAATTACAATGGTTTGCAGTGGATAGATATTATACTGTATGATGTTTTTTAAAATCATCTTTCTGACCTCACCCCATTCTCTCTCTCTCTCTCTCTCTCTCTCTCTCTCCCCCTCTCTCTCTCTCCTCTCTCTCCCCCCCCCCCCATTCTCTCTTTGTCTCTCTGCAGGGGGCATTTTTGAGACCCTTGAGAATGAGCCTATAAGTCTAGAAGAACTAGCCTTCAAATTTGCTGTAACCAATATAAACCGAAATCGAACCCTGATGCCAAACACCACATTGACCTATGATATCCAGAGGATAAACCTGTTTGATAGTTTCGAGGCCTCCCGGAGAGGTAAGGTTTCCTTATTACCCTGTGAAATATATTTACTCTCTGTGATGCAGAACGGGTCACACTGCAGAACTGGGCTCTTTATTAAATGAAAACAGTAATAATAATGAAGTAATAAAAAACCGAGATGGGTAAGTTATTTAACCTGTATCCAGTGAAACATTTTGCACGGTTCGCTTATAATTCTGAAACATTATTGAAAAAGATATTATCAATCAGCAAGTAAATTACTGAAGAATTTTCATTTGATTTGGATTATTGAGCCGGGTGTGAAAAGTGAATGGAAACAGCCATTTGATCAAAGAAGATTATATCTCTGTGAGCTGCCAGGAGCCTGCAGGAATACCTATCCTTTTTCTCCTTATTCTTCCTCCCCCCCTCTCTTTCTCATTCCTCTATATTTTCTTTCTCATCACACCATTCATATTTCTCTCTCCTTTTCTGTCCCTCATTCCTCTGTAATTTTTCTCTCCCCGTTTCCTCTTTCTCTTATTTATTTCTTTCCCCGTTCCTCTCATCTTTCTCTCCCTCCTCAATCCGTCCTTCTGTTTTTTTGTCCCCCATTCCTCTTTGGTTGCCCCCCATCTGTTCTCTCTCACTCTCTTTCTTTCTCTCCCCGTTTCCCCCCCCCACTCCTCCTTCCTCTCCGTGCCCAGCCTGCGACCAGCTGGCGTTGGGCGTGGCGGCGGTCTTTGGCCCCTCCCACAGCTCCTCGGTCAGCGCGGTGCAGTCCATCTGCAACGCCCTGGAGGTGCCGCACATCCAGACGCGCTGGAAGCACCCCTCCGTGGACAACAAGGACACCTTCTACGTCAACCTGTACCCCGAGTACGCCTCCATCAGCCGGGCCATCCTGGACATCGTGCAGTTCTACAAGTGGAAGGCCGTCACCGTGGTCTACGAGGACAGCACGGGTGGGTGGCCTCGTCCGAGGAGGAGGAGGAACATTCCGGAAAAAGTACATGCAGTGTCATACTCCGTTTAACAGCGTAGCATCACATCGCAGTGTCGTCTCATGGTAATGTTCAGCTCGGGGGGAATGTGGCAAGTCGAGCGAAAACCGCATTAAGATGCGTTGCATCAGACGGTGTCATTCCTGCAGGGTGTCGAACCCTAGACTTCCGTCTGGAAATGGGCTCTCCCTCACGCGGTTTATCCTCCGCTCTCTGACACATAACACTCTGCAGTGCCTCTCATTGCATTACTCTTTTCTGACCGTAATGAAGGCAGCCGCAGTTCTTTGTAGCGTCACATTTTCGCTGGTGGCGGGACGCGAGGCGTTTTGTTGGTATCCCACAGTTCTCTTTGCGGACCCGCCGCTGGGCTGATGCCTCTCTCTGCAGCTGTCAGACGGGAGCCAGTTTTACTGCGCCCCTCACTCACAGCGCTCCCCCCCCCCCATAACCCCCACCCCCCGAAGCTTTGCAGAACAGCAGGTTGAGCTCATCTCCTCCCTGCCCTGGGCTGTCCTGTCCAGCCCAATCAGCAAAGACCAAGCAGACCTCCTGGCAAAGCTCACTTTAATCACACTCGCTTGTTTCAGTGCGATGCGTTTTACATTTAACACCCAGGAATGCCAATAATCAGCACAAATGGCCTGAAGTTTGCTGCTAAGTGTCCTCAGGCGAGCACTCTGCTTTGACAGTTTAAAGATGAACGGTGTATTGTTGAGGTTAACAGTTTTTTTTTTTTCTTTTGGGTTATGTTTCAAACTACAAAAAAGTGCTGTCTTTGTAAGCAAAAACAATCACAGTTGTTCAGAACCTGAATCCACACAAGGAAAGTCAGATTTAAAAAAAAAAGATCCATCACCGTTTGTGTAATTCCAGTCTTGTCTTTCCAACACATAGATAGATCACATATGAAAGGCCTTCAAGCATCTTGGCCCTTATAAAATTTTGTCCTTCGAATGGTTCTGTTTTGAATCTGAAGTGGTTAGTGTGCACTGGATCTTGTTTTCGTGCAGAGAAATTCATTTCAAAATGATATATTTGAAGAAAAGCCTAAATAAAATGTACTGGTCTTTGGAATTGACTAAGAAAAAAAAAACAAAAACACATTCATCATAACAAACTGGGGAAAACGCATTAAAAAATTTGAAGAAATAATGCCAGAATAAACAAAGAAGAAACTGTACTGCAATATAAACCATTCCTCTAATAAATACACTGAGTGCTGCAGAAGCAGACTTTGACTGGCATGCACTGAAGCCTCCCATGCATTACAGCAGCTTCAGATGACTAGTCAGATGCACTCTCAGATTTAATGACAGCCTTTCCTAAATCACTGCTCTTTCAGGGCACTGATCAAGCTGAAACTAATGATTTCTCTCTGATACTAAAAAATTGTCTGCAACAGCAGAATCAGAGCAACAACAAAAAAAAAACAGTGTAGTGTAGGGTAGGCATTACCAGAAGAGCCTGTGACTACTTTGGAATATAGAAAAGGCAATGCCTTAAAAAGGAAGACTCTAAAATCACTTATGGGATGCAGAGTAATTGGTTTTTTTTAACGAGTTTTAAATTTTTACACTGTTTACACTGTTAAATTGTCCTCACTGAATTATAGGTAGCATCAGCCGTTTACCGGTAATAAAATGTTAGCGACTGTAAGCACTCATGACTCCTGAGCTGTCTACGTTTTCAATCGATTATCATCAAATTCATATGAGGTGTGAGTTAGCTGTGCTCAGTGGCTGCTAATAGGTACTCTGATACTTTCAACGATGTCATTGAATTCAGTGCGATTGGGGGGGGTTGTGCATCGAGCGCCTTTATGGGCAGACTGGCTGGTAGACCAGGTGAGAGGCAGGAGATGGGATCCTCTCATTCCCCGCAACCCCCCGCATTTCATAGATTTTAATGTTTAATTAAGATATGAATCTGTACATTAGTACGATGCGTTTTAGTGTGTGGAGTTGGTATGATAGTGGTAGAGACAGGCCAGTTGTTCTTTTTTATTTATTGACAGGGCACTAGTATCCAAAGCAGTCTTTCAGTATTTCTGACTATGCAAGCTCGTAGAGCTGTGTACATGCATACACACATATATTCAAATATACATACATGCATAAATACACGCATACATACATACACATACATACATGCATGCATGCATGCATACATACATACATGCATTCATGACATGACGGGCTTGGAACTTTCTGTTACTGTTAATAAGATAAATTCATATAAATAGGGTCACACAAGTGTACAGAAGGATGTTGAAATTTTGAGAATGTACATAACTCCATATTTCTGCTCCTCAGAGATAGTATAATGTTTCCTTCTGCGCAATAATTAATGACTCTGGAAGTGAATCCATGTGTATGAATCCTAAATACAGAAGCTAATTGAGCAATAATTGAGTAATTGGTTGACAGTCTCTAGGGACGTGCATGAGAGACATGACAAGTACACCTCCAAGCACAATTTACTTCCGTTGCATAATTATGAGCCATTCATCAAAACCAGGCAAGTGACAAAACTTAACATGCACTTCCGGTTATTAATGACTAGCTGATGGTTTTTATTTCACATTTTCATAAATCAAGGGCATACAGTATTCTTTCTTTGTGTGTACATCTTACTGTCAGGAAGACATAGAGAGGGTGCGTAATTCACTTCTGAAAATAAGTAGAAGTTTTCCCTGAAATATCTGGTTTTTTATGTTGCAGTATTACGCTCATAATATTATGGCATTGTCTTGTCTCATGATATTCCATCATGGGGAGTTGCTGCATTTGCGAACGTCTCATGTTATATACTAATTTAGTTCTTTAATAGGTATTATTACCTTTTAGGTCAGGTTAGTGCCATGGATTAAACTTCCACTAGTTTACATGGTGAGCCAGTGGACATTATCGTGATAACAGCAATAATGAAGTTATCACCCCTGAACATCAGAGTTATCATTGTCTTCAATTCAGCCTGTTTTGTAAAATACACCATAAGTATTGGGTATACTATAGAGGGAAGAGTGCCCCCTACTGGTTATCTAACCTCACTTCCAGGAGCACCTATGTTTCAAGAAGAGGCCAGCCATGCATAGCATCTGAGATCTTACAGAACTCTATACAACCTCAGTAAAACATTGAGTGATGCTTAACTACTAATTATGGTTTATTTTTTGCATTGGCTGAACATACTCAATAGTCACCATGACTGGTTACTTGGCTTTGATGGAATTAAGGCTATGAAATTACTTAAATATAAATTGCTTATACAGTTCTAATTTTAATTAGATGTGTGTAATCCTTGAACTCTGTGAGTAACTTGGAAATGACATGGCAGTTATACAGTGTCAATCAAAATTCAGACATCAACAAACTGAAGAAAAAAGTTGCACCTGCATCCATTTGCAAAGTAAAAATTGATGACAAAGGTTGATTGAAGCCAGGCGGTTTGAAGTCATATTAAGAGATTACACTGAATTTGTCCACCCGTGGCTGCAGACTGCGTCTGCATTTTTGTTAACCCTTGTAGAAAGAAACGACACAGACCAATAATTCAGTGATTCTGGATGGCCGAATTAACTGCTTGGGAAGCTTTAAACCTTTGGACAAAGTGCAGGGTCACCTCCGTTCTAATCTCGTATTCTCTCTCAGGTTGCGCTGAGTTTTCCCCTCCATGTGAAGGCAGTGGAGGACGGTCTTTAAATAACTCACAGGGGCTAAATCCTTAATCTGGACCACACAGCTTATTGCATCCCTGTAATTTCCAGGAAGAGAAATTTAAACTCTTGATGGGAACAAAGCAAGGTAGTGAACACACACATACACTTACGCACACGCACACACACACACACACACTCATGTACGCACGCACGCACTCACACACACATGCACCCGCGCTCGCCTGCTCGCACATACACACACACACGTTTATATTTACAGTACACATACAGTATATACATATAATAAAGAGATTAATAGACAGGTGCTCCTTGCTTTTTGACTAACTGCTTTGTATGTCCCTTTTTTATGATGACGCATTATATATATACACTCTTTTTCTTTTCTTTTTTTCTTTACAGGTCTGATTCGTCTGCAGGAGCTGATCAAGGCGCCGTCCAGGTACAACATTAAAATCAAAATCCGTCAGCTCCCGACCGGGAACAAGGACGCCCGGCCTCTCCTGAAGGAGATGAAGAAGGGGAAGGAGTTCTACGTGATCTTCGACTGCTCTTACCAGACCGCTGCGGTCATTCTCAAACAGGTGAGTGAAACGCAGTCTGTATCCTGTATCTGTCTCTGTTCACCCGAGGGGGGACGGTGTAGAGCCAGGGGGTCTCCAGTCGGCACCGGATTCAACTAATTAACTTATCGTAGTCTTATTGTGTCTTAATTACTGCTTGTATTTTTTGCACAGACTGCGTTGTTGCTGTTCTCGTTTGTGTTAGTGTTAATCAGTTTAACCTACAGGGTCCAAGTTGAACTATGCGGTTGTTCCCTGCACTTGGAACGGTGCTTCTCTCTAGGGTTTTCGACACACTTGTTCCTGGTTATGGTTATACACTTTGTTGTACGTCGCTCTGGATAAGAGCGTCTGCCAAATGCCTGTAGTGTAATGTAATGTAGTCTTCAATGAAGTTGTTGACGAGTAGAGTCAGGCATCTTAGCAGTGGGCTAAAACAAATACCTGCACCCACAGCAGCCATTAATTAATGTTAACAGTTACATTAGTTAATGCCAATTCATATTTGGATTAAAAATACAGTGCATGTATCATCTCATGTTCACTAATTATAAGTTTATCTTATGTTTTGTTAATGTATACATAATCATGTAACTAATACTTTAGTTAATGTATTTGTTCACTAACTGTATTAGTTAAGTAACTAAATTTCATGCTTATTTAATGTATTTCATACATCATTAATTCATGTTAAAGCCTACATTAATTAATGGCAATTCATGTGACCTTATTGTTAAGTGTCACCAGTATGTTGTACTTTTGTACGATATGTACTTACGTATGTACTATATGCCTGCATGTTATTTTGTAAATACAGAATGCCTATTACTTTTAATCATATTGGTAAAGGATTTAAAATGGCCACCGGAGAGGAAATTAAACGTCTTACTCTGCTTATAACTTTGAATCCCACCTGATATGAAATAGAAAAACAGCCTTGGGTAGCTGAGAAGTAGGTCAGAGTAAATCTTGGGGATTCTTGGATTCCGGGTCTTGTGCATTTTGAAGATAGAAAAGCAGGGGAGTGGGATGGATTTGCATTCTGCCTTCTAACGCTTTTCTTGAAAAGCCTCATTAGGCTCAATTTGCTTTTTCTGAGGCAGAGAGAGTCGCGTGTCCAGGTGTGCTTCCCTAGCGTGTGCGCTAAACGCTAACACACGTCCTGCTGCTGTCAGATCCTCATTTGTGGTGTTTAGCGCTGACGAAAAAAAAAGCTCAGTGACAGCAACCCCAAAGGACAAGACTTGTCTGAATGCTTACGTTTGTCTAAATATGATCTTTACAGAGTACTTCGATACAGAAATAGAACTAACAAATAACAGATTTGCATAAGATACATCAGAACTGTGCTGGAAGCGTTGGCAATCTCTCTGTCCTCACTATAGATGAGGACAGAGAAACCCATTTAGACTACATGCACCGTATGAGAAGGTGCTGTAAACACGTATTGCCGAAAATGCTGAACGACCGGCATAGTTCCTCCATAAAAATGAAAAAAGAGAACTGAAAATGCATAAAAGTGCGCATTGGATGGAGAAAAGCAGACCCTACATGAGCATTTTCACACCATATATTTTTATGCTCTCTTGTGGATGGAAGGCCACTGCATATCATCCATTTGAATGCATCCACGTGGCCCGCAGGTGATTACTCGTTTATATTTCCTTTACATCTCACGCTTGGAGATGCTATCAGTCTCAGGAGCGATATGTTTTTCTTTTTTTTTTTTTTAACCCTGGCAGCGATGAGCCACTTTCCCATGTCTACGGAGAGCCCGTCTCTGGCCAGACGTGTGTACAAATATAAAACCGAGCACTGTGAAGAGCGGGAATAATAGGAAATGGCAGAGGCGTGTTTGGCGGGGGGGGGTATTAAACTGGCATTCGGAGAGTCGTAAGCTCACGCGGAGCACTCAAATCCATAATGAGCACAATCTGTCGAACGCGCCGCGCCGATGCTCCCTACCTGACGGGCCGTCCCGCCGCCGTTTAGCGGATGGACGCGCGATCTGTGAGCCGGTGGATGGGACCGAACCTGGCCCTGCGTGGAAAGTGCTGAAAGCAGCATTCGGTGGGACAGCTGTGTGAAGCCCTGTCTATCGGTTCCTCTCGGGTGTGGCGGCCAACCGAAGCGCTTGTGTCTCATCGCAGCTTTCCGCCGCGGCGTGAAGTGGAAGCCTGACCGTGCCTGTCCGGCCAGCAGCCATTTAAAGAAACGCACGATTGGTCATAGCGTCACCCGGGGATGGGCTGTTCATGTCGCTAGGGTTCTCCCTGTTTCATACTAGCGCAGCAGCGACTCCTTATGGTTCGCCTGTGCTACTGCAGAGGAAGCCCAGTCTGGTGGCACAGTGCTGTTCTGTAGTGTGAAATTATGTGGTGTCTTTTAGAGGTTGCTGCTGTGCTCTGCCAAATTCGCTGGGGATTCTGCCTAAAACTGGATGTTCCAAACTGTGATAAAAACAGGAGAGGTAAAAATGAAAAAATGAGAAACAATAACCATTGTCCTTTCTGCAGATATTGTCCATGGGGATGATGACAGAATACTACCATTTTTTCTTCACTACTCTAGTAAGTACACAGCGTGTATATGTACAGTAAGTGAACAGTGCATGCAAACCTTTATGATATTGCTTTGTGGTATACCATGATATAATCTTTCTCAAAATGGTGTCATTAATATTACAATTAATTTGCTTTGCTCTAAGATTACTTATTGATCCAGCCTAGCAGCATTTCCTTAAAGGAACGTCATCTCTCTTGTCCAGCCAGGCTTCCTGAGCCACAACTGTGCCAAGCTCTGATTTTAGCCTTTGCAAACTCATTTGCCACCCTATTGTGCTTTGTGACCTGTTTTATAAGGGGGAAGGTGGCCCTTCGCAGCCCTTGTTAAGCTCAGTGTTTGAAGAGCCGCATGCTCTCAGAGAATATGATGAGAAGTGAAAAGGTGTGGAAATGTAATGAACAGGGCAGACCATTCAGCTCGACTAGGCTGACAGTGAGTGCTTATACCTGGGCTTCCTTGGGGCCCTGGGCATGCTGGTTTTCTTTGTTACCGGTTGATCAACTAAAGCAGTTTACTCTACAGTTGTCTCACCTCACTGGGTGTATTGACCCTAAATTGGTTGCCGATAATAAGGCAAAAACATGATCAAGCAGATCCTGCTGCCTTCATGGACCAGGGCTGGTCTAGAGAGTGTGGATCTGAATGTAAGCTCCCCAGAAGTAACCTGCACTGAATTTTCCACAGTAATTCGTGTACGCAACTCACTAACCGTTTCCTTGACTCGATTTATGTGATTTATACAGTCCAAAACGTAATAAAATGATCTGTGATATAAAAGCTCTGTTCCGTTGCTGTGACCTTTTTAAACAAACAGACTGCCTGCCTCTTATTCAGTGTCCTGTCCCGTTGCTGTAACCCTTTAAAACAGAGGTGGGGGGTGCTGTGTACCTCTTATTCAGTGTCCTGTCCCATTACTGTAACCCTTTAAAACAGAGGTGGGGAGGGGGGGGGGGCTGCTTGCTCCTTATTCAGTGTCCTGTCCCGTTACTGTAACCCTTTAAACAGAGGGGTGGGGGTGACTGTGTCCTCTTATTCAGTGTCCTGTCCCGTTGCTGTAACCCTTTAAAACAGAGGTGGGGGGTGCTGTGTACCTCTTATTCAGTGTCCTGTCCCGTTGCTGTAACCCTTTAAAACAGAGGTGGGGGGTGCTGTGTACCTCTTATTCAGTGTCCTGTCCCGTTACTGTAACCCTTTAAAACAGAGGTGGGGGCAGGCCTCTTGTTCAGTGTCCTGTCCCATTGCTGTAACCCTTTAGAACAGAGTGGTTGGGGGGCGCTTGATCCGTATTCAGTGTCCGTTCCGTTGCTGAACCCTTAAAACAGAGTGGGTGGGGGGTGGCGTGGGCGTCTGCCCCTGATTCAGTGTCCTGTTCCGTTGTCTGTAACCTCATTTAAAAAGAGTGTGGTCCCTTGTCTTATCAGGTCTGTCCATTGCTGTAAACCCTTTAGAAGAGGTGGGGGGTGACTGTGTGCTCTTATTCAGTTCCTGTCCATTGCTGTAACCCTTTAAAACAGAAGGGGGGGGGTTAGGGTTAGGGTTAGGGTAAGGGGGGGTGGGGGGGAGGGGCTGCTTGCTCCTTATTCAGTGTCCTGTCCCGTTGCTGTAACCCTTTAAAACAGAGGTGGGGGGTGCTGTGTACCTCTTATATTCAGTGTCCTGTCCCGTTGCTGCAGGACCTGTTTGCGTTGGATCTGGAGCCTTACAGATACAGCGGCGTGAACATGACCGGGTTCCGCCTCCTCAACATTGACAATGCACAAGTGGCCTCCGTGGTGGAGAAGTGGTCGATGGAGCGTCTGCAGGCCCCGCCCAAACCCGAGAGCGGACTTCTGGACGACATGATGACGGTTAGAGTTTTCATTCGTCTGTCTGTTCAGTCTCTCAGTTCATTGAGTAGTTCATTATGGTTCCACTTTTACGTTAACAGGCTGTAATAACTGTGTAATTACACTCTTACTGCAAATGTAGGTTGAGTGAAACTGTGGTGTGTATGCATCCTTACATCATAGTTGCTGTAAAAACTATTTGCTTTGGTGCTTCAAGTGTGACTTTCAAAATTAACTGCAGTCAAACCATAATATTTCAAGTGTGAGGTAGCGATCGTAAGTGTGAGCTAGCAAATTATCATCCCAGAGCACAGAATCTTGACCATTCAAACATTCATAGTACATTGTAGGTACTGTGTAACAATATGTGTGTACATGATGGTTCCACTATAGCTACCTTTGCAGTTACAGTGTAACTACACATGTATTTGGGTCACATTTACAATAGCACACAACAAAATGTTCAGTATAAAATCTACTGAAATGGAGCACTTCTAGCTCCAATGCGGTAAATGAAGTCACTATAGAACTCACGTAATAATAATATTATCAAATAATTTTCATTAAAAACCCATTCAGAGTTTTTACAATAACACAGATGGTCCTGTTAACTTATAAAACCAGTGTCCAACAAGGTAATCTCTTCTGTTTGAATTTCAGCGATATTGAAGAAAATTATGATGTGTTGCCCAGTGTTTCAAATTGCTTTCATGATGTCACACAGTATTTAGATTATTTTTGTAACTAAGGTACGAGTCAACGCGGAATTAAGAACATCGGAATTCAGTCCGATATTCTTTGCGGAGAAGAGTTCCGCTCCAGCAGCCTGGTGTGTCAGCTGATCTCATAATGCTTTTTGCGCCGCAGACCGAGGCGGCGCTGATGTATGACGCCGTGTACATGGTCGCCGTGGCGTCGCAGCGGGCCAATCAGATGACCGTGAGCTCCCTGCAGTGCCACAGGCACAAGCCCTGGCGCTTCGGCCCGCGCTTCATGAACATGTTCAAAGAGGTACGTTTGGCGCAGGGGTCCGCCGGGTCTTGGCCTGGAGAACCTCAGAGTCCATTGGGTGTTTTTCCACCTTAAAATAAGGGGCCAGTGATTTGAGACATTTGGACTGAGAAGGCTGGGGAGTTGAGTTTTACTATGTAATCGACTGCCTTCATTTGTCAATTAAGTGCTGAGTATCGACATAATCCAGCACATCCTGTGCTCCCCTGGGTAAGGGGTCTGCGGTTTAGCTGGTGATTCACTGCCCTGTCTTCTCAATGCACCCCATCTCCGTAAACTGCTCCCGCACAGATTCAGTCTACAGTATGAGGACGGCTAGTCTCAAGACCAAAATATCAAAGTGTTTTTTGTAAGTACAGAGTATAAAAATTTGAAGAAAAAATAAATTCCTTTTCTTGTGCTGAATAAATGATTGCGGAAGGGGGGCCATGACGGCATATTGAGGTATTTTCAGGACAGTAACACTGAAATCCCAAATCCTCTCAAACTAATTCACTTGGGTGAAGCATCGCATCGTAAGTCAACCCTTTTCCCCACGTCTGGGTTGAAAGCCGTTGCCTGCCCGGGCTGTTCATCAAATGAATAATGGGCTTTAAATGAGTCCGCGGAAGCGTATTACGCAGTAATATTTCAAGCCCAGCCATGTTCCAAACATCCATAAATGCGTTTCCAGCCTTCTGTGCTCTGGATGGCTGACAATGGCGGTTCTCTGGCCGCACCGCATAGCTGCCAATGTGGAGTGAGCGGAGTCCAGCGCTGTCCAAGTAACAGAGACTGGTGTATCTAACACTCTGGTCCAAGCAGGGCTCTTCTGTTCAAGTAACAGAGTCTAGAGTATCTAAGAGTCTGGAGTATCTAACACTCTGGTCCAAGCAGGGCTCTTATGTCCAAGTAACAGAGTCTGGAGTATCTAACACAGCAAGCAGCTTATACATACAGAGCTTGGAGGCAGTATAGCAAACGGTGACCAAAGTCTATGGCAAATCCAGGAAAATCAACAGGGGGTTTGGGGGGCGAGGTCGGAATTACTTGAAGTGAAATTACTGCGCTTCAGTTTAATTAATCGATGCCGGTTTGATTGAGACGGCCTACGCCGGACGCAGTGATTACGACTCGCTCGGCCTCCTCGTTTCCTTCCTCCGTTAAAGCGGGAGAGGGAGGGATGAGCTGCTTAATGAAAGAGAGAAAGGGAATGAGTCGGGTTCCGGGGGTGACAGCATGCAGGGTCAAAGGCCACTGACTGGTCCCTGAATCACAGCTCTTATCTTCCCAAGCTGATAAGTATCCGCGCAGGCCAAGCTGTGTTGGAAACGTTTTTGTAATTCAAGGCTCAGTGCTGGCTCTCAATAAATTGCACACTGGGGCAGTGCAGTGGTTAGAGGGGTGGGCTTGTAACCGCCTGGGTTGCTGGTTTGACTCCCAAGTGGGGCACCTCTAGGGCACTTTTGAGCACTGCACTTCACCTGAAATATGTCATTGATTTCCAGCCTGTTAAATAGGTAATAAGCCAGATGTGTGATTCTTGTTTATCAGACAATTGCTGCAGTATTGGATTTTAATAGCACACGCTTTTGCCATGTGTTCACTTAAATAGTCCAATTGTTTCTCTGCTGTTGGGTTCCTGATATGAAATGTAATAATGCTTGCTGTTCTAAATTACAAAATTGTGAAAGTCGTTAGCCAGTGCCTTTCTTAAAGCGTTTAAATTTATTCTGTGGCTTGAAAAATGTGCGTTCACATCTTCTTTACAGTAGACTGTGTTTCATTTACAGCCAGCTGTACTTCTCCATACCTCAGTTTGATACATGTTCTCTGTGCCGGTGTCATGAAGAGTCCTTCTCCACTTTATTGCTTGCATGTTTATTATTGATAACTGTCCAATGACAGGACAGATAGCCCTGGGCACCCGCTTCAGTGTTTGCTCTGTCGTCGAGGGTGGGACGAGGGGGGGGGGGGGTGTTGGGTGGTGGGTGGTTGGGGGGGACCATTAAGTCCAGAATCACCTCTGGCACTGCAGACTTTATTGTTGCTCTTTATTTTAATCATACTTTAAGGCCTGGAAGGGAGATAGACTTCATAATGATGTAGATTACTCTCGCTCCTGAGTGATTACACACCGACGCCTGCTCTCGCTGCTGGTGGCTGAGAAAGGTGTGGAATTGTGTTGAGAGTGGCACAGTCCAGTGCCTCTGGAACCCCCTGCCCTTAGAGCCTTGACAGCACAGCTGTCAGAAAACCTATGGCCGTCACCACACACACACAAAGAAGAAGAAGGCTCTAGTGGGATAATCGTTCTGGATAGTGTGCGGTAACTGAATTCCTGGGATTAGAATTACGCACATAATGTTTATATAATGGCATGTCTGGTTAGGAGTTAAACGCAAAATAATTGTTTGTGAGAAGTTAGGCTGTGGTGTAAATTCTGTCACATTTTTGTAATTAAAATGTAGTGTATTTGAACTCCCGCTGGAGATAAGGTGCATAACGGTTAATACAATTTTATTCAGTGGTTTACAGCAGGGGAAACAGATATGTGGGTGGAAAAAAAAGTGATAAATAGGAAAATTTGTTTTTCACCCAGGCAAAGGGTTTTTGATTGAAGGCTTGAAGTGGTCTCTTTGGCATTTCTCCTTTTAGATTTGCAAATGATTGATTACGTGGAGGCTGCCTTTTGCAAAGACAATTTCTCACCATACGGCTAAGTCCTGGAGCCCTCCCCGTCCAAACTAATGAACATTTAAGCTGACGGAGTGATACGGCAGAGCAGACTCCATTATGGCCGGCATTAACAATCTGAGAACTAATCCGACTTCTCTCTGAGCAGTTTCCGGCCCCAGACCTCAGGGAACCAAAACTAGCAAGGAAAGCTGGACCCCCAACCAGACCCCCACAATATCCAGAACCCGAAGTCACGTTTATAGACCCCAAAGAGCTTAGAGTTGTGGATGGGTCTCCCTTAGGTGTCCTTGGATTGATTTTCTGAAAAATATTAAATGCTTTTATAATTAATGAAAATATGATAGATTGTAACGTTAATAGAGTAATGAATCAATACATGTAATTAGGGCCACCGGTTTGTCTACCCTTGTTTTTGCACATGGTACTTCAGTCCTCTGCTGTCTAGAGGTCGTGATAGCCTCGTGGCCAGCCAAACAGTTGTCCCATTTGCACCACCTCAATATCTCTAAGTTGATAAAGTAATTGCTACTAATTAAGCACAGACGATGATTGACAATGATGATTGACAACGATGTTTGCAAGCAACACTTTGTGTTAAATTGAGTTTGATGATTTCCTACTGTGGACATGCTGCAGTATTTTTAAATGTTGTCGAGGGGAATGTCAGGTTTTGTTAGAAGTAGTGGTAAACGGCCAAATAAAAAATGAGAGCAGTTGAAACTATGTATGGCATGCCATAATGCATATCTGAAATGAAATTAATGTAGATTTAATTTAGATTCAAACATGAGAAGGTAACAAAGGCAAAATTAACTCCAATGTAAGTTGTATGACCGATTCCATTGCTTTCTTCCATTTCCTAATTCATTGCATATTTTCTTTGCTTCTGTGAGATTTAGCCCCCTGTCTGCGGTAAGATTTGGTGCCCTATCTGAGGTGAGATTTGGCGCCCTATTTGGGATGTGGCTGATGGAGAATGAACGCCTGACTCCCTCCACCTGTCTCCCCCTCGCCCACCCGCCCCCCCCTTCCCACCCTTGTCTCCACCCAGGCTCAGTGGAACGGCCTGACGGGACTTATAGTCATAAACAAGACGGACGGCCTGCGGAAGGAGTTTGACTTGGACGTCATCAGTCTCAAGGAGGACGGCATGGAAAAGGTAACCGGCACATTTCCTGTTAACCAGGGTGCATGCTGGGAAAAAATTACACAGAGTAAATTTATATTTTGTGGGCATTTTACATGTATGCATTGCAGCACATCCTTTACAAAGAATAAATGAATAAATTAATTTTAAAAAATAATAATGTGTTTCTCAAAGCCATTTTGCACATGAGGTTGCGTACAGCCACTGGTGTACATATTAAATGTATTGCATAGTATTTTTTTCTAGTCATTTCAGTTTTTAAAATAGAAAACCCAACATTTTGACAAAGTGTGCCTGCCTGCTGCAGTTGAATTGTGGAATGACATCACTCCATTCATATTCTTCTCCCCCCTCTTTCGCAAAGACGTCTGTCGAGGGCACTAACCGCCTAAATAAAGTGTGGAAAAAGGTTTGTAAAGTGGCCCCCCGCAGTGGTATCTTTCGTGTGATTGTTGTGTTTCCCCCACGGCCGAAAGAAAAAACCCCCCTCCCCCTCCCCCTCCCCCTCCCTTCTGTCTCTCCCTTCCCCTGCTAATCTCCAATGGAGACAGGGGCGCAGGGCAACAGCTTCCCGTGTTGTTGCTACCGTGTGACACCTCAACGACCGCATCACTCAGGGAAGAGCCCCCGTTTGTCACGGAGGACTCCGCTAAGCCGCTGACGGATGTTCAGATAACGCCGCGAACGGCGTTTTTTTTTTTTTTTCTTCTTCTTTTCCGCGCGACGGATGAGCGCGTCCGTTACTGTGAGGGGAAACGGCTGCTGAACAGACGCATTAAACGCGCGTTTATGGCCCGGTTAATGAAAGTACAATAACACGGCGATGAGGAGGCAGATGCTCCTCTCTCTCACCCTCTGACCTGTTTTCTCCTGACATTCTTAAGAGAGAAACCTCTGTGATTGCTGGAGTCAATCAGCTCCCTCGCTGATTGTTTTCTTCACACGGATGCATCGGTAATGCTTCCCTTCACAGTCCCCTAAGTACTCTGTATTTACCAGGTAAATATGCGGTAAGAAATAGCACATAATTGGATAATTACCACTCAGAAAAAAAATAGGTAAATGCTAAGAATCCAACACTGAAATACCTACTTTCTAAAGAGGTGTTTCCAAGAAAGTGTTATCTGAATTCCTAGGGTGTATACAATTATATTCAGGCTATAACCAACCTAAACCTTTGATAAGGTAGTCACTTGTAGGTAATAGAGGAGGTCTTTCAGTTTTAGTATTTTCCTGTTTTTTCAAGTGGCATTTATACAATTGTGTGCTATTCTTACCACATAGTTACCGATGCAGCCACTGCGCCCCATTCATTGCCACAGAATACAGTAATTCCATCCATCCATTTTCTGTACCCGCTCATCCTGGGCAGGGTCACGTGGGGTGCTGGAGCATATCCCAGCATGCATTGGGCGAGAGGCAGGAATATGCCCTGGACTGGCCGCGAATCTATCGCAGGGCACACACACTGTTCACACACACACTCATGCCTATGAGCAATTTAGAATCTCCGGTTAGCCTACCTGCATGTCTTTGGTCCGTGGGAGAAAACTGAAGCACCCAGAGGAAACCAGAATACAGTAGTCAATACAGGTCTAAAATGCACCAAGCTGTTAGAATAATTCTCCAGTATGCATTTGTCAGGTTAGCTTCATGTCTATGAACTTTAAAACTGATTATTTCCTAGGGAGTAAAAATCACACTGATACTTCAAATACTCAATGGTCTTCAGCTGTCAAACACTGCTGTCATTTGAGCTGATGCTAGTGGATCTTTCATTGTACTTAAGAAATACATCTGTATTTGCCTTAAGTTACCAATTTTAATAACTTGCCTTAAGTTACTAAATTTTGAAGAATAAACAAATTGGCCCTGTTAAAAAGGCATGAAATTGTGACGTGCCACAGGATTTTTTATGAAAGGGATAAGAACAAAATATTTAATTGCACCTCCATCCCTATAATAACTCATGTAAATGTATTGTAACAGACATAACAAAACTGAACAATGCAACACAGCTTAATACATGGTTCAGACTGTGTTTAAGAAATAACTGAACATAGAAGATCTTTCTCCAAGCTCCCAAACAGGATGGTTCTGCATCTGAACCCGTTTGCCATTTGAATACATATACATATGGTGCATTTTGCTATTGACTCTGAAGTTACTGAGAAACTGCTGATTTTTCCAGTTAACTCCTTTAGCCCCTGGGTGAGTGTCCCGTGGGTGAGATCATGGTCTGTTCTCAGTGCTTTTTTCCTCTCTCATTTCTCTAACTGATCACAGGAATTTAGAACTCCAGAGTCCAGAGTTTGGGAATAACGGATGGAGTTTGAATGGGAAATCAATCTCAATCAAACCAGAGTTCGTAATGCAAACAAGAAAAAGCGTTAATCCATTTTACTCTTATCCTTTATGGATGTGGATTTAATGTTGTTCATAATTGCAATGTCTGGTTGAGTCTCAGTATGTGTTTACGCATTCTTCCAAGACACGGTGTATATATTATTTGTTGAAGCGTGTGAAAAGGGGGGTTGTGTTTAAACCTCTGGTGCTGTTCATTCTCATAAGCAATCCACTTTGGTAAAAGGTGTGTGGTTGTATTTTTCATGTTGTTTATTTTTTTTACCTGAAATTTGAAATTCATTTTACCGGTACAGCATATATGTATTGACTTAACCTCCCCAAATGTTTGTGATCACTTTTTAAAGAAGAGGTACAACACTTATAAGTGATTGTTGGTAAGATCTAGAAAGTGTAAAATTAGAGTTTTGACTTTTTTAAAGTTCATGGCAGGGGGCTTTATGGTTGCTAGGCATGCTGGGAGATGGTAGTGCTCTCTTGAAGATTGACCTCTGGGACATGCGGTTCCCCGCTCGGCTCGGCGAAATAGAGAACCCGCTTTATTAATTTAACTTTAGCAGAGTTTTTGGCGTATATCAGTGATCAAATGTACTCTGACGGAGCGAAATTAACATTTAACTATGAACAGACCCATTCCCGAGTCCTCTTTACACACCATCGCCTCTTTAAATATAGTAAATTAAGTCTAGTACAATAGTTCATCGTACATTGGTATGAATACTGACATGTTACTCTTTCTGCACTTGGAGCTCTGCTTTGGTAGTATTTATATGAGTTTGTTTTAGACATGAAAGTGTTATATGTTTGCTATAGTTCTAGTTTCAGGTTTACACTGCCGCACACAACAAAGGGTTACACAGAACTTCCTTTATAATTTCATATTATGTGTTACTTGTGTTTTTTTGTGCTTTTTCTTGATGGTCGTTGACCTTCACGGTCGGTGTGTTAAGACATGGTTCTTGGGATTGCGTTATAGATTGGAGTCTGGAACTCCAACGGTGGCCTTAACTTGACTGACAGCAACAAGGAAAAGTCCACAAACGTCACGGATTCCATGGCGAACAGAACTCTGGTGGTCACCACTATTCTGGTAAGAATGAGTGGACAGAAGCATGCTTATATTTAGCATGTTTGGCAGTGAGTAATTTAAGTCATTTGATTTGCGACCTTCATTTTCAAAGTCACAAATTATTTAACAGACAGAGTCCTTCGTTTCTGGAATTAATTTTGTCTCTTATTTTATTCGTTTTTTTAGGAAAACCCATATGTAATGTACAAGAAGTCAGACAAACCCTTGTATGGCAACGACCGGTTCGAGGGGTACTGCCTGGACCTGCTGAAAGAGCTGTCGAACATCCTTGGCTTCGCGTACGAGGTGAAGCTGGTGACGGACGGGAAGTACGGGGCGCAGAACGACAAGGGGGAGTGGAACGGCATGGTCCGAGAGCTTATAGACCACGTGAGTCCCGCCATTTCTGTCTGTGAATCTCGCCCGAATGCCTGAGGGTACTGTAATTCCGTTTTACCTCAGCTTATAAAGGAAAGGGTTCTGGTGTATTTTACAGTAGGATGGCCCAACTGTCTGTCAGACAATGGACAGGCAAATTAGAATTTTTCATCAAGATGGTGACTGGAACATCTGTTGTTACCATGCAACCACAATCACAATGTATTCGCTGTCGAACCCCGACTCTGGTGAGCTGCTGGGTAGTTCTGTGGCGTTTGGATTCAGGCTTGACGCGGTACTAGAGGTTCACAGGTTTTGGTGATTTTTGTTTACACATTAATAGCAACAATTTTAGACCTAAGAAACCAGGAGAGTCGAGTTGCATTGCATTCCATTTTAATTAACTGAGTAATAAACTGTCAATTAGGTGCTGAGGAACAATAAAAACCTGCAATCTCCTGGGCCAGAATTATGACCTCCCGGTCTATTGCAATTGAAGTAACACATTATGTAATTCAACTAGGGGAAAAAGTATATATTTTGTCAGACAATTTTTACCTTCCCTGAGGACGTTATGAAAAGACATCCGTCCGTCCATTTGTCTGTCTGTGAATGTTGTACCTGGAAAAGTGATGGCCGGATTGCCATGAAATTTGAGATGCACCTTCATGTTCCGAGGAGGAAGGGACCTATCGATTTTGGTGTCCCCTTGACCTTTCCTGTAGTGCTACCATCAGGCCAAACATTTCTCAAAAAGTGATGATTGGATTGGCAAGACATTTACTGTGGACATTCATGTGAGGAGCATTGTTGTGCCGTGGCGGAGGTGTGCACTCTGCTGAGTGCATTCTTTCTAGTTAGTAATGGACTCAGGGGTTTGAGTACAGAGCGTGAAGGCTAACCCTTTATTTATAGAATACTAATTCAGTATCATTCGTGGCTCACGTGACACTACTCCCGTTGTCGTGACGACAGGTAGCTGATCTAGCGGTGGCTCCGCTGACCATCACTTACGTGCGGGAGAAGGTGATCGATTTCTCCAAGCCGTTCATGACCCTGGGGATCAGCATCCTGTACCACAAGCCCAACGGCACCAACCCGGGGGTGTTCTCCTTCCTCAACCCGCTGTCCCCCGACATCTGGATGTACGTGCTGCTGGCGTGCCTGGGGGTCAGCTGCGTGCTGTTCGTCATCGCCAGGTAAGGCGCACCCCCCCCTCCCCCCCCGACGTTATCGGGCTGGGAGTTCAGCTTCAGGGCTTTCCAACATGGCTTATTGTGCTGACCGAAGGCATTACGAAATAAATTTGAATGAGGGTACAGGAAGCTTAGGGGGGAAAATATATTGCTGCTCTTACAGAATATCGTTCTTTCCACAAAAGGAGAGGTGGTTGTTTTGCGAAATAAATTTGAATGAGGGTACGGGAAGCTTCTGGGAAAAAAAATATATTTCTGCTCTTACAGAATATCGTTCTTTCCACAAAAGGAGAGATGGTTGTTTTGTTTTTTTTTCTTAGTTCATGCTGTTCCATTTTTTAAAGGTTGAGTATTTTTAGTAGCGTGAAGCATTAGTCTTCATTAATTGCTCTCTTAGAGGGGTGGTTGTATGAGTGGGAATGCTCATAATCACCTAATTACCATCAGATGATGATTTTTTTTTCTTCAGATTTTTCAATAGGGTATGTAGATGAGCAGTTCCGAGGCTCTCTTTCGGATTAAAACACCTTCAGAGTGTCTCGCAGGCGGCGTGGAAATCACACACCAGCTTTCTCTCTCTATCTCCAGGCTGAACAGCTGTGTGCACAAACTCCCCCGTCTCACCTAGCCAATTTGTCATTGTCTTTCGCGCACACGGCGAGATGTGTTCGGAGTCTGTCGCGCGCGATCTCTCTCTCAGTCCCTATTGAAATCCTGCGTTTAACAGTCTCGAGGTGTTCGGAACAGCTGTCGGTAGCTGGCGGGACTAGCTGTCTTAAGCAGAGGGGAGCAAATGCTCTTGGGGGGGGGGGGGGGGTGAGTTTTGTTGTGGTGATTAAAATGTAAACCCTGTCTGCTTGGATCATCGTAATGGATGGCTGTAATCATCGGAGGCTGTTTGCTGTCTGCTTCTCTATGGTGTTTTTTTTTTTGGCGGTTTGGGTGTACGTGCGTATCGCGGAAACAATGTAGCTGTTCCCAAGGAACAAAAACAGGCAAACTCGAACAGGTGACATGCCAAACAGATGCCTGCAGACCTCAAACTCAGCTCATCTGGTTTGTTACCACACAATTGTGAACGGGCCTTACCAGCGCAGCGGTAGGGTCCGGTCACAGTAACCTCTCTATTTTAAAACCTATTCTCTGAAAGTATATTTTTGGAAAGTACACTGCGTAAGTCACACATTTACCTTGAGGAAATTCCTTTTTCTCAGAATAACCTAAATTAATAAATGCAAATACCTTCTGTTTGCCCTGATTGCCATTTCAAGGACAGTTGAAAATTCAATAGTTAGCTTACAGGCAGTTTCATTATTGCCTATTTCAGTTGTTGGGATATATATATATATATATATCCTTTGTTGGCTTACCAGCCTCACCAGTGTTCTCTTTCTTCTTAATGATACTCCTAACAGTTGATTTTGGTTTGCCTAAGGTTAGCCTTTCTTATTTCTCAGCCACATAATGGCTTCCTTGACTTTTATTGGCACAACTCTGGTCCTCGTGTTGACAAACGGCAGGAACAGACTCCAAAGGCAATCAAAAGGCTAGAATCAATACTAGATACTGATAGCTCTCGTATACCTCCACCAAGGAAGCAATTGAAAACACCTGACTAATCAGAAACACCTGTGATGCCATTTGTCCCAAACATTATGACCCTGAAATTACTGTTTATAAAAAGTGTTGCAATTTATACATGGTGAAACCAAAATGTATAAAAATGGCCTTAAATAAATATATATATATTTGTCCAAAACATTATGGCACTCACTATATATACAGTATATATTTCCTCTGACCTTATTACAAATATGGCAGTTTTTTCCCCAATATATACTGTATATAAATATATTTTCTTTTTTTGAAATTCCATCTCTGGTCTTATGTTGTATAATTACAGCTATAATACAGTGTCATTTCAAAAGAACAGATTTGATTCATGGAGAGCAGAGGCTATGACATTATATGTGATGGAATTATTAAGTAAGGATGAAAATGATTTTTTATGTATATAAAAAAAGTATTATGCATGTACTGTTGGACTGTTTCGCACGTGCTTTTTTCAGTTACTTATTTATAAAGCGTCCTTTTTGAACGGTGTTTTAGGAAGTACGTTGTTCCCTGCTCCAGGTTCACACCCTACGAGTGGTACAATCCACACCCCTGCAACCCGGACTCCGACGTGGTTGAGAACAACTTCACTCTGCTCAACAGCTTCTGGTTTGGAGTGGGAGCCCTCATGCAGCAAGGTACATAAGATGCAGTGCTGTGGGAAACATCAACCAGACGAAGTGGGAAGCCATTTTTATTTTAAAAAAGGGGAGTTTTGGTTGTGGGGTGGAAGGAGGGCAAGGGTCAATGCCCTTTTAGCGTTTGATGTTTCTGATGAAATAAAGATTTGTCTGAAATAATCGCACACGTTAAAGTTTAATGTCCGACTTGCCAAGCCTGTCTGCTTGGTTAGGGCTCCTGTCTGAGAGTTTGTCTCGCATAACACTTTTTACCTCCACTTTACCTCCTCTAGACAGCCTCCTCAGTGCCTCAGAACACCTCATCAGGCTGGCCTGGCAGTCAAGGTCCAAAGTTCACTTTCCCTGCTGTTTACTAGGGGTGTAAACCACCATAGGATACATTTTATTCTTGAGGCAACAGCTTGATATTTGACGATATCACAAATCTTTCTATGATATGATTCAAAAGGATACGATATAGTAACACAATCCTGTTTCACAACATACACGTACAACCAAAGTGAGGTTGAGAATGCAAAATACCTGCAAAAACAGCCCTAGTGTGGTGAGGTCTCAGCATTTTAATCCTGCCCTGTAACATTCAGTTTTCCTTTGTGTGATCTCCACATAGTTCCTTTGAAAGCCATCGGTACTTATCTAACATTATGACCTGATCTGGCACATCTAGCTGATAGTAACCTTTTTTTGGCAAAAAAATGAACGATCGTTTCATTTTTGGGATTTCCGTCTGGATGGATTGTTGTAGTGCATGGGTGTTTGTTGGATTGTGGGGGACTACTTCTTTCCTTCAGGGTGTGAGAGGTAAATCAGGACCGCAACTGCTTGTGACCCTGCTTGCCTTCGCTTAAGAGACCTTTTCATTTAAAACGTGTCCCCGCTTACTTACAAAGCCACTCCTTCCTCCCTCTTTGAATTGCAAAGAGGGTGATGAATCTGGAGAGAACGAAGCCTGAATCAGCTCGGGTTTTTTTCCCGCAATTCATCTTTTCGGCCTTCGCTATTCTTCATTCTTAATCTTAGATAAAGACTCTGACATGACTAATAGCCGCTGCATTTATTTCCCATTTTCTTACGTATGGAAATGGCCCACTGGGCATCTGCGCTCTGTAATTAGGGACTTCTATTTCATGGATCATTTCTGGTTCACCCTTTTTTAACAGTATATACCAAAGAGGATTCACGCAGATTTTTATTGCGAATCCTCTTTGGTATATTTCACTGTCAGCTGATGTGCATCTGCATTGCAATATATATATGAACTCATTTGAAAACAGCAATAGAAATGAGAAACACACACGCACACGCACACACACACACACGCACATTTATTTGTTTAACGAATTAGACAATGTGCATTGGCTTCTCTCTGAACAATAAGTCTACTCTGGGTGTTTCACCCTCTCTTATGGCAATATAGTGTGTACATTAAGATTAACTCCTAATCTGGGCTTAATGGTTCATTTCCATTCTGTTGGCATTGCTTGGCTTGTGCTTCTCTGTTGATGAATGGAAACCCAGCACACGTCGAAAGAACAAATGGTGTGGCTTCACCTGCATTATGCTAATGTGCAAACTCCACATTACTTAACTGCTGTTTTCATTAAAAAAACAACAACAACAACAGCAGCTTGCACGTATGGACTTACAAAAGCATCCGTCACGCGGAATTAGATGATGCGTGTGTGTTAGTCTTCCTCCGCAGAAGTTTGGTAAACCGCCGTGGTTCAGTCTTCCCTGAACACGCAGGACTGTGCAGTTTGTGCATCATTTTTCCCAAGTAGCACATGTGCTCCAAAGTTGAAAAAAATTTAGGAGCCTGCTAATGCATCCCAATTAGAGGGTGTGTTTCTAAATTATTTTCCAGTTAGCGCGCGTAAATCTTCAGGAGCAGATGCTCATAAATGGGAGCACTGTAGAGCCCTGATATGTGTAAGGCTGAGCCAATGTGGAGTTGGCGTTTGATGTTATGGGTTTCGAACTCAGCAAGTTCAACATTGTCAACTCAATTAACCTTGTCTGGCTGTGGGACTGTGCAAACTGTGGCTGATAACTTCTAAGGATTCTGCCAGATTTTGCAGATGTTCTTCAGATAATACACTCCGTTTAAACTTTTCAAACACCAGTCGTCCCTCAAACTTAGAGCGATAATACCTTTTTTTAAAAAACCCTCTGGGATTATGCACGCTATAAAATCTGAGTGGGGAAAAATAGAGAATCTTAATCGTTGTAGGGAAAGGAGGTCTAAGCATGACTCAATAATTCCTTTTGCCTGCAGCTAGCATCTCACCCTCTACAAAGTGGGTGGGAACCAGTGTAGAGAAATAGCAGCATTTCTGTGAAATAACTTTGAAAGTGGAGCATAGACGCGTATCTCTGTTAACGGCCAATCCGTCATCGGTTAGGGGAATATTCATTATCCGTGAGCAAGGAGCTGGCCATTAGAGGAGATAAATGCTGCACCTTGTGTTCTTTTGACACTCCATTTTCAGGTGATCTATTACACGAAATGATTGTAAGTCCCAGCCCTTTACTGTACAGTTCAGTCCTGGAGACTCAGGGAGGTAGAGGTAATAAACACACGATTGGGCTTATCGCAAAAAGGAAGATAAAAAAAAAATCTCATTCAGGTTGAGAGCATTGTTACCTAAAAAGACAGGAAGCAATTTAGCTGCTGGACTCTGCAGAGCAGATCTCAGAAGAATCGAAATTCGGTCAGATTCGCCTGTGTCTGTGATTGCTGAGGATCGTGTCCATTCATACAAATCGACTCCACGCGTGGTGCAGTACGTGGCAAATCAGGACAAGACGTCATTGTGTCCTGTCAGGCGGTGGAGCACATGCTGTCGTCTGAAGTTGAACTGGGTTGGCAGTAATCTCCTGCTGTTGTGTTCTTCTGAATGGCTCTCAGTGCATCTCTGAGTCTAACGCTGCTGCCGCCGCTGCTGCTTGTCGTAACAGGATCAGAGCTGATGCCCAAAGCTCTGTCCACCAGGATCGTCGGGGGGATCTGGTGGTTCTTCACGCTGATAATAATATCGTCCTACACCGCCAACCTGGCTGCCTTCCTGACGGTGGAGAGGATGGACTCGCCGATCGACTCCGCGGACGACCTGGCGAAGCAGACGAAAATCGAGTACGGAGCCGTGAGGGACGGATCCACCATGACGTTTTTCAAAGTAAGAGCGCGTGGACGCTCCCCTCCACTTCGTCTCCTTTACTTCAGCCCTCCTGGCTGAACTCAGGTTATCCCTTCGCATACTTTTCAACGTTTTTGCACCTAGCATAATTTCACCCGTACAAAAAAAAGGGTCAAAAGTAAATAACATAGTTACACATTTTGTTGAATATGTCCCGCACATTGAGAAAGAAAAGGTTAGGAATTTTATGGCAGTTTTGATGGTGCAACTTGTCAAAAAATGTGCCATTCTGGCCCCTCCCCCATCATTCCCTGGTGTCTTAATGATGTGAAACTAGTGCAGTCTTTGGTTTTGACAGCAGTACTCCAGCTGTCTTGCAAGGTGATGTCTCCCTTACTCTCTTGACAGAGAACGAGAGATAGTTTTGTAGTGCAAAGTGGGAGGGTGGGGTTAAGATTTCAACCTGCTTAATGTGTCACCCTAGCAGCCCATCAAAATTTAAACCGATGGGGGGTTGGGGGGTGGGGGCTTTATCTACAAAGATTGTTGAGCGTGATTACTTCCCCTATATCTCTGTGAACAAGGCCTCTGGATGTACAGAATAAATTGAATCAGCAGAGAGATTTGCGCACAGCTGTCACGTCGCTGCTGATTGAGGAAAAGCAGACAGGGTTTTTCATTATACCACTGGCAACGGCATGGGAACTGCGAGGTCAGAATCCAACAGCATATTCCTCAAAATATTGTGCTCTAAAACCGCAGAATTCATTCATTCAGGATTTTCCCCACATTTAAATGTTTTGCTACATTCAGAATTGTAGTCAGAGCGACTATACATACACACGTGTGTGTGTGTCTTTTGTTAAACTTATTAGGTTAGACTGAATGCATGAGATCCAGTTGTATTTCAGCATACATGGTAAAAGCTTCCATAATACAGTTGTGCTATTTTTTATTTTTTGTATTTTTCAGAAATCCAAAATATCCACATATGAAAAAATGTGGGCATTCATGAGCAGCAGGAAAAACACGGCCCTGGTCAAAAACAACCGTGAGGGAATCCAGAGAGTCCTGACCACAGACTATGCCCTTCTGATGGAGTCCACCAGCATTGAGTACATCAGCCAGAGGAACTGCAACCTCACTCAGATTGGAGGCCTGATCGACTCCAAGGGCTATGGGGTGGGAACTCCTATAGGTGAGTTTCATTGTGGCCTGCACAGATTTCTCCAGAAGCAGTGCATGCTTTTCAGTGTTCTAAAATGCTAGCCTTTAAGTCCATTTAAAGGCCTTTAAAATCTAGAATGATGGATTTGATCCAGATTATTGTTAGAACAGGATGGTCCAGTGATGGCATGACCCTCGCAAATACACACTTCTTTAGTGTCCAGTTGCCCCACCCGAAATTGGAAGCTTCAGCTAGCTGTTCACAAGTTCAGAATTCTGCAAACTACCCACCTTTCTTTCTCACGTAAAATAGGCTAGGGTTTCTTTTTTTTTTTTCTAAAAGATTAGCACCAAGTAGATTAGTTGAAATGTATAATTTTCGTAAATAGTTTTGAATTCTGCTGCCACAAGCAAGCTTGGGTTTTGTTGGTAGAACTTAGTCTGAACAGGGAACTTTGAAGGTAAAACATGCATGCAGGCACACTAAAACTCTGGCTAGTTTGGACTGCCCTGAATTTTCTGAATTTTTGAGGCACAGGGTAAAGTTTTACTTAAGTGCATTTCTGCGGCTGCTTGGCTATCCGTATTTATTGTGAAGTGGCAGTGGTCAGCCCTTTGGCTAAAGATATTCATACAGAGGTCGAAAGACATTTTCCTCCTCTGGACTGTAACTGTATTATATTTCCATAGGGCTGTAAATTAGTCCCTGCTAAACGTCTGCCGTTTTCCCTCTTCAGGTTCACCGTACAGAGATAAAATCACCATAGCGATTCTCCAGCTGCAGGAAGAAGGGAAGCTCCACATGATGAAGGAGAAGTGGTGGAGAGGGAACGGTTGCCCCGAGGAAGACAACAAAGAGGCCAGCGCCCTGGGCGTGGAGAACATCGGGGGCATTTTCATAGTGTTAGCGGCCGGGCTCGTCCTCTCTGTGTTTGTAGCCATCGGGGAGTTTATATATAAGACCAGGAAAAACGCGGACATCGAGCAGGTGAGTGTGGGTCAGTGCTCCTGGCACAAGTACTGACACCGGGTCTCGCTGCGACTTCGCACAACCTCAAATCATGTGAACAAATCCGACTTTGTGTCGCGCGTCAACGATTATACGCTTGCAAATATATTTAGGGGCTGTATGAGGCCAGCAAACGGGTTTTAAGTTCTAATTTGAATGTGAGGAACTGCATGGCTATGACAAAGCAAGTAATACATCTGTAGGAATTTAGTGTAGTCATATAGTACAGTAGTTAGGACTAATTTTTGAACATACTATCCTTTGTGCTATAGGACTACTATCCCTATTAATGTTACAGTAGTTATGACTTAACTTGTATTGAACATTTTACTTTTAGCGACACGGCGCTATCCCTGTTGGTCCTGTTAGCGGGAAGAGACTGTTGCTGTGTATTCAGCAGATATTGCTTGACTGTTTTGGCCTTGCTGTTGTTCACATTTGTTGTGTACAGATGTTTATAGTGTACATTGGTCCATGTCATAGCACCATGGGCATATGGTGTAACACACCTACATAGGGTGTGCAGGAATACTTCATTATCAATAAAATTTATATTTAAATTAACTTTTCTGAATTATAACCAGCAGAGATCCAGGTATTGTAATCACAGTACCTTTTCTCCAAATAGTATGCACATGGACTTCTTAATTTAGATGGAAATATATCCGAAAGGATTCCATACACACCCTAAAAATTTTACTCATCTGATTTATTTTGCTTGGTTTTTTTGTTTTGTTTTGTTTTGTTTTTTTCAGCTAAGATGTGAATTTATTACACAGTAATATCATATTCCTCCTGGGTGAAAGTGTACTGAGAATGGAAAGCGAGTTTTCAGGACTTTTATTATGGAGTCACTTTGCTCGTGTATACGCTTCTCTGCTTTTGTATAACTCTCATCGCTGATGTTTATGAAAATGCATGTATCTTATCAAGTGTTTTTATTGTGTTGGAATGGCTGTTTTGGAATGGCTTTTAAGTTACGTGGCAACTTTGTGCATGTTTTTACTTTTTTTATTTATCTTTTTTAAAATCTTACTTTGTCTCTTCTAATTTTGTTATGACTGCATTTTGTTTCTGTTGTTTGTTCTGCATGCAAGGCCTTTTTTCAAATCCAAGCAAATGCATCCTTACAATTCCACCTGGGAAATCTCGTTATCCGCGGATTTAGAGTGTGGGAACCTTCTCTGGGAAACTGACGCGGTGCCCGCGCTGATTAGCTTCCCACATTGTTACGGTCATTACAACGGAAGGTTTGTTTGTGGTGTTTTGTGGGATCTTTTCCCCTGTTATACCGACCCAAAATTACCCCACCCCACCCCGTCTCTTGCCCCAGCTGGGTCCCCCCCTTGGTTTCAGACAACTGCATTAGCCAAGAGATTTAATTAAACAATTACAATGTGATCACTGAAGAACACCATTGAAGAGCGAAAAGCAGAGCTCACTCTAGTCCTGATAGCTATGGGGGGGGAAATAATACTGAAATTGCAGTACATCTGTCTTATATTAATCAGTACCTGAGCAACCTCTTGTCTTGATCAGCCTTGACTGATAGCATTATTACCATTACGCACAGAAATTGAATATGTTCAGCGCCCTCCTGCTGTTTTTCTGCAAAGCCCACACATGCCCGTGAGGATCTGTGGGTGATTGACCTGATCCTCTGCCAGGAAAGCACAACTCATTTGACAATTTGAGGAAATCCGCGCAATTTCACTTCTGACATTATGGAATATAAACCATGATATTCTGGCATGTAGGTGAGATTGTGTAGTGTTGAAACGAAAAGAAGTCACGGTTAAGTTATGGAAAATCCAATCTGACAAAAACACAACATTTTCAAAAGGGTGATTTACCTCTCTTGAATTACTGTGGAACTGTACAGAAATGGCAAATCAATCATGCATTTTAAATGCTCCCCTTTTAATATGAATTTTTATGTCGCGTCACACTCCAACGAGAAAGCCTAATTTATCTGCACCGCACTCGCCTCTGTTTGGTGACAGTGCGTCAAACTTCTCTGGGTGCAGCTGTTGTAAATAATGTTATCGTTGGGAATTGGATTAGCAGAATCATCCAGACGCCCAAGTTCAAAGCTCCTGTAAGTCGGAGAGACTCACACAGTTGAAATCCTTCTCGGCAGGAGTTCTGTGGTTGGAACCCCCCCACCCCCACCCCCACCCCCCCTAAGGGGCTGCCAGGTGGCGCATTCTGCTAAGGCACCGTTCTACTGGACGGGCCCCACAGTCTGCTCTCAGATCTGGACCGGGGCGATGTGCAATTGGCGTCACCGTCGCCCAAGAGCATGAGTGCTTCATTCCACCAGGAAGACGGCCACTGGTGTGGTGCAGCAGTCCCAGCCGGTCGGTGAGGGTGACCCCAGACTGGCCTGTTGAGCTGCACACGGTGCCTTGCTTTGCCTCGGGGCCGTGCAAGCCTGACTTGACTTGAGAACTACGATGTCGCAAGCGTGAGCGTGACTACTGGCTGACATCATGTGCATCACGGGGGGAGGGGGGGTTTCTGCTTTTCTGCGCTCCCCCAAATCGACAGCGGGGGCTGCGATGAGTGCAGCAGTGTGAATATGACTGAGCATGGGATGGGAAAATTGAAGAAAAGCATAAAAGACAGAGGTGCCCCTCCTACCCCCACCCCCACCCCCCCCCACTAAAAAAGCTGACATTTAATATAAATGGCTGCCCTTCTCCTTCTCTGCTTCATTTCTTTCATTCTTGCCCTCTCAGTCTTCATGCTCTTGCACCTGTTTTCGATGTCTGACAACATGCATACAATTTACATCACAACCTCAGGGGGTGAATGTGAATGTCCTTCAACATCGAAGGAGGCCTGGAGTAATAGACGTTAAAATCCAAATAGGTATCAGATCTTAAATGGATCTGCTCTGCGTTATCTCTAGATCCTGAAATCAATTTAAGTTTGCTTCTGGCAAATAAAGAAAATAAACAAAAATAATGTCCAAAATGAAATGAAAAAATACAAACTCTTGTAACTTATACAAAAACTGTAGTACAATGGAAAAAACTGCTCCACAATGTACTATTATTGTCTCCAGTACAGTACTACTGCAGCTGGTTCATCCTAAATATGCATTTCGTTTTCGAGTAAGCATGCATAAATCTGTGTGTGTGTGCATGCATTTGTGTGTGTATGTGTTTTTGTTCATTTAAAATGCCTACTTACTGTAGACTTTTAAAATCAAAACTAACTACTGTATTTGTTATATCCTGTTTAGAATTCTAGCCTCATACAACCAGATTATTTTATGACAAATAGTTTTGAATTGGAACCATATACATACACAAACACATTTAAATATTCCACGCAAATTCAAAAGCATTTTTACACAGTCGGTATCACAGTATGAACTTATCCACTTTCTCTTGGCTTTTCTTTTTTTCAAAAGACCAAACAAGCGAGATGCCTGAAGTTTTTTTTTCATGCTTCATGCAGCGAAAGCATGACTTTTCCCATCAATCACTTGTGAGGTCTTCACAGAGTCTTCCTCCACTTCCTCGGTGGTGAGTCATTAGTCACCAGCAGATACGGTGTTGGAGTAAGTACAGCGTAGCTGTGAACTGAGGTAGAAGTTCAAGGTCACCTTTGAATCTGCAAGATGAGGCAGAGTGAGCAGGTGTGATGTGATAGCTTTAATTAAAAGTATTGAGAATTGAGCACAAGTTCTGATTTAAGGAATTTTATAAGGGGTTCAAAGCTTTTCTACGTGAATTCCCAGAAATTTATTTTTCTTTTGCCGTACACGGGGCAGTGATCATTTTTAATGCAATATCGTTTTTTTTTTTCAGTGTAGAGAAGTGCCTTCTATGTATGGCTATCACATGTCAGAAGGATTTATTGGTAGTATTTACAGGGGAGAAGCTCGAGCAACAGCAATACCCTCCCATTATCTTTAGCTTGAACCTTCTCAGAACTTTCCAGAACAGACAAAAAAAATCCTTGTGCTCATGCATTCGATGAAACACTTAGTTGCATTAACAAGTACTTATTTCCTAAGTGTGCATGAATGCCCTCCCATATCATCATCTGTCATTTGAAATTTCTTTATTTATTTTATGCCCCATTTCAACGGTAGACCTGAACTCTTTTCTGGTGAGACTGTGGCGACGGTTTGTCCCGATGTGAATTTAAAGATGCTCTGTTCTGTTTTGACAGTGTGTTTCTTTTAGTGCTATAATGGAGGAACTCAGCCTCTCGCTTTCGTGTCACAGAATGAGCAGGAGAAAGCCGCGAGTTAAGGGAAGAGGGGGACCGGCGGGCAATCTGTTGTACCACCCCAAGCGTATTCTGAGGAAAGAAACTATGGCGTGAGCTATGGACTTCTCGGTGTCTGGACAACAAGGAGCCGGGACCCACAGACTTGATATGTGTCCTCCTGACATAATTTCATGAGTTTGTATTTTAAAAAATAACTTTTTTTTCCCTCTTTTATATATGCTGCCTGCCAACGTGCAGGTATTGGGGATGTTGCATTTTTGAACATCGTTTTAATTTTTCGACAACGTAAACTACAATGATTTTTTTTTTTTAGATGGATGAATGAGAATGAAATAAAATCAGGAAATTGAATGCCTTGTGTGTTGACTGTGCTCCATCTTGTGTAAATGTATATTTGTTCCAGTGTTGTATCCAACTTTTATGAATAAACATGTTTACATTTTTCACAACTTATTCTCTTTCGTTAAGCATGCCGTCAATCTTAAATTTCCCACAATAGAGTGAGTGAATTTGCTTGGATGTATAAATTATGTGTAAATTAGCATGTAACTGTCGATAGACTACTTTTTATCGAGGGACTTTGTTTAGTATGTTAAATCAGTAAATTAGCAGAGAAAGTTACAGATTTAAAATGAAACAGCAATGGATGCATTGTCTACACTGTAATTTAAACTTCAGCCATAACATCTTTCAGGGAACAGGGCTTGGACATCTTTGTCTCTCACCTGGGTCACACTTCATATATATATATATATATATGAAGTGTGACGCAGGTGAGAGACAAAGATGTCCAATATATATATTATTATTATTATTATTATTATTATTAAGGAATAAGAGTGTACATGAGTCAATGACTGAGAATTTTTAAATGGGGCATGGAGAGGGGGATCTATAAAAATGATATAGGAATATGGGAAGCAATTGAATCATTTTAGGGGTTAAAATCCCAGAGTCTGCCAACACCGAATAAAGAACCAGTCACCTTTTGAAAGCCGTGAACAGAGTCAGCCGGCTATTTTAACGATGTACAGGATGCCCGGGAGAATCTCATTCAGCAGCAGGGAAGGGGGGGTTCCTGTAAAGCTGGTGCCAGTTCCGACTGCTGAGCGGAATTCCACAGGGTCACACATGATTGACTATGGCTCCGCCCCCCCAGGAAGGACATTTCCAGCTGCGCAGGCTGGGTGGCCTGCTCTACATCACTCTCTCTAACGACACCTGCAATTAGCCTGCCGCTGTGTAACCCTCAACTTTAGCAATGGAAGGGGAGAGAAAAAAAGAGCGGTTTGGTTGACTTCACGTTGGATTTTCTGGATTGCAACCCGCGTGTCAGTCAATGGTAGGTCTGTAGCAGGGCTTGCATGGGCTGCCAAAGTCTGAGGGGAAATAGGGATAAAAATATAGAACTTTAAGTCAGAAGAAAGTTTAACGGGCTGTTTTATTTCCTGTCTTGCTTTTCTTCCTGTTGTTTTTTGTATGCTTTGGTGTAAGGTATTTTACCCTGATGTGTCTGTTTTGATGATGAAAGGTAGAGTTTTTGATGTGCAAAAAAGTTTGTTCTGTCCTTCGTGTTTGTGCAGAGTCACCATCAAAGGAACCATAATTGCAAATTTAATTACAGAGCTTAGCTGTGGTTATGAAAGCTTGTTATTTCACAAATTTCACCCACATGCAAAATTGATCAAATAGATAGTCAGAAAATTAGGCACTGCAAATTCTGTTACCCAGAAGCAAGCTTAAACAAAAATCCTTCTCCTCTAATTTCCTCTTTTCAGAAGGGAGTCTATGCACTTACTATAAATCTGCTGTTTGGTGCTTATCCGTCATCTTGCCAGGTTTGAAATAATCTACTCTGCACCGAAGGGGAATTAGCATTGTCTGAGAGATGTCTGGTTTATCTTAATTTGCAGGCATTTGTGATTATATACCTTATGGGGGTATTCCAAGTGATCCATCTGAAGAGGGTAAATACAACACTTAAAAAAATAAAATAAGCACACATCTGACCAGGGTGGTAAGGTTTCATTTCAGGTTTACAACAAAATCCTCCCTTTCCTATTAAAAGGCAACATTCCATTCAATGAAATCGATGTCCAAACCTACTGAGAAAAACATATCACCTACAGTATAATGTAAAGTGTGTAGTTGGTATCACTATAAAAATCACAAGCAGCAGTCTCACCATAGCCTTCATAGAACAAATGCATTGCCTTTACATCTGGCTAACAAACATTCAGGAGAAAATGTGAGGTTCACCTCAAACAAGTGTGCTCTCCCCCCTATCACTTTCCACACCCTCTTCTTCCCCAAGAAACACCTGAAGACTTCAGATTAATACTGTGCACATTAGCACATTATTCAACACCTCCTTGCAGCTGAGATCGCTTTAAATTTAGCTTTTTCTGCATTTTGTGAATCCAAAGGCTTTGCTAAATGACATCAGTGACAACAGTTACTGAATAATGAAGAAGAACTACAAGTAACAGCCAAAATAAAGGAAACTATTGAGTAATTGAAGGACATAAAGTATATTGAAAGCAGGTGCTTCCACACAGGTGTGTTTGCTCAGTTAATTAAGCAATTAACATTCCAGCACACACTCAGCTGTGCATAAAATGCTGAGCAGGCCCACTTGCCTGTCAGTTTGTCTACTATGTCTAGAGCTCAGTGACTTTGACAGAGAGTTGGTTGTTGGGGGGCATGTTTGGCATCAGATTCAGTGATTAAGACTGCTAAAAATGTAACCATTGCAGATGATGTAGGCATGGAAGTCTGAAGAAAATGCATCATCCACATGGGGCAAGTATTGACAAAGCTTAATTCCCCTCAGCTGTGATGTCATTGGTTAGAGATGCAAGGCAAAACACATGAGCAACTCTGAATCCGTTGACTGCAAAAAAATTAACCAAGGGTGTGTACAGGCAGGTTCATCAAAAGGTTTGAACTTTACAGAGAGGGATCCTGTGGCTGCTGGTTCATTTAGTTTTGGCAGTTACCTGTAGATGGCCTGAACCATTCTGGGAATGTTTAAGGAGAATATGGCTGATAAATGTCCTTTATCCCTTTACAGTGTGCGATCGCAGGTGTGTCATTTATAATGTTCTTAACTGAACATTCTGATGTGAAAATCACTACAAGTTATTGACAGCAGTGGGGTTCTAGAACACAGAACTTAGAACATTGGGGGGGAAAAACATTCCAATAAACCTACTCTTCAAAGGGTTAAAGGAAAAGTGTAGAAGTGACAGTATGATTTGACTTACCTGCAGACCTACGACAGTGTAAAATTACAACGGTGTAAAATTAAACATGCTACTGCCTCTCAACAGTTCACTCCCAAAGTAGGCTTTATTAAGCATGGACATAATAAACTATGTTTGGTATTTTAAATCAAATGCCTAGTGTATAAATTGTATATGCATAGAGTGTAGAACATATTCCTGGCCAGGCACTAGCTGATCTGGTCAAAGCTGACTGCATTTTGTTTAGCAGCAATAAAACAAACTGTACACCGTATACTGTAGTCCTGAATGCAGATGTTGTGGAAACTGGACTCTGACATAAGCAGTCAGTATTAAACAAATTAAACATGGCCGTGGGGGGGGGGATGCGACCTGCACCATGCTCAAATAAATCAGTGGTGTCCACACCCGGATTGGCCTGGGACGCGAGTCAGATTTCGATCTGATCCATCAGCAAGGCTGATGTCAGCAACATTTGGAGACAAAATAAATGTAAGGGGCGAAGCAGAGCAACGCTGCCCAAGACTGTGGCAGGCCTGCCAGAATGGAATTAATGCCCATGAGATAAGGCTAATGCGCAACATCCTCAAGATGTCAGTCTCTCGGCGTGCCCACGTTTACATTATTTATTTCCCAGGGCACTGTTCCTTAGGTCATCTATAATCGGGGGCAGAATGCCTATGTGCGCACATGTAAAATTCACACGGTGTTACACTTTAACCCTACATCTATCGGGCTCCCCAGGGCAATGCTGTCTGCATACTGATGCCACTTATGACCCATTAATTGAACTACATTTTCTCTAAAGTCATTTGCTGGAAGAAAGGATAATAGAGTGAAACTCAATATCTCTTGCAAAAAAATTATGGTGCCTTTACGAATTATACCACACTGAGATGTGCACTGTTTAAATTATCTTTTCCATTCTATGTGTCCTCTGTTTGTCACAAGAACACCCAGAAGTGTTTGTAGGCCTATTTTGCATCATACTTCTTCCGGAAGTTTTGAAGAGAGCGAGTAGTATGAAGTGCGTGCTGCCAGTTGCTGCTCTGTTTCACTGCACAGTCCGCAGCGGAGCTGCATGCAGAACTGGAGCAGACAACGCACGCTTCCAATCGACCATAGGAGGTGCTATTTCTCACTATTATGGTGATGACTAGAGACCTGTCTGCCTTGCCCACAGCCAGCAGTGGTACAGTTCACATTTGGTTTCACAAATACGTATAACTACTGTAAAATAATTTCTCTCTTATTAGAATTTTGCAAATGAACTGGGTGCTTCTGTGAAAAGTTACATTACTTTGGGATGACGAACTGCAAGGATTTTATTTCACCGAGCATGGTCTCCAATAAATCACCTCCAGGAAAAGGTTTCACTTGGTTGGTGTTCATTAGAAACCTCATTAAAAAGTAAAAGATTTTTAAGTGGGGAAATTAAATGCAATAATTAAAATAAATTCAAAAGCCACCAGATCTTCAAACGTATCTACTTGAAAGCAAGCGAATCCAAAGGGCACAAGTCATCGTATATAACATCTACAAAAAATGTGAACATTCATCAAACTGTTCAGCAATAATTGGGTTGGTTTGCACTTTAATTGGGAAATGAAGCATTGCTCTCAGACATCTGTTAGATCAGAGAAAAGCACATAGACAATAACTCCAGAAAGGACTTTTATAGTTCCTGTGCTACTTAAGAACATGCATTTATGACTGCATCAAAGGGAAATGTGTATGAATTCATCATTTTCCCTCATTCAAACAGTTATTAATCAGTTTCAATTATTAAATAATTTTTCAGGGTGTCTTTAATCAGAATTTATTTAACAGCATAAATGTTATCAGTATCTCATTTCCCTCCATTCACAGGGCTATTAAGCAGGGCCTTGCATAGAGAAAGGGACACACCAGCCTAGAAAAACTGTTTCACAACACCCAGTCATTGTATGGAATGTATCTTACCAAAATTAATGAATGGAAATTCATTAGAGCAGAGATAATAATACAAATTATAATTATTTCATCAAATCAAAGGGACTGATATTATGGTCCGCTTTCCAGGACCATTCTCAACCCTTTGAAGAGTAGATATTTAGTGTTCTAGAACTCCATTGCTATGAAATGACCAGTAGTGATTGTGACCTCAGCGTTACAATGCTCATTTAAGAGCATCACAATCACATGTTTGTGATCTCACACCTTATATGGTAAACGGGATCCAATGTTCCATTCTACGCTTTTGCACTGTGATCAGCTCCAGAGTGTTGCCTGCAATCACCTGGGGAACGGCTCTGCAGGTGAAGGCACTGCGTGGCTATGTTGTGCGTGGAGTGATGTAAGGGTGACCAGCACCTGCTTTGATTCACGGCATCCCCACAGAGCCCCAGAGCCCCTCAGTAGGTATAATCTCCACCTCTCCACTGCAGATGCCTGCACTCAGTAGAATGACTACACCAAGTTTCTAACAATCCAAATGCAGGACAAGAAAGGTGGGCTTGTGGGACATTGGGAAGTTCTAAAGAAGAAAACAAACTAAATAAATAAAAGATATAAAATGGGGATAGATTCACACAAAACGAACACATCTTTTAACACATTCACTTCACAGCCCTCATTATTCCTGTGCTGTAAAACTAGGCCAGACAGTCTGATCAGCAAATGCATAGCCAGAGTGGCATAAGAGCGACGTACTGTTTAGGCCTGGTTGTGCTAACAGATTTCTCCCTTAGGGAAAATACACGCCCAGTACAAATGGATCCCTGAATTAATGCCTGGAACAGTACGTCAAAATTACATCTGGTTGTCGAACACACTAGCACCTAGGACATAAGCTACTGACAAAGACAAAATCAAGCTGGAACCACTCGTGTGGGGAATTCACATCTCGTTTTAACTGGTTGTGGGTGGTGGTGGTGGTGGGGGGGGGGGGGGGTAGAGGCAGATTGCTTCAAAAGCCGCTGTGCATACTTCAAGTTTGTGGCAGCTTAAGACATACTTACAGCCTCCTCTGTCTAAAATAGGAGCAGAAAGACACATGCCCAAGAGCAATAACGTCACGTTAAACACAGGAATTGCCTTGCGTACCAAAAGGGCGGATTGTTCGAACCTCGCGTTTTGGTGTTGAAGGAAGCCCAGCCGTTTGCCCTGCCGAACTGTAGGCCATAATACGGAAGCATATTACGCGATATCTGAGATTTGTTGGCAGATGTATCCTTTCTCTAAAGTGGGTTTCACTGGTTCAGCATTGGTCTGAAACTGAGAGAACCCCCCTCCCCCCTCCCCCCCATATCCCAACTATTCCTGTCTCCAGGAATAGCTAAAGTACTGGCGAGACCACCACAGATGTTTTCTTCCGTAATCCCGATGTCTTGCTCATTACCTGTGTCCTGACCTTGATCTCTCCCTGCCATGAATATGATAGAGCAGGAGGGGGTTAAGAAGGCAAAGCCGCTAGCTTTCAGGCTTTCGGGGGGGGTCAACACAATAATAATAATAATAATAATGGTTGCTATTAGAATGCTGTCATTGGTCAAATAAATCCTATAATAATAATAATAATAATAATAATAATAATAATAATGTGTTGCTATTGTGACCAATAAAGGCCCTGGTTGTTGCTGTTACCCCTGTGTCTGAACATGCATGATACACTGTTTACCGTTTGCAATCAATTTACTATATGCTAGACATCTTTAATTTTTATGCACACAAAGACAGAGAAGGTATTAGAGACAGCGAGCTAGAGAAATGCGGGAGGGTGGAGGGGTGGCTGCATGCAATTAAATAGACAACACCGACTTTCTGAATGTTTTAGGATAAGGTTGTCAGGCAGCATCTGTTATTATTGCCACATCCGTAATGAACTTTCAGTTTCGATGACAGCTGCAACCTGATCAAACTGGGAAAGATGTCTCTGAGTTCCACGGCTCTCTGGCGGAGAAGCCTCACAGACGAGAGGACACGGGGAAAGCAGATAAGGGTTAAAGGGGGGGGGGGGTTTACATTAATCTCACCGTCGTAATGACAGTCCAAGGTTTTTGGTACGCTGATGAATTCCGGGATTGGGTTTTAAACTGCTTTCATTCTGTTTGCGGGTCTTTAATCTCCTAACCCCGGATTCTTAATCAAGACTCGGAGCAGGGTTTTTAATCCTTCGTGAACGAGGCAGAGGATTACGGGCTGCTGACCTCGGCAAGAGCGCGCAGCTGCATCCTCTTCATCAACTTTCTCGCCCGGTGTGTTTTATACGGGAGCGATAATCATACTCCTCCTTTCGTAGCTGCATTGTCTCAATATCAAACAACGTATCAGGGTAGCAACTGCCACAAAGAAACCTAATTACACGCAGTCCGGGGTAGACTACTAGGGCGGCTGTCGTCACATAATTCCCCTGGGGCCAGTGAGCCAGTTTTTGATAGTGGCAGCAGGGCATTCTCCCTGCTCCACGTAACGGCTGAGGCCAGCTCACTACGATAATCAGCAGTTTTCAAAAAATAAAAAATATATATAATACCTTGAGCAACCTTGGTTGCATTGCCAAGACCTGTCTTTTATCCTCCCCCGGCTTGCGAACAGACAAAACTGGTGTGATTATTTTTTTCATTTTAACCAGAGATTACATTTTTTTATGAAAAATAAAAACAAGTTTATCAGGGAATTTGGACTGTGAATTATCTTTTAAAGTTTGGATATTGATTCTACTATGTCTCGCACTTGTAAGTCACTAGGCAACTCAGAAGGTGTGTGCGCATAGGTGCCAATGGCCATTCTTATGATCAATGATGGCGTTTTTGGCTGGACCGCAACAGCGGGGCCAGCCCTACAAACCCGAATGTCTGTGACTGACTGAGTGACTGAGTGATGAAGTTACACCATTGGTCGGCCAGAGAGGTCTAGGCATATACTAGGTTTTGACCTGGTCTTGTTTCTCAACGGCCGCAAACAGCACAAAGGACATGCTCTGTCCTGAAATGTAGCCATCCAAGCAAGGAAGAGAGACAAAAATGAAGAAGGATTAGGAGGGAACATGCATTTCATCACTTAAAGTATGAAGCCTCGAAGGCAAATGTGCATGGAGTAAGTTGACTTTTTAAGAAACGTATTTGTATCATTCCAAAATAAACAAATACATGGCATATTTGATCACAGAGTGTAGCCTAGGCCTTCAGCTTCTTTTCCGGCAGTTTTAATCAGCTGAGGTACAGCGAACATCATTATTTCTCGTGTTTCTCAGCTAATGCTTACCTAAAAAAAGAACAAAAAAGCATGGGCATGAGAATGATCGATAATTCAAATTTTTACAGATGGCTGTGGACTGGGAAAAACAATAAAACAAAACCAGCACTGATTCAATGAATACACGTCCCTACAGCTGCGATGTACCTAGCTTACAAATAAATAACTGCTGTTTTATAAAAAACCAAAACACAGCTTGCAGAGTTCCGAAATCACTGAAAACAAACTTGTTAGACATTGTGCTTCAGGGTGATTTTACGAATAGATCCATCATTTCCCCCGCCGGTTGGCATTCAAACACTTTGGGCTGGGAACAAAGCCGCCTCTTCCGATGCACAAAAAAAGAAAAGACGCCAGAAGGAAGCTCAACGAAACGGCCAAAAAACCGACAGACGAAAAAAGGCAACGGCAACAGAATGAGACGGCAGATTGAAAGTTAAATTAGGCACGGAAGACTTTCGCTGCCTTAAGAGGGGAATCATCCAGATAAACGGCCATATTTTGGCCAATACCCGAGCCTGACAATCCACGCAGGCACGCGCAGCCCGAGTCTGCCCGTTATTAATGGCGATACCAGGGAGGCCGTGTTTCTGAGAAAAACGAAAGATGGCACCTAATCTTGACAATAAGCCAGCGGCATTTACTAATTTACTTTTTTTTTTAGGTCTAATTAATGTGATGACAGCCGCATCTGCTGAGCCGGGTGGTTTACTGAGTTGAGAACAATGTTCCACGCAAATAGCTCACAGCACCACCGTCACTGTGTTATGAGTTAAAAGGCATTCGTTCTCCAGAGCACAGCCTACCAATGTTTTCCTTCACTATACATGTTAACCGTGGCTTGTTGGTAATAAGCGTTAGCAACTTCTTATTCACTTATCCTGTTAAAAGCAGTGTAGTGTGTGGTATTTTTTGGAAAGAGTGTACCTGCTTAGAATCTATAGCAGTATCTGCGAACTCACAAATAGCCTAGTGATACAGGTCTGCACAGTCGTCATGAAAACAGGGTAGCCTATGTTGGAGAGACATTTTAGCATACGAAAACATAGTGAACATTTGTATTTTTGCAGGCCTTGCAGTCTGAAAACCATCATTTTTTACTTACATCCAGGACAGGCATTGTTCATTGGCTACTCTGAATTGAGTTACGAGGAAGGGACCTTGGATCTCGCCACACTATGGGGCAATATTTCTACACTGCAGATTTACCACTTAATTTAGTGTCTGCAAATTAAGTTGTGCTTGGAAGTAAACAAGTTAGAATCTCCCTTGGTAGTACTTGCATCCACTGTAGCGCTTACATATTTCACATGGCAACCAGAGCCTGCCAAGTTTATTTTCTCTTTAATGGGGGCTATTATAGCAGAGGCAGCAGCAGGCCTGAACAGTAAATTGTTCAGTCTTAACCAAACTTGAACAGTTTATTAGAGTCTGAAGGGCATAAATATGTACTTAATCAGATTTGATTTTACACTGACCATTTTACTGGGAGGTTGCTGCTGTTGCATGGTTGACAGGTACTCACCACAACTTAAGTGCTTTAACAAAAACTGTGCAGGGTGGGTCATATTATGGCAACCTCTCACAGGTACACTACACAAGTTTGTTGGATAAAACTGCCCAACCAAATTCATTAACATGAGCACACCTCTGCAAATTGCACATTTAAAACTTGTTCTCTTAAATCATTGTTTTTGCTACTATTTGACATCGGCATGTCTGTAGTTTCTATGACATATTATTTGGGCCTGAATAAAACAAACAAACCATGATTAATAATTTATAAGTAGCCTATTATAGCTATTCTGTCTCCTTCACAGTCCTAGGTTCATGATAGGTGTCATGACATTCATCGGGACAGTACCGGTGCTCTGCTGCCCTCGTCTGGCCAAGTTGGGGAAATTATTCAGTCCTTCTGCTCTTTGCTGCGTAAGCACATATCCTCAAATGAACTTGCATTTGAACTTGCGTAAGTACACACCCCTCTTCCCGGAAATAGTTAGTGTCAATACCACCTAATTAAAAAAAAAAAACACTTTATATTTAAAAAAACACGTTTAATAATTTTGATTATTTTTGTTATATATATATATTTTAAAAAAAGAATACTGCTGATTTTCCCTGCTAAGGCGCAAGATGCCTTTACACATAAAGAAGAAAAAAAAGAAAAAAAAAAAAACAATACAGTGGTGTGAAAATTTCATTCTGATGAAAGTACAATCGTTATGAGCAAACAGAAGCGCCACACTCGTTTATACAGGCCTGGGAGCTTCAGAGAAATAACTCAGAAAAAGTATTTTCTTCTCTTTAAAAACCCTGTGCAATCACAATCAGCATTTTTAATAGGTTAAAATTTATTTAAAAACACTATGATATTAAGTCTATTTTATTTAGATTTCAAATGAGTTTAATCCTGAAAGCAAATGGTTCTTGTCCTGTGCACCATCGGAAGACATGGCATTGACATTGAGACCATTGTGTAATTAACATAGTATCTACATTTTAATCTGATTGGCAGTCACACCACGCATTGATGTGAAAATGAAGTAAAAATTCATAAGGAACACACACCATGTGCTGCATCTGCACTGCCCCTGTTTTAGAAATGGTAGTTTACATTTTTTAAAAATGTAAATTTAGCATTTATACATTTGTTAAAAGCAACCATGTACATTTATATCCTGGCTTTAATTGCAAGAAAACATTTTTAAAAATAAAATAAAATTGCACAAATCTTTAAAGATACTCTGTTTAGAGAAGAGAGCAGCTGAATAACATACAGTATGGTAGCAGACACTGGCTGACATGTTCAATGGCAATTCAACAGTACTCCACATTTGACCATTAACGTGTGTGAAAACACACTTTTGAAAGATTATGAAAGTCCACACTGCAGCATAGGCAACAGTCCTATTTAGCTGCAGATAAATATTTCTGACCAATGAAAGTGGCATAATTCAGAAACTAGATAAGTAAACTGCACACTTAGATGTGTGGAGTGCAGAATGGAAATACGCATGTTAAAAGTGTGTACATTAGTGAATATGCTCAAGAGAATATGCTTCCCTGACAACAGGAAGCTACACTTGTTAACGCCACCTTGCAGGTTTGAATCATTGATGTGCCACTGCAGCTGTACCTTTGAGCAAGGTACTTAACCTGAATCGCTGAATAAATATGCAGCATAAACAGACTGCCAGTAAAACATACACCACGAAGAGTTGGGGGTGGGGGGGGGGGTTGGGGGGCACATAATTTGGTGCATGAATACTGGGGACGTTAAATATTGTAACATATTGCAATTTGTCATCTTAGAAATTGTATATACTTATGAAGTGGTAGAGACATACAACTCATACACCGAACAGCATAGATGAATTCAAATTTGGAAGACCTGAAATGAACATTAAAATATCCTTCTTTAAAATAAATGCCCCTCAAAAATTAGGGCTGAGATCACAATCTGAAGCCTTTGACATGCCATGCTTATGCGTGTACCAGTTATCTGAAAAATGTTGTTCCTAGAAACCCACTTACAGAAAGTGACTGAAAATCTTTGTAATGTTAATGTCAGCACACCGCTTACACAAGCCTGCTACCTCTTTTTATAATTTCATAATTCCTGATATACCGTATGACCACGTACGTTCATATCACACGTATTGTTCATGCATATACTTTATGTACATTCTCCGTTTGCAACTCTTCCTCGAACAGTTTACTAGGCGCCCCTATGACAGACTGAACATGGCAGTGAACCTGCAGAAGCAGACCTGTGTCTGACACTGGATTTAAGAAACGGCTGGTAGGGTGAACCTAAGACAATCAGGGTTAGTGATTATGCGTCTGTATTGCAATATGTTGAGGTTTAATGGAAAATAAGGAACCACCAGGTCAGTGATCAGAGGGAACTCGATGACCAAAAAATTCCTTAAGAGAGAATATGTCCGATACACCAACCAGATGGTCACCATCTGAGCTTCCTTTCCTCTTTTGTACTTCCTTATTCATAACAGGAAGTTGCAGTGTGGTCTGAAAGAGTGGCTATGACAGCTGTTGTATTCTGCCTTCAATCGCACCCATTTATAAAAATAAACAAACCAACAAATAAGAACTATTTTATGTTTGGCAGTAGCCCAAACATACCTTTCCATTTTAAGAATGAGCTGACCATCTGGTATGTATAGACAATCTGTGGTATTATTCTAATTTTGTTTTAAAAATGCTATTAGAAATACTACTTGTAAGTAGTAGGGGAACCATGTATATGTGTGTATCTAGGAGATACGTGGAAAAAACTAATTTTAGTTACAGTACCTTGTGTTAACTGGCAATAAAGTGATCTTAATGCACAATATTTGTCTTATTTAGGGAATAATCTGTGAATAGACAGTGCAGATTACTATGTGTGGACTGTTATGAACACACTGATCCTTGTCTTCTGGTGACACACATCTTCCTCCTGCTGAAGTTTGTGTTGGATGATTTGCATATCAGGCAGTGTATTTTAGATATAGAGGGAGACGGTGAGTTCTTGACACGCCGAACACTCAGGTATGAGAGTGTCACTGTGAAGAGGCGGTACTTTTGGCATCAGAAAATCTGCCAGCAAACCCAGTGACGTTGTGTGTGCCTTTCTGAATTTCAAAAAAACAAGGTTCACCACTCCAGTGTACTATATAAAAGGGTATTTTCGGTAATGCCATGTATAATTCCATAATCATTCTGCGATTATATGAGAGCGATTAAAATGTAAAGTCTCCTGCACCCAAAATATGCATACAGGTAACACAAGAGTGGACGAAGGTCATTTTCTACGTTAGACTCGTGATCATACTGTGCGTGCGCATGGACGCACATCATTGAAACGCACCGCCTCGCACGATCAGGGGCGAGGGTTTGCAATCGCGCAGACCCGTCGCACGTTTAGGTCACTTGTTCAGAAAGAAGGGGAGGGGCGGGGAGGACGGTGACGCATCGCTGGCGGGACACTGGCCACTCGCATCCAGGCAGATGTCAGTGATGGGGGCGGGGCTGTTCTGGTCTGGGGCGGGGCATTCGGCGGTCCCGAGGAGGGGAGGTGGAGGTGGAGGGGGCGGGGGTGGGGCCAGGGCTGGTGCGGAGGGGTGGGGAGGCTGGGGGGTGGTCTGGGTCTCGTCTGCAGAGGCGGAGGCGAAGGGGGAGGGGTCCCCTGAGGGGGAGGGGTCCCCTGAGGGACTGGTGTCCGCAGAGACGGCGGCGGAGGCGGGATCCTGGTCCTGGAGGGTGAGGCTGAAGCTGAGGCTGAGGGCGGAGGAGGGGGAGGAGCTCATGAGGACGGAGGCGGGGCAGTCGGGGGAGGAGTACTGGGCCAGGAACTCCAGCTGGTCGGGAGAGAGCGTGGCCTCGCTGCACACCTTGTGGCAGAGCTCCGACAGGCTCTGCAGCGTCTCCACCTTACGCCTCTTCAGCTGGGCCTGCTCCTGCGTCAGCTTCTCCCGCTCGCTTCTCTGGAGGTCAGAGACACACATGTATACACGCACGCGCGCACACACACACACACACACACACAAACAAAGTGTAAGGTCAGTAGTGTTTCACGACTCAAAAGGATGGCACAGTGGTTGATGCAAGCTCGATCAAAAAAGGTTTTCCTCATTCATCCTGGGGATTCTGCTGAACTTCGCAAACCGTGCTGACAAAGATACTACATTCGTAGATGATGACAAATGCTGGTTAAACCCAGGCAGATTTGTTCATCTCTAACTCTGTCAACCATCTGATGACACAGCAGTGGGTGGCGAGGTTAGAGTCAACTCCGTTTTAAGTCAGCCAATTCATGACATGACCCGATATTCAATTCATTTCAAAAACAGCAATAATGTCCCATAAGGACTTTATGACTAAAACTGAATCTGAATGAATTTCCTTGGATGACTGCACAGGAAGGGAGTGGCCCTGGCTGGAGTGACGAATGGCGGTCAGACGCTCACCAGTTTGTGGATCTCCCCCTCCAGGCCCACGATGCACTCCAGCTTCCTCTTGCGGCAGCGCTGGGCGGCGACGCGGTTCTTGCTGCGCCGCCGCACGTCGTGCACGAAGTCCAGCTGCTCCCGGGTCAGACTCTGCAGCCGCAGCAGGTGCTGGAAGTCGTTCCTGCTCAGAGACGAGATCTTCTCCACCGGGAAGGGCAGCTGCATCTGCGCAGGCAGAACCGAAGGGTTAGCACCCCCCCTGAGCCTGCAGAATGCCTGACTGCCCGTCCATGCACCTCTCTCTCCTGTAACTCGCCCTCTCTCAGCTGTATCACACACCCTCTCTCTCCTGTAGCTCGCCCTCTCTCAGCAAAGGGAGAGAGAGCTTTCATCTTATCTTGTTTGCTCATGGTGCTGCAAAATCGTGTAGGCGAATTATGCCAAATTGCGTAGATAACCAGGCGCACCGCTGTCATGGTGATGCCAATGCTGCCATGCACTTTTGTTGTTGGCAATCACACAGTTTTTGCACAGCTACCGTGTTTCTGCAGGGTAAACTTCACTTTTTTTTTTCCCAGTGTAGCACTGTGCTGTACAATGTCACACTCGGTCAAGGACAACACTCTTTCCTGTAAAGTCAGGACCAATCATCAGGCTCTTTCCTTCATGGACACACCTGCCGGTCACTTAAAGGGTTGCCTAATTCGAGTCAGAGAACGAAATGCCATTTGCCACGTTGTAGATGATTAACAATGAGTAAACTCTGACAAACCATTCTACTGTTTGGTAAGAGTGTGGGAAGGAGTTCCATGCAATAGAAAGACTGCCCCTAGAAGCCTGGTGAAGGCCTGTGTGAGATTTTAATGAATATGTTTTTTATGATGAGAGAGACAAAAACAAAAGGATTTAGCTATTTTTTTCTTGGGGAAGAAATTGCGTAAAGGAATACAATAAAAATGACATATAAACAGTTTTTTTTTTTTAAACACTGTACCAAGGGTGCATATTAAAAATAACGTGTATTTGATTTTCATCCTGATTAACCCCACACCAACATTTTTACATGTAAAAATTGGCAAAATAGACAGATTTATGGTTTGAAAGGGTAATTTTCAGGGCACAGGGCACTTAAGATTCTGTTCAACGTGTTTCAAAGTTCAAAGTATTTATAAAGCATAAAAAGTTGACTGAAAAGTTGAACATGTTAAGAAATATTTTGTAAATGTTTAACGCAATTCAGTTAGACATTGTTCCATATCTTAATTTGAACCTCTACTTTCAAATTCTGATAATTTGAGATTTCCACCTAGAAAAGTTATTCGGTTAGGTAAGATAATGTCTCTGAAGAAGGTAAACAAGCATCAGATCATAAAACATTTGCACTAATATGGTAGAGTATTTTTAAAAGTAGCTATTATAACCTAAATACTGATTCAGCCCCTCACCTCTCGTGCTCTCTCGCTGTTGTAGGACTCGCTGTCCCCCTCTGAGTCAGAGTCCGAGTTGTCCCCCGAATTAACGGAGGAGATGCAGGGGCTCTTCTCCGGCTGGGCGCCCCCCTCAAACTCGGGGAGCTGCACCTCCTCTCCCAGGTCACGCAGGAAGGGGCAGTCCCCGGTACTGGCTGTGAGGTCCAGGTGTTTCAGCCAGTGGAAGTCGGCGGCCTTCCCCAGGGCCGATTGGCCTTCGGGGTCCAGGGGGAGCGGGGCGGCCTGCGAGGGGGAGGGATCGGGCCAGAAGCCCTTGGCCAGGTGCTCGGCCACCTCCCTTTCCACACTGCTCCGGTCCCCCCCGCCCTCATCGACCAGCCCGGAGAGGGCAGAATCTGTCGGGTCAAAGCTCACCGTCCCGTCGATTCCACCACACCCCAAAACCTCGTCCCCCTCCAGTGCCACCGCGGCATCCGCAAGACCCACCGGACAGCAGTCGGGGGCGACCGAGGAGGGGCCCGCAGGTGGACCGCTACTTAAATCCGGGCTAGCCAAAAAGCCGAGGGCGGTAGAGCTTTCGGGTGTGCAGGGGAGACAGCCGGCCAATGGGGCGGCCTCATTCTCGGGCACGCCGCCCGTTTCTGGCTGGTCTGCGCCACACAAGTCCGCGGCTCCGTTGTCTTCATCGCCGGCGCACGGCGAGCAGGGAGAAGCGCACAGCTCGCCGGACGGGCCCGGAGGGGCAGCCGCCACCTGTGGGCCGCAGTCCTCCAAACAGCACCGGTCCTTCCCACAAGCCATCTGGAACTTGCGGTACTTTGGACAGAGCTGAGAGTAGTCCGTTTCCGCGTGCTCCTCCGGGCAGCCGGGGCCGTGGGCCTCGGGCGATTCCGATACAGGCACGGAACTCTGGGACGGCGTCCCGTCGCTCCCGTTCGCCCCGGCGGCGCTCGGCGGTTCGGCGTCGGCGCGCTCCCCTTCCCGCTCCTCCTCGTCAGCACCGCTGCGGCAGTTCGCCTTGCAGGATCTCCGCTGGCAGCACTTGGCCTTGCAGCACACCTTCCTCCGGATTCTGGCCACGTTTTTGCCATGGTCGACGAACTTTGGGATGAGGAAGTCGAAGCAGGCTTTGTCCAAATTTTGGAACCCCAAAATTTCCGCGCAGTTGTGGATCTCCACTATGTTTTCTTTGGTGAAGAGCAGTTTTGCAGTGTAGGCAAACTGGAGCAGTGGTTCAAACCCGTCCACTGTCACCTGGAAACAGAAAACTAGCCATTACAAATGTCCTACTGTTACAGGGACAAGCAAACAGACTTATCTTTTACTTATCGTATGTTCTGACTTGTTGTTTTGAACCAACGTAAGGTTCTAGTGCTGGTATATTTCAGTCACTTCAGTAAGCGTACTGTGTATACTACCTGCTTTCAATATGCTTATTGCTTTTTATGCAATTGTACAGAGTAACAAGTTTTCACAGAATAATCAGGACTTTAAAATAAACTGTGACCCAGACAAACCATGAAGGACAGGTTGAGCGTTCTATGAGAAGAAAAAAAATAAATCCATTTTCGGTATATGCCAAATATCTGTAAATCAGCCTAACAAGGGCCACTGGACCAGTTGTCTCGTTCCCCAACGTACTTCATAGCAAACTCTTATCACGTGTGTCGGAAAACAGTGCGGGTGTGGCAGGAAGAGTAGCTTAAAAACCTCTGGGTGAATGTTTAATACATCACTGCTCAGTCTGAAGCTATGAGCTGAAGCAAAGGCCTATGAGCCATATGCTTTTCTCTCTTGCTGGACCATTTAAGACATACCAAGCTCACTGCACATTTGAAGGAAAACATGACTCATGAAAATGGAAAGCCTGTTCCTGGCAAATAAATCAGCTGACAGTGGTTCTGGAGGAGTACAGCAACTGTTGCAATACTCCTCCACATTATTGCAACTGGATCATCCTTGGATCCCTAGATTTCATTTTCAAACCCTCAAAATACTTCAAAAACATTTCCAAGCAGATTATTTCAAATTCCAATCATCGTTATTTTTACATTTACATTAGACATTTAGCAAATGTTCTTATTCAGAGGGACTTGCACGTTCGTTGCTGCGAACGTCATGACGCAACACACAGGCGTTCCTGTCATTAAGGGACAAAGGTCGTGACCTCGACCAGAGCACGAGGAAGAAGCAGCGGAGGAGAGCTAAAGAACCTAGGTGGGTTGTGGCGGCTGTTTCAAAATAGACAGTTATGTCGGCGGATTAATGATTTGGCGTTGAAGCCCACCTTATAAACTATGGATTTTACAACAATGAAGGGATTAGTTAGGCTATATCCACTCCGCTGCGTAATTTAACAACCATTTTATGTGGATGCCGGAGCAGCTGGTTATGATAAAACCTCTGGACTATATGCGCTTTCCCTTAGAACAACTAACTTCCGAATTAAACTGAAGGGAATTCGGGGAAATTCCCGACCAGTGGAAGTGGAAGACTGGGGTGACGTGGGCTTTCTTTCCAACAGCTGGGGTGAGCTCACCCATTTCCCAGTTAGAACTGTGGAAGTTGCCTCGGACATATTTCGCCGTACACCTACACTTGTTAAAATTTTCGCAAGAGACAATTATGGCAGACATCTTTGGGGTCTAAAGGAAGGGTCTTATGTTAACATTAACATTGGTAAGAGTCTTGTGTATAGTCTATACACAATAACAATCTATGGTACACTCCAAACAGTACAACACATTCTATATTCCTTCAAACGCATAGATAGTCCCAAAAGTGCAATGCTGTGCCGAACAAACCATCAAATTTCACATTTCCGTTCCACTGACACGCTCTTTGACTTTACCTCTTCGGGAAGCGTTATGACCAGGCCGTGTCCGGCATGGCCGCTCACTCGGCTGTGAAAATAGTCGCTGCATGCTGCCAGAACAGATCGGTGGGCGCGGTAGCTCTTGTTTTCCACCACAACGGTCACATCGCACAGGATCTCCTTCCGTCTCTGTTCGTCCAGACAGCTGAGAACGTGCACGCAGTGCACCGAGGACTGGAAGGTGAACACCGATGTCCGCGGGATCTCCAAATTCATGGCTTGGGGGTATCAACTGTACAGAGCAAACATGACAACAAGCTGGACGCATGTTTTTGTTTCGCGGATAAGTTGAATATGAGACAGGGTTTCCATATTTAGGCTATTGAGTGAACCTAGTGGGAAAATTTAATTATCTTCCACAATTTTAATATAGGCCTAAGCCATAGAATGTTTTAAATGAGTGTGCGTTAAATGTCATGCAAGTAGGCTACGTACCTGTCTTGTGCCAGTCATTCGAAACCTAAATCCAAATTATCCGTTGCTTGAATTAGGGCTTAATGTACAGTAAGAAATTATGTACCGTATATGAATGTCTGACAGTGGTTCGGTTCGCGGTTTTATTCGTATCTAGTTGCCATTTTAGTTATACTATTATCAATTTCACTGCCTTTATCAGAGGGCAAATGCGAGACCAAACTCTGTACAGCCTGTGTGTGTATGGGTTACACAATTACAGTTTAGTTAGTTGCGATTTTGAGTCAGAGAGATACGGTTAAGTAATTCCCTGACCTGCTGACTCACTGTTATTCAGAGGATGTGCAAGCATTTCCCAAAGTTTTCATTCCAGTAGATCGCCAACTTTGAAAACGGCACTTCGATAATCGAACCAAATTCGCTAAGGTTGTGTCCTACGTGAAGTTGCAGTTGTTAATTGTGTAGAGAGCTTTCGGTAAGATTGATTTAATGTCGCTTTGAAGCGAACACGCTGGTGAAAACACGTAAACATCTTTATAGCTATTATAGATGGTTACATTGTTTCTAGTCAGCTAACCTTACTTGGTCAGTCATAAGTCGTAAAGGTTTTTTTTGGCGTAAAAGCGCACGATGGCCAACATATTCATTGGCATACCAACCTGCAGCAGCCAACTGTTTCTGTAACCTTATAACATGTCGGCACACTTAAGTTTCGCTGCGCTAACATTAACGATAAACGATTTGGGGTAAAGCTCTGCGCCACCGGCTGGACTGCAAGCAACGTGTTTACAAGCGAACAAAGAAAATCAAGTAGTGATACTTATGTACAGAGTGCATGGCGCTTTAAGTTAGTGTGAAACTACGCTCAGAAAATTCTCGAAAATGCCCCCTCCAAGTTCGACAAATTCAAAGTCCCAGCAAACTAATTGTGCTAAGTTGGCTAATAACAGTTGCCTGGTCGTAAATACGTAGCGAGTAGCTAGCTGGCCAGATCGGAAAGGATTAGACGTCTTTTCATGCTTCAAAACCAGAGCAAACAGTGCGCCCCACGAACCTGTCATTTCACTTCAAGGAGAGTAAAATCCGATTGCTGGGCGACGACTCTTCAGTCAACGTAGACATTGTTCTGTGCGAAGCCACAACCCTTCGAGAGCAATATAAGGCACGGGTTAATGGCAAGCTTTTTTTTCGACTGGAATCATGTGACAAACTCGCCTACAACCCTAGCGGCCGCTGTTACTGCTGTAAGTAACATTAGCCGGCTTTTGGCCAACTACGTTACCGACTTCCGGTTTTTAGATGGAAAACATTTTATTCCTGTTTACGCGCCTTAGTTCACCCCGTTGATACGTGAATGCCCTATGGTTAAGCGCTTAGATGGTGGGACTCGGAAATGATTAGCGATACTCGCTGGCTTTTCTGTAGGCTAATATTGACTGGTGCATCCGCCTAACGTCAAGTCTACATTGTCCTGGGAAAACCTTTAATTTGACGCTCTGCCGTAGCCTACCTCAGTCGACAGTATGCTATAATTTGGAAAACTTGTGAATTAGGACACGTGGCACTACACTTTTATACGACCCCTTTCTAAATACGACTCGCTGTAGCTTTAATGTGACTTTCCGTCCATAGACGCCTGACTAATTGATAGCCAGCAGTTTTCTTTCTGACCTGTCGCGCTTTAGTTTAAGAACATGTGGACAAATATTCGCAATCAATAAACGAACATCATGGGGATTGCATTCCGCGCATGTAGCTACACATTTATTCCCTGCTTGTCTTTGATAAACACGCATTTTAAAGGTCAAAGGTAGGGCAGCCAGCATTTAATGTGCTGTCGCTTATTCTCTGACAGACCCCGGTTGTAGTGGGTCTGACGGAACAGTCTCCCCTCAGACTCTACACATTTGCAGCCTCTGCACGCGTAACTGGCCTTCTGAAATGTCATTATTCCCAACAAACGTCTCCAGAAAGCCTTCATCTCGTGCCCACGCTTCTGGAAATCTCTCTCTCTCTCTCTGAGAAATACTCCCTAGAATCAGCGCTGAAGTCAAGCCCCGCATTTTAAAAGCACATGCATTTTAATAAATCTAAGTTTATCAAACTGCCATTGCTATTCCTGTTGTGTCCCTTTTATGCATTGATGTTTTCATAATGTGTATTCATCGCTTCATACAACATTGTTAAAGCATTTATTTTAGGAAACACTTAAACCCATGCATGCATAGTAATGTTTAAAATAAGCTGTATTTATATAATAAGCTATATTTTCTACAAATGTCACATTAATGGTAATTCTAGGCAAGCTTGTATTTCTTTTGGGAATAGTGATTTGAATTGGGCTATTTGTTTCATGCTCAGTACACAAAGGGAGTGAAATCTGAAATATTTGCCTTCATTTGTCTTTGTTGATAACATCAGGCATTCTTAGTCTCCCCATTTGACCAATTGTATCACTGGTTGTTGCAATATTCATGACTTCCTGTAAGAGTTGAAGTCGGCTGGGTGTTTTTCATAAATAAAATGGATGTACTCTTTGAATCCTGAGCTCTGCTGTTCATCCAGGTGCTGGTAAGTCCTCAGCGGTTTCTCAGGTAAAAATGTGCTTGTGCTCTAAAATGAAGACTGGCTGATTTGTCCCAACATTTCACCCGCTCTACAATTTTATTCAGAATGAAATAAACAGGCATCTCCTACCAGTATTTGTGCCTTTTGTTATTAGATGGTTCCAACTGCTGACTAGTGGGAAATGTTAAAGGAGTACCATGGTGGTTGAACGTGACACTTCCCAGTTGTCTTCAGGCAACAACAAAACAAATGTGCATAATTTTTTAATTCTTCAGTCATTTCAATGCACTTTAAAACGTATTTTTCTAAGCCTAAATTTCCCACGATAAAAATTCACCCGAACCGTCTGGGCGTGGTAATGAGAACTGTCCGTTAGCTATGATTGACAGACCGTGTCCCGTTTCCATAGCTACCCCCGTGATATGCGCTCTCTTTGGGAGACTGAATTTTCACAAGCTAGCTAGCTTAGTAGGGCTAGTATATCAAGTATCGGTAGATAGCTAAGGTAAGGACGTTGACTTATATCCAATTATAATTTTTGATATCTAGCTAGCCAAGTTAAGATAAAAGCACAACTATAACGTCCTCATAAAAGCAAACTAGCAAGCTAACGTTTTCGATAACATTGTCTTATGAAAGCAAACCTCCTAGCTAGCTAACGTTAGCTAGCTAGCTAAATGAATATAACCAGAAATAATCCAAAGGTACTCTAATTTAAGTGAACCTAACGTTAGTCAAATATTTGCATTGTCTGAACAGCAGGACGGTGTGTGCTGTCAGATTTCTTTACGGGGCGTGGAAATGGGAGTAGTTACTGTATTAGTGACGTAGCAAAATTACAACTTTCTCAACCGGTTGAAAATAGGACGATGAATTTAAAACGCATATTTCTCCAAAAATACAGAACGGACATATTTAATACTTTGCTCATTGTGTTTCTTCAATGCCTCTTGTGCAAACAGCACATAAAACCGAGAAAGTGTGAAAATCACCATGGTACTCCTTTAAATGTGATTTTCTTGTCAAGTAAGCGAACAGAATTGACCAGAGGACTGTTTGAGAGTGGTTTCTCTTGTGCGAGGAGTTTGAAACTGTCAACAGGTACTTAAGGGGAAAATGATCATTTGATTATCACGTGGGGAACCTGTTCTGCATGTACGGTTGTTTTTTGTGAATGTAGGGTCACTCTTACTTATTGTAATAAATCATTAACTTGACTGTTCCCAACAATTACTGATTTGAGCTATGAGCACCACAGCTCTGTAGTGCAAAAATTCACTCCTTGCACCTACCACAACAAAGTGAAACTGTTCATGTCAGTTTCTGATTTTAGTCTCTGTATTTGTCTCCAGAAAGGCACTTCATGTGTGAGTTTTTTTTTAAGTTCATTAAGATGAACCAAAAAAATTTTCAATGGAGAGGACCTAAAACAAGCACGAAACCGTGCAGACCCACAGCACACCTGTACAAAGTGTCATGAGTAAAACTTGGCTAACTATATAACTAGCTAGCTATGGCATGTCCTCACCTCTGTAACGGTATTTGTTGTCCTCCTTGTGTCCATACATCTGTATCGGTGGTACGTGCTAAGTAGATTAACTAAAGCAGGCGAAACGCTAACATGTTAGGGTTAGCTAAAGTAACGTTAGGCGATAAAGCTGTGCTTAAAAATCTTGTGCCGTTCAAAGTGGTGATTTTGGGAGATGCACCTGCGCATGCGTCCTACTAAACGAAGCACCACCTGCGCATGCGTCCAACCAAATGTCCCTCTCAGGTCGTCTGTGAGTGAGTGACCACAATTTGCCATGCACAGCCCATGGCGGCAGTTCCTGTGTGCCTTAGAAAAATATATAGGTCCAACAAATTGAAATAAAACTTTTTGGATTTTCCAATGAAACTGGAATGAAACTTTTTTTTCAGTGTTGACGATAAGGTCTGTATTCAAATGGAGACAATTCATAATTTTACATGCTTTTTAATTTCTACTTGGTGCAGGTCAGAGTCATTCCATAGGAAATGGACTAGGCTGGTGAGCCTGTTCCTCAGAATCCCTTATTTTTTAATCTACATATTTGTAAAGACTGAAGCTGGTACAGATGCACTGTATGTGTAAATATATAATTTGTGGAAATTGATTCATCATCCTTTCATAACTACTCCATGTCAAAATGATAAAAATTGTCTACAAGAATGTAATACAGTATTTGACCACCAGGTGGTTCTGTTCTGGTTCAGTTCTGCCCTGTTTAAAAATGCTTTTTTCATTAAATAAATGAAATATTTAAAAAAAAATGTTTTGTGCTCACTCAGGTTCCTTTTGTCTAATTTTACATTTTGTCTAAAGATCTGAATAGATTCAGTGTGAAAAATATGCAATAATAGAAGAAATCAGAATGGAGGCAAGTACTTTTCACGGCACTATGAAATTTTTGGGGAATGCAACAGAACCTTAATGTGCAAGATTGTACTTTCTATGGCTGTTCACCCCCTTGCCTGTGTCCGAAGCGTGTATTGCATCAAGTTATGGGAACACTCCAACAATGAAGAATCTTTCTGAAACAAAAATAGACATTCTCTCATTTCCTCAAATGTAGTGCGTTAATGTCCAGCCACGTGATTGGATATACGGGGAAACCGTTTAACTGCTCAGACTAAATTCATATTTATCTGCCACCTGCCTGAAACGTGTCTTTGTCAGGTCTCATGGAACAATTCATTCTTCATACAGACCCTGCTTCTCAATGCTATGATTCAGCTATTTGAATTAACTGGTCCATTTCCATCATATTTAATAGTTTGCAAAATATGTATTATGGAAATATGGTCTATGCTTATGGCCTCACTCTAAAATTACTTTGATTTCAAATCCTACATTTCTAAGGGAGAAAGTTTCATGTCTGATTATTCACATATTTTATAATGCAGTGACCAATGCTTCTGTATGTCTGATACATTCATAAATTTCTCACTAAAACATGTAGAATGTATTCTACACCTTGAGATATGCACAAATGTGTCAAATAACTTTAAAAATTGTGCTCTGTAGTCATCTCTAAACACTAACCATGCACCATAACGATGCAATTCCTTTTAATTTTTAGAGTTACAATTTTTTTTTGTGGTTAGTCATGCCTCTATTTATACAATATGATGTGAAATCCCCTTCTTGTTTCGGTCAGACAACAGTTTTGGGAAATGCACCAGAGATTAAGTATTGAGATTGCATCATATCAGGACAAAGTGGCCCAATGGCCGTCTGCTGTAATTAAATGAACTTAAACCATTGACTTTGACTATCAGATTCCAGTGGACACAAAAATCGTGACTCTAGTCTGAAGTTAAAATCTTGGCCCTTGGTCAGAAAAGTACATTTGACTTGGGCAGGCAGATCACGCCCCATGTAATTTTGAAGGTCTTTCTGCTTGATGTACGACTGGAAAGTAGAAAAAAAAATCTTTATTCTCAGACTGCCTTCCTCATTTCTCATGCCAAATCTGTCGTGCAATATTGATGACACAGTACTACTAATACTAGGAATTGTGCTGGCACAAGTACAGCTGTTGATGGACACTGATTGAAAGATGCATTAAACTGGAAACTCAATAGTCAATGAAATGAGGAACAATCTGCATGCGTAATTGCGAACGTGCCATGAGAAGTCGATTGTGCAAGGCTTGGGATGTTTCACAACATCAACCTACCTTGATTCCCCCCCAACATATTGTAGGCTTTTGCTACAGTGAAAAGAAGCGAGGCCCTCATAGTAGTGCCATCTGGTGGTCAAGAAGGAACATCATGCTAAATATATCACCTGCAGCAAGCGTTCGTTTTTGCCTGGACAGAGGGAATTTTCTTTCTTTTTTTCTCCAAATAGATTTTTTTCAAGTACATTTTCAAATATGTTCCTTAGAGTTTCATACATTTTATGAGACAGGAGAAGAAATTGCTTGTAAAATGCGATATATAAATACATTTTGATAGATTTTTGATTGATCGAACTGTCTTCTGTATTATATGCTTTCATCGTTTCACGGAAAGTGAGGGGGAACTACACTCGTCTCCTCCATTTAACTACCCTACCACTACACTACCTCGTTAGTTCAATACTAGACATGATACAGGTAATAGGTGGTACTGAGTGTCTTGGCCCTGGAGTGCCATTGCATCACTGGTTTTTGTTACACCTGACTTTGATCATAAGAGTTTTAAATATTAATAACCCAATATTAGGAGTATAAGCATTTACATACCATTCATTGTGAAACGCTGAGTACCATAAGGGAGCATGGTCACCGGTGTATATTAAACCTTATAAAAGTGGTTTGGATGAAGCAAAAACCAGGGCACTCCAGAACTACGGTTGCCCATCTCTGCTGTATCGGATGCAGTTCAGGGAGAATATACTCCATTGAGATACCATTCTCCGTGTTTTTCCCCGTTAAACTAGCTTTATATTAATCAGGAATGTACATATGACCAGCGAAAGTTCAGGACAGATGTGATAAAGTCATCTGCGAGCGACCATTCTGGAAGTAGTAGCTCATCGCTGCTTCGACCATCAATATATGAGGTCTGTCGTTACTGGCCTACTACGTAACTCGATGAATCCAAGCCACGCCCAAACAGGCACACAAACGCCGGGTCTTTTCAGAAGAAGACCGGGACCGGTATCACTCAATTCCACAGAAAATGGCTCTTCACGTACCTAAAGCTCCGGGTTTTGCTCAAATGCTAAAGGATGGTGCCAAGGTGGGATAAACGATATTTTAGATAACATTAAGTTCTCCTAAAGATAGGTCTGGTGTGTGTCGCGATGTAAAGGGAACACGTGGTCGGCTTCTGTCACGTAGTAGCATTAGCTTAGCCAGCTAAATCGCTTCTAGAACAATCAAACAATAGTTATTACTGTAGCCGATATCACTGTTCTGTCAATTAGACATCTGTCGCATCTGTTTTGAACAATAACTATATATTTTCTTGCATGAGATTTTGATCCGGTGGGAATTGTCTTTTGTATTTGTGTACTGGTCTTGCTAGCTAACTTGCTTGCTCATCTTTAGCTATCGATGCTATACTTAGCAACGGATAAACGTGTAGTACGTCCGGGAGTCGAGCAACATTTTAAAACGGCTTTATTCCTTAAATAGTCTAACTACGTCATTCGTGTTTGTTTATTGTCTGTCATACTGCCCTATTTATGAAGAAAAGCCAACCAGTTAACGTGCTAGTCATTCATACACCAATTGTTTAACCAGCTAGGTACTCCAGCATTGTTGATCATTGTCATTGTTATCATGGTAACGTCCCTAAACTAGCTAGCATATCGATGACTCGGTAGTCGTAAATAGCCACGGGACAAACCAATAAAATTGGGGCAGTTTGCAGAAAGGTATAGTTAAAGCCCACACGATATTACCCGCCACTCCTTCAGCCTATTATTTAGGTTTTTATACTTACAGTCGCACGCGACATAGATATCCCAGGGCGTAGACATGCACCTGTCAATCTCATCTTGACTTGCTGCTGAACGAAGTACTACTGTGATAACCCAATGCTAGCTAAGGTTAGCGGGTTGCAATAAGATAGCCAGCAAGTTTAGCCGAGGGGACGGCTATCCACAAAATGGGATGGTGTTAGTTGAAGAAACGTAGAGCATCAGTCATTAGTGTTGATTCTTATCCAGAGATCTAATGAGCAACTTGTGAGTGAATAAATGGTTTTCATTATTTGTTCAGAGTGTGTAGACTTGTACATTCTTTCTGTTTTATAAAGGATTTTTGATTATAAATTAAAGTAATAAATAATTATCTGTTATGCAAACCAGAAAGTAGTAGTAGTATATATATATATATATATATTGTAATGGACTGGACTATAGTGCATCACAGGGCTCTAATGGTTTGGCATGCTTGTTAGACCAAATGGAATTTAACCCAATAGCACATTATTCACTAAATGGATCTGCTTTATTTCAGCACTACTCAGGTTTGGAGGAGGCTGTCTTCCGAAACATCCGAGCATGCAAAGAGCTGGCTGAGACTACACGAACAGCGTATGGACCCAACGGTAGGTGCTGCAGCCCTGCGTATGCTGTTACTTCCTTCATGTAACAGTGGCGTAGCGTAGCGTATTGTTTCACTGTATGTGCTTATGGATACTTGGTTTTAGCATTATATATTTTGATACAGGTATGAACAAAATGGTGATCAACCACCTGGAGAAGCTCTTTGTCACCAACGATGCGGCCACCATTTTGCGAGAACTTGAGGTAAGCTGTGCCGCCCAGGCTAGGCCTTTAAAGTGCGCCTTTACAAACGTGTGGGTCTTTCCAGTGCTGGCGGCTGAACGCGTGTCTGCCTCAGGTCCAGCACCCCGCCGCCAAGATGGTCGTGATGGCTTCCCACATGCAAGAGCAGGAGGTGGGCGACGGGACCAACTTCGTCCTGGTGTTTGCCGGGGCCCTGTTGGAGCAGGCCGAGGACCTTCTGAGAATGGGCTTGTCTGTGTCAGAGGTGAGTGGCAGCCTTGTCCATCCATTATCCATTCTCAATTATCCATCCATTATCCATCCATTATCCTTTTTAAAGGTGGACCAGGCCAAGAAAGCTGCAAGAAGGTGGCAATAAACAATGGAAATATAGTAATGCGGTGACAAATATACATTTTTTAAAAGAGGTTCTGATGAAGACCGAATTGGTTGAACCGTTAACCATTCTCATAGCTAAATAAATACAATTATTCGTTTTTTTGAGGATTAAGCGAGTGTGAGTCTTTTTTGATTTTATGAGTAAAAGATCCACCGCCTTCCCCTTTTTTTGAACAGTGTTTTTCCCCATAACCGGATTTGATCAATCGTGCGACTTATCATATAATTTTTTGTGTTCTAGGTGATTGAAGGGTACGAGATGGCGTGCAGGAAGGCCCTGGAGATCCTTCCGGAATGCGTCTGCTCCTCCGCCAAGGACCTGCGGGACGTGGACGAGGCCACAGCCATGATCCGCACGGCCGTCATGAGCAAGCAGCACGGCCACGAGGACTTCCTGGCTCACGTCATCGCTCAGGCCTGTGGTCAGTGTCGCTATGGCAACACATCACAAGCATGAAAAACGCAAACCGGGATAACTTCCAATCAAAGTACTTTGTGTAAAGAGTGTTTTATTACGTGCAAAAAAAAAAATACTGCACCAATGCTTTGTATCAAGTGTGTGACCGTCAACATTAATACAGTTTATAGCAGGTGTAATTGTTTTTGTTCTGTACTGTACTTATTTGATTATTTTTATTTATTTTACATTTTTTGCAGTTTCCATTTTTCCCGAGTCCGGAAATTTCAATGTGGACAATGTGCGAATCTGCAAGATTTTGGTAAGTGCCTTGAGCTTTAAAACTAATTTAGCACTTTGTTTTGTCGCTTTGTGCACCAGTAGCCTAACGGCGTTCTGTTTTTTCAGGGCTGTGGGCTGATGTCGTCTTCAGTGTTACACGGCATGGTTTTCAAAAAGGAAACCGAAGGGGACATCACGTCAGTCAAAGATGCAAAGATAGCAGTGTTTTCCTGCCCATTCGACTGCATGGTCACAGAGACCAAGGTAAGCCCATGCATATCTCATTATAATAAATGGGTGCTTCCATACAGTTTGATACTTTTAATTTGTTTGTCAGATTAAAATTATTAATCTCTTGGTGGTGAGCTGTTTGCACATCATCGTCATGCTGAAGGTGGATTTTGATGCAGTTCCATTAGAAGAGCTGCAGTTAATTAGATTTGTTCAGCAGTGTTTTACTGTAACGTTCAACATGTAACATTCAAAATTCGGATGCCGTTAACCAGCTGAGAGAACTGGAAGGGGGTCTCCATGATGATGTGATGTCACTCTTCCCTCCCAGGGAACGGTGTTGCTAAAGAACGCCGAGGAGCTGCTGAGCTTCAGCAAGGGCGAGGAGGACATGATGGAGGCGCAGGTGAAGGCCATCGCCGAGTCCGGCGCCAACGTGGTGGTGACGGGCGGCAAGGTGGCGGACATGGCGCTGCACTACGCCAACAAGTACCAGCTCATGGTGGTCCGGTGAGATGCCCCCTGATGCCACGCTGCGTCTACGCCACGTCACATTACGCCGCAATGCGACCGTTAGCATACGCTTCTATCCACAGAGACTTGCAGTGGAGAAAGTCCGTGTTAAGCCCTATTCGCACGGGACTGGTATTACCTGGGGACCTCATGTGATTTAGAAATGACCCCCCCCCCACACGTCTGTGTTTCGTGTGACACATTCGCACGGGATAAGCAAAGTCTATATTTTACTCGAATTTACTGAGAAAATCATTATATGATTGAAAATGTCTAGGCTCTGCTCTGCGTAACAGTAAAATACGACCCCAAATCACCGAGATGCCCATTCGCACAGGACTAATATTATCACATGACCTCTGTGTTTGGTGAAATATGGTAGGTCATTTGCGGTGGAATTTTTACTTTACAAATTACGGACATGGCAGATTCGCACGGGATTAAGATCACAGACGACCTCCGCAATTATTACAAGTTTCTAGAGGCCCCCAGGTAATACTAGGCCTGTGCGAATAGTCTCAGAATGCAAGTGCAGTTTCACCAGGAAAGCACAGAGGGTCCATTTACATAACCGTATTGCTTCTGTACCAGGGTTGACTTCACACTAATCTGTGTGTAAAAACATCATTTTCCCCCCTTCTCTGTCAGGCTTAATTCCAAATGGGATTTAAGAAGATTGTGTAAGACACTGGGAGCTGTTGCACTTCCCAGACTGGTAAGTCTCAGAGTAAATACAGAATCCCTCCGCTACAGTAACTGAAACGGATCCTAGTATTTGGCGGTATGTCGGTATACAGTACAACTGGAGCTGTGATTTGACTAAGAATTCTGCTGTTCCCCCCCCCACAGACAGCCCCCACCCCTGACGAAATGGGTCGCTGTGACAACGTCTACCTCAGTGAAGTTGGCGAAACCCAAGTGGTTGTCTTTAAACATGGTAAGGCTTCATCTCCTACAGGATCACTGATGTGAGGTTAGGGGTTGGGCTATATGATGTTGTAGTAGAATTACAGCAGTATGATTTCAGCTGTCATTTGCCATATCACATCAGTTATGATTGTCTTTACAACTATGCTACTCCACGTGTGATTTACCACTGTGACATGCGTTGAACATCTTGATTTGCTGCAATGGTATTTTTTCACCAATGGTGATGGATTCCTTTATTATATTTAGGTAGAACTGCAGTAGAACAGCTTAGTATTCTCCTCATTAGGATTCACTGCAATGAATTGGTTTGTGACAATATGATTACTATATAATAAATCTCCTGAAAAAAACCATGGTAACCATGGTTTCAAGGTATAAGTGAGCAACATAAATGCACTACCATAAATGTATAGAACTGATCGATGTTAAGGTGTATATCCACTCACTTTTTAAATCTCATGCCCCAGTGTCTTTTCAAAATTTCAAGAAACTGAGAAACCAATGTCAAATGTATACCAGCAAGAAAAAGCCTTTTTAAGCACGATATCATGATTACTTTGCTTATTAAGTGTATTAACACAAACTATTGTGATGTGCATTGTGTACTTCCCAAACTTGTGAAAAAATTGAGACGCGATTTATTTTTTGAGCATGTCACCCACCCCTAACTGAGGTAGTGCGTAAGTTGCGTAGATCTGCCAGCACACTGGCATGCCAGTACCACAGTGTTCTCATCTACAGACAAAGAGGACGGTGCCATCTCCACGCTGGTCATTCGCGGGTCCACGGGAAACATGATGGACGACATCGAGCGGGCGGTCGACGACGGCGTCAACACGTTCAAGGTCCTCGTCCGGGTGAGTGAGACTGAAGCCAGCAACGGCACTGTTCTGGCACTTTCCACGCAGGGACACAGTGAAATGTTTGCACTTTCAGGCACGGAAACATGAATTCATGAAGAAGGCCAAGATGAAATGAGCGTTCAGTGTTAGTCAATGGCTCATTCAGTTATTTGTCCAGTTAAAAAAAATTTTTTTGTGCCTGATAAGAGTCCCCCCTCCCCCTCTCCCCCCTGTAGGACAAGCGTCTGCTTCCAGGTGCTGGGGCCACTGAGATCGAACTGGCAAAGCAGATCATGTCTTATGGCGAGGTAAGCGCACCTCTTTAGTCCAGAAGCCTAGAAGGAGTAAAAATCCTCATTGTGGTGGAAACTGTTTACCGGTGCATTGGGAAGCCATCATGTGTCTGACAGTGTACTGAGCGTGGATGATGCGTACTGTGCGTGGATGATGCGTACTGTGCGTGGATGATGCGTACTGTGCGTGGATGATGCGTACTGTGCGTGGATGATGCGTACTGAGCGTGGATGATGCGTACTGTGCGTGGATGATGCGTACTGTGCGTGGATGATGCGTACTGTGCGTGGATGATGCGTACTGTGCGTGGATGATGCGTACTGAGCGTGGATGATGCGTACTGAGCGTGGATGATGCGTACTGTGCGTGGATGATGCGTACTGAGCGTGGATGATGCGTACTGAGCGTGGATGATGCGTACTGTGCGTGGATGATGCGTACTGAGCGTGGATGATGCGTACTGTGCGTGGATGATGCGTACTGAGCGTGGATGATGCGTACTGTGCGTGGATGATGCGTACTGTGTGCTGAATTAGCGGAGTTACCACAGTTGAGTTTCAAAAGCAATACACTGATTGCGTTTGGTGCAATGCAGAATATGGAAGGATTTTGACGAGATAGGGATAAAAATGGGTATTAAATTAAGAGAAGATGAGTAATAATTAAGATTTTTAAAAAAAATGTTTAATGAAAGGTACAAGATAAACTAGAACCTAGAACATACATGTATGTATAGCCATATAAGAGTATTGTGGATTATTCTTTGTGTCTGTTAACTATGGAACCACCCCGCAGTTTCTGATTGGATAACGTGGTGCTCTGGTGATGTTCATAAGGAGGCCCGGCGCACTCATGGTGTTGTCCGTTGCAGGCGTGTCCAGGCCTGGAGCAGTACGCCATTAAGAAGTTCGCGGAGGCTTTTGAGGCGGTGCCCCGCGTGCTGGCCGAGAACGCCGGGGTGAAGGGGAACGAGCTCATCTCCAAACTCTACGCCGTTCACCATGAGGGGAACAAGAACATGGGCTTTGACATAGAGGTGAGCCAGATGGTGGGCTGGGTGTTGTGGGCAGTTGACATGCGTATGGATTCTCCGTAAAGATTGAAAATCTGGATTTACGAACTGGACTTTAATGTGTTCTTGGCTATGGATAATTACATAATGAGTATTGTACCTTATCTGACCTGTGTTTTGTAATTGTTCCAGTGACCTTCGGTATGCACTTATTGTACGCTTTGGGTAAAAGCGTTTGCCAAATATATGCAATTTAAAAGGGTTGTATGTATTTCAAAAAGGAGAAAACGTCTTTTAATCTGCTTTGCCATGCATCGGGGGACATAAGTAAACATATGAAATGAAGGTACCTGTCAACTGGATTTCCCCATTTTGGTGGCTTCCTTTTTGTTCTGCGTTTATATCTCGATTGCTGATTGGCTGTTTTCCTACAGGGCGAGGGCGCGGCTTTGAAAGACATGCTGGAGGCCGGCATCCTGGACCCCTACTTGGTGAAACACTGGGGCATCAAGCTGGCCACCAACGCTGCGGTCACCGTGCTCCGCGTCGACCAGGTCAGACATTTTCTCTCTGCCACTAGTCATTTCACAAAATGGCTGACGTGTACGTGTTTTAAACGAGCCCTTTTAAAATGTATGTGCATTGTGTATACGAGTGTAAAATGTGTAAAAGGCTGTCGTTGTGTGTGATGCGTTAGATCATTATGGCTAAGCCAGCGGGTGGACCCAAGGCTCCCAAACAGCAAGGCCACTGGGACAAAGACAGCTGGGAGGACGAGCCCGATAACTTTGACGCACATTATTAATTAGAACCGAAAAAGGTGGAGTTTTGGGCCATTCGAGCTCCAAAACCTGCACGCTTTTCCTCACATTCGTGTGTTGTGTGACAGAAACAAGCTTTTTTAAATGAAAAACTAACGTGGCCAAGGCTAGAAAACATAGAATTTTCTATTTATTTACTTACTTCACCAAAAAAAGTTTTCCTCACAAGCATGCTTAACCGCACTTGTTGAATTACTCAAATTCTGGAGTAGTCTATCTCAGAGGCGTTGGTATGTTAAACCAAAAATAAAGTTCAGAGGTCTTTTTGTGTTACTGCACATAAATCTGTCCAAGCTGAGACAAGTGTGAAAATGCATGGTGTGTCTGCATGTTTTGTAGTAGAAATGTTCCAGAAGTAAGACTACTACCCCATCGTGAGACCAGTTTTATTTCTTTTTTAAACTTCTGAGAATTCAAGAGCCACCCTGGTAACTGGGCTTAAGAACCGAGGGGTTTGAAGTGCAGTGTAAAACTTAATGAAGGCAAAGTTAAATCCAGATTCATTTGGATGTCCAGCAGGTGGAGCTGTAGGCCACATTGTCAACTGTCAAGTGATTCTCTTTCCCCCCCCTGCCCGTCCTATCAGATCATTATGGCTAAACCAGCTGGGGGACCAAAAGCCCCCCAAGGGAAGAAGGACTGGGACGAGGACGACTGACTTGGCACCCCCGGGGCACATCCCCAAACTCCCACCACCCCCCTCCAAGACCAGCACACTCCCACTGGCTGTTCCCATGGTTATTTAATGTTCATCTTTTCCTGGTGTATTTTTTTTTTACGATAGCTATGCCTTTCAGTACCACTGTTCATTTTTGTTTTGCAAATAAAAAATGCACTTCAGAAGCCGAGATTGATTTTACTTGATTCAGTTGAACCTCGAAAATCAAGAAAACTTGATTTTTGACAGCGCAATATTGACAGTATGGGTCGTAATGTGGGACGAAGAGACGCTGCTCTTTGACGTGCATTTTGAACTTTTAAAGATAGTAAAGTTGTACTGCTGCAACTCGTGATAGTGGATCCTGGGAGAGCAACCCTGAAGGAAAGAAACTTATCTCCAGAATCACGCACACACTGTCCGTTTAAATTAAGGACCGGCAGTAATCTTTTAAGCAACAGTTCTTTAATTCTGACATCATAAAAAGTTAAAGAAATAAATAATTCATATACAAGTGAATTACAATTCCCTCCCCCCTCACAAAATTAGACCATTTTCAAAAGTAGGTTCTATCCATTTCAAGTTGTGTTTTTTGTGTACAGTGATTTACACAGCGAGTGAACTGGATTCTGGTGCTCTTCTTACCTAACCATAATCATTTCATTTTCAGTTCCAGGAAGTACAGTAATCATTGCAGAGATATGTGCGTATTTTCACAACACCTTGTGGTGCACATTCTCCCTTCCCAAATACGCATAACGTGGAAAACGTTCTTGATTTATACTGATGTCTTACTGTTCTGTGGAATTTCTGTTTGCCTGACATGATCCGTTAAACCCCCCCCCCCCCCTCTGTTCAACTGCAACACGATTAAGTGGAAAGTGAGGGTCTCATTGCAATCGCCTGGAGCTCAAGTCACAACGCTGCCAGAGACGGGCAGCTGAGCGGCGGGACGAGGTTGGCGCTCCGCCGTCCGTCTCCCGGGATACGCGCCAGTTCCTCCGGGACGTTCCCGCAGCGGCGGGAACTGCGTGTCCCCGGGCTCCGCGCATGACGGGCGCGCTAGGAGATCCGTTCGTAGAAGAGGAGGTAGGCCTGCGAGCTCTGCACCCGGGACTCGGGCACGGGCTGCACGCAGGAGTCGCTCACGTGGAACCACGACCCTTTTGGGGCTTCGTTCTCACCTGTAGACAAGGGGGTGAATCAACGCTTCAGTGACCTCCTGCTGCAGTGGTATGCAAACTACACGAGCCCCACAACCCGCTTAATGAGCACAGCTTCTCACTTCCCACTTCACAAATGGAATCTAAATGCATTCAACTGTTTGTGCACTGTAGCAGGGACACCGTTTAATAACTGGCATCAATTTCCCTGTAAAGGATATTATGTACAGTAAATTATTTAGACATCTGATCCACCTCAGTCCGACTCGTAACCCGTGGGTTGGAAACGATTGGCCGAGGATAAACGTTGATTCCAACAATTCCTCATGGCTATCGGAGCATTTGTTGCCCTTGAAGGTCGTTTAAGGAGTTACAAGAAAGCCGATGAATGACATGCAGTGGAACACAACTGTAGAAATGTTTCGGTATGATCTACACACTCCTACCTTGTGTTGTTGGTCCGTTGAGAGAGGTGGCCGGAGGGTTGGAGGGTCGCGCTTTGACGTAGGCGACGTAGTGACCGGATCTCATCGTTCCGCTGTGCTCAACGATTCCATAAAGGCTGTACAGCACCTGAGTTTGTCCCTCTGGAACGTTCTGGAAACAGGAAACCATAAACCAGGTAAGCGCTCGCTCAGAATGGCCTGGTTCGGTCTGACTGTACGTTCACAGTAGCATAAGCAGTTGGCTGTAATGTTTTTTTTTAACGGGTGGTTCACAAACTCCACGGTAACTCACGGAAACCAGTAGTGCAAGTGAGTGCAGCAATAGGATCTTGACATGCCATGTTGACCACATGGTTGAAGGGTAGAAAAGGAGGCTGTAATGAGGTGTAAATCGTACATAAACACAAGAGGCCTATCAAGGAATAGGGCTGGGTTTTGTTGAAGCTTACATATTGGGCTGGCAGAATGTGTTTTTTTAGTTTGCTTGGGAGTATGGATAAGTCCAGCAATGTATGCCCTCTTGCTGGTCTTTTGCTCTGTTTAGAGGGCACAGCCAAGTGAAACCAACCAATGGGAACGTACCATTAGAGTGGCTGTGAGATATGATGTCATTACCTTGCAGTTGGCGGAGCAGAAAGGTGCAAGGTCCAGAATCTGAGGGAACTGAACATGGCGATTCACCTTGGAAACGCTGTACGCGATCTGGAGGAGTTAGGAGAGAGATTAGGGACCATTTCTCTAAGACTGTGAACTTTTTATTTGTCCTGTTTTTAATTCAGCCTTGAAAAACAGAACCGTAGCATCCAACCGTTGCTTCAAGTTTGGACACGCTGTTCTTAATGCCTGAAAATCACCTAACTGGTCCAGCTCACCTACTTGATTGCTCTTCCATTATCGCAATCAACAAACTATTTCAATTACTCATCAGCACAAATCAATTCAGATGACTCAAATAGATTTTCTCAGAACTCGTCAGTGCCTGAGTGACTGAGCCCCGTGTGGCACAGAACGGCAGAATACCTGCTGGAATCTCTTCAGATGCAGGGTGAGCACAGGGGGAGGGGACGAGATGAGCATCTGCTTCAAGGCGTCAGTGTACACCTTGGTCTTGGAGCCTAAATGCAGCACAAAATCAGAGTGAGCTTTCTCATCCATCAAAGGCACTGTGTGCCTTCCTGTTAAACTTTCATCCTTCACAAAACTCTTTTTAACTGACACGTAAGAGGAAACATGACGTGCGTACAAAACAGGCCTGGCAGTGAAACATGGACATGCCAAATACCACAGACATACCTTCTCTCAACTTTCGCTATTACTAGATGGTCCCGTGACTATGATTTTACAGACTTATTCAATGTTATCTACGCGTGCTGTGCCAAATATTAATTTGACTGTGCCTGACTTATCCCCACATCAATCACACCATCGCCCTGGGAGACGGTGCATGATTACTCTCTCTCCTTAGCAGCGCCTACGCAGAACGTTATCGTGATTACAATAACAAAGCCTCCTCAATCGATCAAAGCAGGTTAGGTAAGGGCGTGTCGGTTAAACTGTACCGTCTGACGCTTTTGAGCGCGACTGTCGTCGTGAGCACGTGAGGCACAGCAGGCTGTTGTTTTTGGTGAGGTTCTCCACCTCCGTGAACTGGAACAGACAGGAGCTGACCGAGCACTCCTGCTTCTCTGGCGCCGCCCTGGTGGCCAGCGTGTGGAAGGCCAGCTCGGGGTCCTGGTTCACCACGGTGTACTCCTTGGCGTCGGTGGGCGTGTCCTCATTCTCCAGGTCCAGCTGGACGTCGTCAGGGGCGATAAAGGCGTTGTCCAGGGAGAGCTGGGCTACGTCTTCGGCGAGCTGGTCTTCCTCATGGGTGGGTGTGGCCACTTCCTCCTCTTCCTCTGCCGGCTTGCCCTCGGCCGTTTTTCCGTCTCCGCCTGCGCTCTGGTCCTCGGACAGGGCTGTGAAACGGTTGCTGACCGCAGAGATTCCGTCTTCATCACACTCTATACCCTCCTCCTCTTCCTCAGCTGCATTCTCCACGGCCTGGACGTCTCCGTCGGGCCCTGGTCTGCTCTGCTCCATGTCCAATACCCCGGCTGCCTCGCCCCCTTCTCCGGAGGCGGCCCCCGTTTCGGACCCGCCCCCCTCCCCGAGAGAGCTCGTCTCCTCCCCCTCCTCAGGCTCAGCTGAATCCTGATTGGCTACGGCATCCACAGAGACTCTCCCTCCTTGCTTAAGCTGGCGCCTTTGGTTCTGTAGACGAGTGAAAAGAGGGTGGCATGGTTGAAATTTCCCACAAACCAGCGGATTTTGAAATCAACCAGGAAGAATAAGACTTGAACTCAGTAATGAAATGGGGAATAACAGACAACAAACACAGTCCCACTTAGGAAGAATTTTTGTGAGAAGGAATGCAGATTTATTTTAGCCCACCTTTGCCTGTTTCTTAGCCTGCTTCTTGGCTTTCTTCTGCTGGTACTTGCTCCCTGCGCCAGTAGGAATATCATCGTTTCCACTGGCCAGTGGAACAGGACTGTCCCGGTCGCTGTCCTTGCCCTCGCTGCTCTTCGGTGTTTTCTTTTGATTCTTTTTCCTGTATGCCTGGGGGGGGGGCAGGAATGAGACATCAGGGGAAAATTCCTTTCCCTACTTAAAAACGTTGTGTTCTTGCTTGCGAAACCCAAGACAAAAAAATATCTTTGCCTCTTTTACAATTGTGAACTATTATTGATTCCCAAATTTCAGCAAAGCCTAGGACTTCTTAATTACAGTCCAGGTTGCAAACTGGGTCACTGAGCTCTTTGATCGTGTTCATTTTATAAGCCCCTCAGAGGCGGTCTTCAGGTCCTTGCCGATTATAAAATGAATGGCATGTATGCTTGTTGCCCCTGTTCCTAATATTTACTTTACATTTCCAATTTGACCACCGTATTGTTTCTAGATGGTGACCTTTCTTGTGTCAAGCAAACACCCCACCACACCTGGAGGAAGAGGTCATTACCTCGTCTGAAACTGGAAGAGAAAGGTCAAGAAACATCTCTGTCACTGAAGACACCTGCAAGACAAGGACAGTGCAAGTATTTTATTTGGTTGGTGTTCCCATAGCAACACAACGCAGAACTTTAGATGAACCTCATCTTACTTACGGTTTTGCATTCTTTACACATGACCGTGCTGGTAAGCTCTCCGCCAAAAACCTGGTCAACAAAGTTCTTGGGCGCTCCATTTTTCTCGTACGCTGGGAAAACACACAGGAATGTGTTAAGCAAATAAGTGGGAACCGTGTACGCAATTGAATTTTAAACACTGCCAAAGCCACCTATTATGACAACAATAGTTTTGTTACGATTGGATGCAGCAGCTGAATATTTATAGAAATCAATTTATCAGTTGACTCAAAAAATAATCACCGACCCTAAGGTTATTAAATATGAACTCATTATACAGCTGAACAAATGTCTTACCTTTAACCAAATTCTTTAATTCTTCAGCATCCGTGGTTTTTCCAGACCTTTTTGTTGCTTCAGCAATCCCTGAGCTTACTCTCTGAAAAAAGGCCAAATGGAACCAAGATTGACCATGTGGAGTGCAAATTGTGAACAGACTTCACGTGAAAGTGACTTAAACCCAGCATTTAAACATAAAGCCCTTCGCTCTGGAGTAAAATCTGTGACAACTCGTAATTTGAATCCAAACTACGTAACTACGTAAATCACACGGATATGATTGACACTTTCAGGGCATTGAGACGTGGTTGTTCCCCTCACGCGGGGCGGACGCACCTTCGTCTCCTCGGCCCTCATCCCGTCCAGAAGATACCGCAGAAGTTCCTGGCTGTCCTGCTGCTGGAACCCCTTAAATCTGGCAGCCCTACGGGTGAACAGAACCACAGGCCTGGGTGAAACCTCTGTTTAAAATACTAAATATTTAAATACTTCAACTCATCCAGATCTCTAAGAACTTTAAAGGAAACTTGTCAATAACCAACTATTAGCGAGAGAAGAATTTTGTTCTGTGTATTGGTTGAGATGGAGATTTCTTTCCAAGCTGTCCATAAGGTGTGGGTAGCTTACTTGTGTCTAAAGGATAGGAGTATTCAAAATGACAATTTTACAGAGGCCTGAGCAACAGACACATTAAGCACCTGTTCTGTCCCTACTCAGGGGTCATTTACAATGCAGTAATCTTCCCCTAGGCTGCTGTAAACTGAGACTTGGCTGTGTCTTAAAGAGAAAGGGGAAATACTGGACTGTTATACAGCCATGTCCAACTGCACCCACTTCTTGCAGACTTGTGTGAAGAGCTCCCTGGGCGTGACCACGCCCTTCTTGGTTTCTTGGATTTCGCTCAGCAGCTGATACATGGCCACGGTGAGAGAACCAGGTCGCTCCAGTGGGATCAAAATAGGTTCCTGGAGGGAGATTGGGGGGTGAGAGAGTCATTCAAAAACCAAAATCTTCTGGACTAGCCAATGTGATCACAGCATTACTGGTAAGGATACAGCAAGGGGCGGGGCTTACCAGCTCAGTGGACGAGTCTGGGGTGACGGTGAGGCTGGTCTTCTCATCTGTGACATCATTAATAATCTGCCTCAAGAGCTGCGTTTGGGATAGGTTCTGTTGACAAATAAATGGTAAGTTGACAGCAGAGTGAGTCCAAGAATCAGATTTCATGATCTGGTAGAACTATATTTTTTTGCCAACACTCATTTCCCCATTGACACTCCTTTACCTGTATGACAGCGTTGAAGAAACACGTGTTCCCAAGATTGCTGAGTCCTCGGACGGAGACACTAGGGCCAGGTGTACTTGCTCCCGACCTTTGACCTTTGGAGTCACCAGCATTCCTCCTGTTTTCCTTCGACTGCAGGATTACGTTTTCCTTCTCAGGTACTTTTTCCTCGACGGCATCAGTCTGGCTGTCGTCCTCTTTCACTTCTGAGTTGAAGTAACGCGACATGTTTTTGGTTAAAACAAATGATGACGTTCGGCATAGCTCTTCTCACAAAAGACCAATGTCTCAAAGCACTTTGGGCCCAGGACCCCATGAGCAAGTCAAACCAGCCTGGGAAACATGGGAGGTGTGGAGGTTGACTGGGGTGGTACAACTGTCAAACAGTAAATCCTACAGCTGTTCACAATACAAAAGCAAAGAGAAAAGGGGACATACTTTCCTGTGGCGTTCTCCTAGGGGACCCAGGCAGAGCTTGCTTTTTAAAGCTGTTCACCAGCTGAGCCAGCTGTCCCGTGGTGGAATACTGAACGTCATCGTCACAGATGTAGCACCTGGAGGACAACCGCAACACAGAGCATGGTTTCATAGCCGACCGGTCAGGGCGTCAGGACTCTGAGATTCAGCACTGTCCTTGCGGAGGTGCCGGCGTCAGGCATTAACAAGGGCGTCTGACACTAACCACACGCTCCAGTTGTCCATGCTGAGAACCAGGCAGTGCGGGTCGGAGTGGGGCTTCTCGTAGTGCTTGACGGCGTGCTGGTGTTCGGAGTTCCTCCCACAGCCCTTATTAAACGACAGACAGGCAGCGAATGAGCAAGGCCGAGCGGCCAACAGACGGGCACACGGAATGCCGTCACGGGAACAGTCGGGGGTGGGAGGTGCTTACCCGGTGACCACACTTCAGGCAGACCCAGATCAGGGGGCACTCCCCATTCTGGTCATCTGACGGCACAGGGCCATCCTCGTCTTTACAGTCCTGACAGGTGTTCCAGGCCACATCTGCTGAGGTCTTCCTCAGAAGGCTCTGATCTATCCCCTTACGGATGTGTACACAGGATGGACCTGTGTGAGCAGGATGGGTTCATTCCAAGGCAGGAATTTTTGCCATGCTTATTATCAGTATAAAAAATAAAGGCCACAATAAGTATGCGGTAAGAATGAAGACAACTTCCAGATACTGAGGAACAAGTTATTTAACGTGGTATTTCAAACCAATAACTTAATGGGACTTTCAAGTGTTTGAATAATAAAATTAACTTTCATGTATCGCTCCCAGTTTTTTGGTAATATCAGTACAGACTCAGTATCAGTACAGACTCAGACTCGCTGTTTTGTTAAATAGACCATGATTCACCCAAACTAAACCCTGCAAGTTTCCTGATTACGAAATCAGAGAAACAGCTGAGTCATCTCCGTCAACCCCAGCAGGATGAGAACAGGGGCCCCGGTTAGCTTTAGTGGCAGTGGTCGCACAAGTCTAGACACACAACATTGTCTAAACCTGTTCACGTTATTATCATTTCGAATTGCATAGTTCCATACCTGCCACTTCGAAGGCATCGTCTTCTCTGAAGTTCTTCTCCTTTCCCCTCTTCTTCCCCATCGTGACCTAAAAGCTGTGGACTTGGGACAGCTGAGTCCCGCAAAACAGAGAAAACCCAGTTAGCTCTTGACTTTAACGGAGTGCGTGGGATGCTTTACTGGACTGGAAGGCCAATCATGGCCACTTCAATGAAAACACTGTTCCAATAAATGTATTAGGATCAGTGGGCACTGCTTTTTATTTCCATAGTTTTATTTACAATAGCCTAGCCTTTATCAGATGTGTTTTAGACTACAACCAGCTGGACATCGTAATGAAACTTAACAAAATAACCACGTGCTAAGATATGGGAACCAGCAGATAAAAAACTCACTTTCGCCATGCTCACAAAACAATGATAATATAAACTGAACGTGAACATAATTTTTTTTATTCAGCTCCTTTTAAAAACGGATCCCTACCTGGGTGAACGTGATTTCTATATCATACTAGCTAGCTAGCTATTTTGCGATAGTTAGTCGCTAGCATTGCGTGGTAGCTACCGGTAAAGAAACGTTTCAGTTTCTGCAACCAACCTGTCAGTTCCCTTGATCGTTTCTTGCTTTTCATGTAAAAAAAAAAAAAAAACTAAATAAAAAAACCCTCAAACAGTACAAATAGACAGCCGATCAATTCGTTCTACTATCAACAGATAATCTGTCACTCGATAAGACAACATTCATTGTAATCTTCAATCTTTCTACAAAAGCGAACAAAATCACAGTGCGTGGCCAGCTCATGGACTAATAATAAGAAAGTGACTTCCGGTAAACCACCAGAGCGACACATTTCACAATAAAAGTTAGAATTTACCCTTTCTTACAAGTAAATAGTGATGCAGGGATTTACAGAACAGAAAGAATCTACTATCTAAACCAGATAAATTTCCGATAACCATTGAAGTGTACAGTTCATGGGCGATAACGAATTATGTAAGTACAGGACTAAATGCCTGCTTGTGTGCTCCACGGAGTGTATTCGGGTTACACCGGAAACACTGCAGCTCGCTTGGTGGCAGTTGGCGTGGAATGGTCTCAGCGAATACACTTATATCAAGTATTCTTTTTAGAAAACAAAATAAATTACAAATGTAAGAGGTACGTTGGGCTATTTATAATTATCTATAGAGGTAGTCTGAAACTATGTCCCTGCATAAATAAATGAGGCAATCAGCTGCTTCGTGTATAAATGATTGGAAATCTACGGAGCTAGCTATGATAGCTAAATTACTTAGACATTTAACAAACCAAGCACTTGTTCATCACTTGACATGGGGGAAAAACTAGTCAGTAAACGTTACCTTATGATATTGACAGACAAACAATCATAATGCATTAGAGGTAAGGTTATAACATTATGTTCTCACGTAACCATCTTTGTTGCCAATTATAAATTCCAAAATGTTTCAATGGTAATGATTAAAACTAGGTAGTCTAGTTATCTTGCTAACTTAAATGTCGAAGATGAATGACAGTTACTTGTAGTTCTATTAGCCAACTAGACTATTTGTCAAAAGTCAGACCAGATAGCTTGCTTTTCAACAACGAATTTCAAAGTTCAAAGCTCGGCGGATAAGGGACACTGTTACTAGTAGCTAATACGTGAAACTTTGTACTTATGAATCCAGAATACTTGTCATTCGGTACTTATGTTTCTCCCAGGTTGACAGGGATTATTCGGCCATGGCCGGCATTGAAGAAGCTGAAGCCCAGCTGTCCGAGATTGAGCTGTTGACCAGCATGTTCCCGAGCCAGGACGAGTTTGATGTTAAGGATCACTTGGCGATTGCGGAGTTAAGGGAATATGTGGAAGGCAGAACGGATTGTCCGCCCTCGTCTAGGCCTGAATTTGTAATACAGCAGAAAATAGACACTCAGGATCTGAAAGCGGTAAATATGGACATTAATGTAGGCGTGGATGCCACTCTGTAAAAATTACAATGAAGCCTTGTTTTCGTGGTATTGCTAAACTTTGTAAGTCTCGTGCGTTTTCTTTATCTCTTTTTAAGGTAACAATTGCCATCTCCTGCACATATGCGGTTGACTACCCAAACGTTCTACCAGACATTTCAGTAAGGTATGTAATACACCTTTCACACACCTTTCAAAAAACCTGAGGTTGACACAGGATATTGAGCATGGGTAAAACACATAACAAGATGTATGCTATATGCCCAAGATTTCATCCCATTGGGGAGCTCTATAGAAGTAAAATTGAGTTGAATTTTTCCCAACTGGTTTGAAATGTTAATGGGATTTGTCATTTTTTAAAAACAGTCCTTAACAAGCCATGCACTTCCTCTCAGATGTCCAGAACTAAGTCGGGCCCAGCAGACCCGGCTTCACGCGGACATGAATGCGTACTTGAAGGAGAACTGCTGCGGAGAAGTGTGCTTGCTGTCTGCTGTGGAGTGGGTAAAAGACAACGCCCATGTTTATATCGCCAAGAATCTCGCAGCCAACAGCCTGAAGAAAGTGGCCTCTGCAGCACAGCCAGTGGAGGTGTTCACCAGACTCTGGATCTACAGCCACCACATATATAACAAGGTGAAGAGGAAGAACATCTTGGAGTGGTCCAGTGATTTGGGCTTGTCAGGCTTCTGCATGCCAGGGAAGCCGGGCATTGTATGTGTTGAAGGACCGCAGGCTTCCTGTGAAGAATTCTGGGCCAGGTATGTTCTATAATCTGTGTTCTATAATAATCTTCACACCTTTACCACATGTACAGGCATGTTCGCAGAAATTTTTTTAAATTTTTTTATGTCATTTAATGTGAAATGTCATACAGTTTATTCCCCATCTCCCCCCAAGATTTTTATAGGTTGTATTATATCTTCAGGGACCACACGTAATTTAAACCCTAAGGGCCTGATTTGCTTAGACCTTTAGCATTTTAAAAACCTTTTAGCATATGCAAAACTAATAACATGACCAAGGATTGGTCATGGTACACTACATGGTCAAAATTAGGTGGACACCTGACATCCAACATCTCATCCATAATTATGGGCATTAATATGGAGTCGGTCCACTCTTTGCTGCTATAACAACCTCCACTCTTCTGGGAAGGCTTTATACTAGATGTTGGAGCATTGCTGCAGGGATTTGCTTCCATTCAGCTGGAAGAGCATTAGTGAGGTGGGGCACTGATTGGGCGACTAAGCCTGGCACGCAGTTGTCTCGCTGTGTGCCTGTGGGCATTGCCTTGCTAAAACAGGAAAGGGCCTTCCCCAAACTGTTGGGGAAGCACAGAATCGTCTAGAATGTCATTGCATGCTGTAGCATTAAGGTCTGCCTTCACTGGAACTAAGGGGCTTAGTCCAAACCATGAAAAACAGCCCCAGACCAAGGGGTGTCCAGATACCTTTGGTCATATAGTGTATTTGTTTCGCACCAGTCATTGGTTTTGATATTAGTTTTGCATGAGCAAAGTGGCCTTAGTAAATCAGGCCCTAAGTTTGGTATATTAGTATGATGTGTTTCTTATTTGATGACGTCATGTAGTTTAGTGGACGTTGAAGGCATTTTTACCACTTTAAAAAAAAAAAATTTTTTTTAACCTGTAGAGTGAAAGTTTTGACCTGGAAGAGAATCATGATACGACACAGGGAAGACTTTCCTCTGGACGGCCAGCCTGGCACCGAGGAGGAGATCGTGACCTCACTCCGGAGGTTCCCCGGCTTTGAGGAGGCCATGTTTGACCCCCATGGCAACAGAGGGAATCACATGGACCTTGGACAACTCTACCAGTTTCTCAACGATAAAGGGTGTGGGGATGTTTTTCAGCTCTACTTTGGAATCGAGGGGAGGTAGTGGTGAGTGCAGTACAACGCAGACAAAGACATGCTTAGAAACGGGCAGGATCATTATAGCATGCATTATGCTAAGTCATTTCTGCCAATAATGGGATTGCAACTGGAACACTTTCACTAGACTGGAGTCGGATAACCTTTCCCCTTTAAATGTGAAACTTTTGAATCACAGAAACTTGGAAGTAAAATAATTTATAATGGCCTTGCCAGCAAAAAAAAATTTTTTTGAAACGTATTATTTTTAATGTTTAAAAAAAACAAAAAAACAAAAAACAAAACACTTCGGCAGGTACCAAATGCTCATAATTTAAATTTTGAAGTTTTCTGTAAAATTGAATTTCAATGTAAAATTGAGTGCAATATCAAAACAAGTGCACTTATTGTGACATGCATGTAATAAATTGATACATATTTCACAGAACGATTAAGTTTCTGAATTGGTTATTGTTGTGTTTTGGTGGCTAGCTTCATAATTATTGCTGGATAACAAATCTCATGCCATTTCCAAAGATAAGAGCTGAGTTTCAATAATTTTACATTAATATGACCATTCTGCAGTAAATGTATAAATTGATAACATAACATCTGTAATGATTTGATAGTTTTGGGATTATTGGTCAAATGCACTAAATTATGCAGTTATTTCCCCCCTCCCATCATATTTAGCTAATGATGGACATTTTCTTTCCTTAGGGATGCTTATGTTGAATTCAGTGTATGAATTATTTTGTCACCTGGGAATCGTTTCATAAATCAATATCAAGTAAAACCAGCTGGTATATAATGAAGTATCGATATTTTCAAATGATTTTTGTTTTGTTGTAGTGATTAATTCTGGCATTAGGTGGCAGTATTTAACTAGGATAAGCATCAAATTAAATTGCCAAGCAGTTGCCTTGATATTTATATGTGTTTTAAATTTTATACCATAAATGTTCCTAGTTTTTGGGTCCTTATTAATGTATTTGTTCAGAAGTTCTCCTTAAGTCAGACCATTTTCATGGTGTTTGGATCCTCTGACATAACTGCACCTGTGCCTTTTAATGGGTCAGCCAAATGACCTGATCATTTCATTGGCATTTTGTAGTATTTGAAAACACAAATTCTTGGAGTAGTAGTGGACTTAGTTCTTCAGTCTGGGGCTCAGTATTTATTTATTACAGTAGTACCTGTAGAGCATCTTCATTTTCCTGGTATTGTAGTGGTGAATATGAAGTGTGTCTATATAACCACTCTGTGGAGATGGTCGCACGGGCTTGTAGTACAGTCAAAGAACTGCTCCCTGCAGTATACCTGAAAATGCTCATAGACAGTAGCCATTGTTGTTTTGGTTCTCTATATGTTAGAAACGCTATAACCTGATTTCTTGCACTTTTTGTTTGCTTTTGGATTGGCTGTGACTCCAAAAAGGCAATTGAACCACATGTCTACTACAAACTACAATCTCCTTCAAGTGCCTTTTGGTTACCTGATGATATTACAAGGCGTTACTGCCACAAGAGCAGCGTTTATTTTACATTAAGTGTGACTATGGTCGTGATTTTTGATTAATTGTTTGCTAATTCTGCATAGGTTCCTCAGTCGTGTGAGAAGCACGCTGCGACACTAAAGAAGTCGTGATTAACCACTTAAGTGTTTGATATACATTTACAGTTGTATACACTGCATGGCCAAAGGTATGTGGACACCCAAACATCACACCCATATGTGCTTGTTGAACATCTCCTTCCAAAACTATGGGCATTGATATGGAGTTGGTCCCCCCCTTTGCTGCTAACAGCCTCTGTAGTGTATTGTAAGGTTGATCTGTTATCCTGATCGGGGATTGATTGCTTGCTCTTGGCAGTTGTGTCTGTGGTCGATTAATAAGGCCTGTCAGTTCCGGGTGATGGTGAATAAAGCGACACAGTTCATATGCACGCAAGTGGCCAGGAGTTTTTATTCATTCAGCTTCATAAGCTAAAATACTGAGATACAACAGCCTCCACTCTTCTGGGAAAGCTTTCCGCTATGCTTTGGAACATGGCTGTGGGGATTCGCTTCATTCAGCCACAAGAGCATTAGTGAGGTTGGGCACTGATGTTGGTCGATAAGGCCTGGCTCGCAGTTAGCTTTCCAATTCATCCCAAAGGTGTTCAATTGGGTTGAGGTCAGGGCTCTTTGCAGGCCAATCAAGTTCTTCCCCACTAAATTCAGGAAACCATTGCTGTACCTTGCTGTGTGACCAGGCATTGTCATGCTGAAACCGGAACAGGCCTTCCCCAAACTGTTTCCACAAATTTGTAAGCACAAAATCCAGTAGATCCAGTAGAATGTTTAGTAACTGCCATCACACTGTCTTTTTATCAAACGCTGCTGACTCCCAGTTATCTCAGTAAACAGTCTGTTTTCCTTTCTGTTTTCTGTGGCAGAACTTGTTGCTAAATTTGAGGGCACTTGGGAAATATTTAACATCCTGGTCTGAGTAGTTAAGTGAATAAATGAACCTGCATTTAAATGATTGTATTTTTAGTTAGATAATAGCTGTCATTAAGTAGCACACCGCATACAGAAGGCTTTATTCTGGCCTCTGTTTCTTCTTGTTTCAACTGAGAGAAGTTACTTTCTCAGTCGTAGAAAGTTACTTATGATTGATTTTTATTAATTTTATTATTATTGTTATTATTATTATTGTTATTGTTATTGTTATTGGCTTATGAAAGCTGCCCAGGCAATGGATATGGGGGGGGGGGGGGCATCTGGGTCCAAACTGAGTGAATATTCAGAACGCAGAAGGCCTGAGAAGGGTGTGCCGATATGAATAAAGGATAATTTTACTTATGAGTTATACATTGCAAAGTGACCTTTCCCCTTTTATCTGATGTCTTAAAGCCCTTTTTTGAATCAAGTAAATGGACTACCACCATGTGCTAGAAAAAAAAAACCCAATTCTGATTTAATTTGTGTTTAGAGCGGCGTCAAAGAGAACGTCCTGAAAAAGCGGTCCAATAAAATTCTGTTGGAACGAAATGAATGCTCTATTGATGTGGCCACATTTATCCTGCCTTAAGGCCGACATTCTGACGATATGAGTCATTTTCCTCGAGCGATCAGCTTTGAATAATGAGGACCGCGGCGATTATTCTGATTTATCACTTTGCCCTGTTCAAGCATACGACCTGGCATTGACCGGGAACGCGTGGCCGACGTTTGCGCATCTGGATCTCCTCGCATGGTGAACAGACTGCTTCGTCTTTCGTGGCATTTTGCTCATTCGCTTTCCCTCTGCGCGATTGCCGTCTTATTGCTCGTGATCTCGATGTGTGCCAGAGCCCAGATGTGAAATGGGGTTCAATTCGGCCGTAGTCCAGAAGCAACGTGACTAGATCCAGCTGTTTTCATCTCAAGAGTCAGCCGGGGTTTATTATCGCCCCCCCCCCCCCCGGTATGAACTTGCGCAAGTTACGACAGATGCAGCAGAGGAAAGCCATTTTTCCAGGTTTGCCTACATTTTTTATGCTATTTACTGGAAACCCTTGTCGCCTGACAGTACAGAGGATGTACCAAACAATTAACCCCTTTGTTGCTTCACGTGGATTTTTTTAAAACCGCAACCGTTGAACCCGAAAGTGTGAATCCTCTTGAGCCCGTTGCTTTGATTATGAAATAATATTACATCCGGAGAACCACCTCCAGGGACCAGAAGCTTAAGTGCAGCAATAATGCCAGAGGAATTGGCCTCCTGCGATGTATGTGCCTGTTAATTAAAATATCCTTCACATTCTGTCCACAAACTTGCGGGGAAAATCTCATGTCCTGGAGCTTTTTCAGATTTACGCTCCGTCTTAAAATAAAACGATCTCATTTCAGAGCTTTCTTTAACCCTTTGAACAGTAGGGTTTTTGGAATGTTTTTTTAAGTTCTGTGTCTGTGTTTTAGTTCATTGCTTTCAGTTACCAGTAGTGATTGTCACATCGGCAGTTGAATGTCCACTAAGAGCTTGCTCCTTGAAGGGTTGAAACTTTCATATAGGCATACTTTCAGAGGAAAAGTTTTTATTTCAGTCAATAGTGGCAAGATGTTGCTTAAGTGGACACCACAAATGGAAATCACAGAATGTGGTTTGTTCTTTCAGTTTTTTGTACAGTATATTAATCATTATCTGCACTAAAAACAGTTTTTTCTGTAATTCAAACCATGCCATGAGTTCCGTAATGATCTATGGAACATACTGTGTCACTGCCAGTGCATTTGCATGGCGCCGTCATGTCGCTGAGTGCTCACCCATGGAGAGGCCAACATTCCTGAAATTTGCCCACACCTGTCCACATGTAATTTTCACCCCCGACCAGAGGCCAGGAAGCAGATCTGCTGGTTCCCAATAATCAGGACACAATGTCACTGTGTACAGTTCCCCTTTCCCAGTTCCTGAGACCCAATAGCCATTCAGCCCTGACAGGCCACAATGACTATAATCACCGAGGAATAAGAGAGTGCAATTTCTCCATGCCCATAAGTCCCATTATTGTATGTTTGTCACCATTCAGTCCTCAACCCCCCCCCCCCCCCCCACAAACCCCCACCCCACCCCCACCCTACCCCCAACCCAATTTATCGACAGGCAAAGTAAAATACACAGAGGAAACCACCGATGTGTGTAACTGGCTAATGATGCATGCATGAGTGGCCAAAGACTGGCATAAAGACAGAGTCCGGCACAAGGCCTGCTGTTAGTGGCTGTGGCCTCCCCCACAGACTCCTCCTCGTTCCTCTGCTTTGGTCCGCAGCGCTGTTTTTATGGGTTTGACTCTCGGCCACCTGCGTACAGCTCGAACGCATTAAAGTGCTTCTTTTGATTTATTTAAAGGTCTTGAAACCTGCACTCTTATATGCCATTTCTGTAAGGGTTTAGCTGATGTGATGATGATTTCTTTTTTTTGTTACATGACAATTACATCTGCTACCCACCCATTGCTCTATAATTGTTGTAAAGCATGTATAGAGGAATAAGTGTTTGAGTATATCATAACTAGACATCTAACCATAGCCGTGACTCAATCCCAGCAATCTTACCCACTTATGTTTCAATGCACTACACATTCTGAGAGTTCCACAGTACGGTGATGTATAGATAGCACGATATAAAACGGAGCCACTTAAATGGACAATGGACGGATCAAATGGACACCTTCCCCGGGGAACAGAACGAAAAACGTTCGGCGCCCTTGCAGCCTTGAAGTGTCCGCGTACATTCGTGGCATCGTTTAAGAAAGGCCACGTGGATAATTGAATATAAAGTCTGGCTTTGAAGTCGCGAAAAGAAGGCTTTTTTTTTTTTATTCTAAAGGAAGAGCCGGTGCAGGTGCACTGCCGACCTTTTCGGTGTTATTCGAGGATAGAAACGCACAAAAGGATGGTGGAGCTCTGGCGGCCTGCTGCTTCGCAGACGGCGTCCCATTCTGGCGCTCTAAGGTCAGAGCTGCTGGGCGTCAGGACGAGGCGACGGCGGCTGAAAAGATACGGACGCGTCCGTGGAAAATGGTCCTTTTCACCTCTTGCCGGCAAGAATGTTAAAATAACTCTTTAATAGTTCTCTGTTCTGCGCTGCGGTCAATGGTCTCTGCGCCCGGAGCACCATCAGAGATCCATTCCAAAAAAAAAAGAAAACGAAAAGAAAAAAAAACAATGCACGTTGTCCAGGATGAAGGCGTTTGCCCAGAAACCAAACAATAATTCTGTATTGTGGACTTTAGTGAGAATTCAAGGATATTGACCAGTGTTTTTTTTTTTTTGTTAGCGTACAAGGAGAAATGGAGATGAAGAGATGAATCACATCTTTGAAATGAAATTTAGTTTTGAAGTCCCTTCTGATTCCAGCCTCCCTCTGAGGGAGAATAAAAAGAGGGTTTAGAGAAGGAGAGAGGGAGGGAGAAAGAGACAGAGTTACTGAACTTTCCCTCGGTTTTGTGTGCTTCTCAACAAGCTGGTTCCTCGTTCCTTATATCGTTTATTTAATGCGTTTGCATCATTGCAGAAATCATAACGAATCATATGATATTGAAATTATTTTTAATATTCATAAAACCTGTCTTTTTTTAGGCAGATTTGCGTGTGCTTGCAGGTTTTTGCTGTGTATTTAAAAAAAAAGATTATTCCCATTTTTCCTTATTAGTACATAATGGTCATGCCTTATGTGAGTAAATTTTGGTGTAATATGCATAAATATTGTTTGTATTATGAGTGAGAGGGAGAACTGAAGAGGGAGGGGGTGGGGGGCTGCTGTTTACAGCAGGGCTAGCTGGCCTTGGGCTATGTGTATATCCCCAGGTCTTAATCATTTAACGGCAAGCTGTTACGCGGAGCAGAAGTCAACTGGCCTGCGCGGCTTAATCGGCGGCTAATTGAAAGGTGCTAATAAAAGCAGCGGGGGAGCTGGACGGAGAGCCGGACGGAGAGCTGCTTACCTAAGTGTGCCTCCTCTCGTTGTTGTGAGAAATAAAAACGGTAATTAAAACGGCATTGTGTCCAGTCCTGGTGCAGTAACGGTAGGGGACCGGATTTGGAGACAACGCTTCGTTTGGCACAGAATGGGCCAGTCAGCAATCGAGAGCATCGTATGTGTGGGTCGGGGTTGTTTCAGTCCGTAACGGCATTCGACGCAAACATGGACTCTGTGGCCCTGTGACTGAGATTTTGCAGGTTAGTACCCGGGCTATGTCGGTAGCTATGCGATAGATTGGCGGCCTGTCCAGGGTGTATTCCTGCCTCCCACCTAATGCATGCTGGGATAGGCTCCAGCACCCCCTGTAACCCTGCTCAGGATAAGCGGGTATAGATAATGGATGGATGGATGGATGGATAATATATAGCCTATCAGGTGTAACAAAGAAAACTGTGTGTGTGTGTGTGTGTGCGTATAGTGCAGATGACCATGGGTATTTGGACAGTGACGCAATTTTTGTTGGTTTGACTCCATCATGTCAGATTTGAAATGAAACAATGAATGTGAAGTTAAAGTGCAGACTGTCAGCTTTCATTTGTGGGTCTTTACATCTAAATCAGGTGAACTATGTAGCAATTGCAGCCCTTGATATATGTTGATAAACACAGGTAGGCTATATGACAGTCACAACTTGCTAATGATGTAACCAGGGTACAAACATGCTAAATCTCCATCATCGGGGCAGTAGCCACAGGTTACCAGATCAGTGAAGGGATGTATTCTGGAAAGTTTCTGGTTTGTGGGTAGAAGAGCAGTGTTTCAGCATTCCAAAGCAGCTGGGCCTTTTTGAAAGCTTCAGGTGACACAGCAATTACCTGAGATCCACAACTTGCAAGTCTGAATTTTTGGATTTAAAAATTGCTACAATTGCTGTACTTTCTTTCTTTTTTTGAGCATATGACACTGCGAGACACTATCCATATAAATACCATCATTAAACATGACGAAAGATTGACCATGCTTGTTGAAAAATGTAATTTCTGCCATTTCTGCAGTCGCATATATTTTGCATAGGATACATATGGTAAAATAATTGCAAAGCTCCAGGCTCACACTAAGGGACTTTAAAACTGGGAGAGATTTAATGCCCAGTCCTCACCTCATCTGCCATCTTGACAGAGAGGAAGTTGTTAGTCAGACATTTTGAGGCAAGTCTAAAACGTTCCTTAAAAAAAAAGTTTCCTTTTTCTTTTTTAACATGAAGTGAGTAATAAGATCAGGCTATGCATGGTCTGCAGATTTGTTCTCCTTGTGCAGGCTCTGTCTATCTCTATCCATCTTTAGATATTTTCAACGTCTGCAGAACGGTAATGAATATTCCATGAGTGGATGCATGCTTCAGATAAGCAGGAATATTAATATATGATATAGGCCTATATGCAGCAACGCATATTTGTTGGTCTTATTTTTATGAATCCATCAGGACAATGCTGAGTTATTCTGTTATTCAGTTCACAAGTGTAATATTTGTATCGTATTTGTATTAACCTTCTTGGAGGGTATTAATTAATCTTGCATTGTGCCTTGTCAGATAAACGGCTTCTCTGTGCTCTATAAAAAGACTTAGTCGCAAGTATTTTCTAGGTTCTGTACTGTGCGGCTCCACTGTAATGAATGTGCTGGTATTTTATCCAGTACTGAGTGGCTATACACAGTCAGTGAGCACACAAAATGCCACTGCCCCAAGCAGCCAACACTTGTGACAATGGTTTGGAAACCAAAATAAGGTTTTCCTTATATGCACATGGTGCTGTGTTGTTGTTGTGGTGTTGTGCCACCATTGTTGCGGATATTGGAACGTAAAACGTTCACTTAAATCTGGGCCTGTGCTCTCAGGCCTGCCTACGATTGAATGCGTTTTTCCTTGTCGTTTTGTGACGTGTAGCTGGAGCATGAAGACTATAAAGACTGAGACTAGGGGCATGACTATGACGGATGGACATGCTGCCCGTTGTAGGCGTCGCATAATGACGGACAGGCCTCACTCCAAGCTGGAAGGCTGGCGATAGTTGTCCTGTCAAGGTGAACTCTAATAGCCTGGCCAGCCCTTGAATACTGAATGTGGCTGGATTAGCCAAACTCCCTTCCTCACGAGTGCCTGATCAGTCTGCTCACAGAGTTGTCTGTCTGGGATGAAGCCCCCAGAGGTTGGGCCGGGCCTGCTGACTGGCATCACAAAGATTTATGGAGTGTGCTTCTCCAAAAAGCAGTCAGCTCATTGGGAACAGGACCCCGGGGACTTCTCTCTCTCTCTCCTTCTGCTGGAAAGCAGGCCTGGAACGAGCAGGACTTGTTGCAAAGGGGAAGTCGTTTGCCATTTTGAAACCGGTTTCCTCATACTCGCTTTTGTTGCTGTGGTCTAGCACTGAAACTGTTCTTTTTTACACGTGCCATTATTGTCAGGTGTATCGCACAACGTGAATCGATCACCAGATTGAAAGGCGGCCAGCAGTTTGATTTGGCAGCAGGGCCAAAAGCTAGCAGGCCTCGATTTCTGATGGTCAAACCCTTTAACCGACAGTGTAAATGTTGAGTGTTAACAATGTAACCTTTTAGAATGCAATATGTCCGAAGGAACATGTCCGTTTACACACTCACTATTTCAGTATTTCCTATTTTTCTAAGGCAATGTTTTCCTTTTGTACTTTAACCCTTTCCTCCTTGGGTTTCTCTGACACGACTCATCTGACACTATAATTTCCCCGCCTCATAGTGAGACTAGTTTCTAAGAAGAGATAAAAGAATAATTAATACAATGGAGTGTTGTTGTCCCCCTCTAGGCAAAGAATCTCAGAAAAACTAACAGCTCACAGTGAGTTCTTCCTTATGGTTTTTGTTTTTAAAAAATAGTCTTCGAAATTTTCCAAAAGTCCTCTGTATGAAGATACCAACTTTTCGATAAAGCCATAAAATGTTCTACCTTGGTATTAAGCTTTCAGATGTATATTAAAGAGTTACTCTGTGGTGCATCTCCCACCCTGAGGAAGAAGGTTCTGTGTCTCCCAAGCGGCTGGTTGGCTGTGTAATCTGGTGTGTTGCACAGAACTACAGAGAAAGTGGTCTCCCTAACGTAGAGACCTAAGCTTGGAGGCATTGCATTTGCTGCCATAATCTTGTCCCCCAACAACAGAGCCGTTCGCAGGAGGAGCTGTGGTAATCAAGCCATCGCATACACGTGTTCCCTTGAATTCAGTCCCGGGTGATTTGCAGGGAAGGGTCGCAGGCTCTGTAGTCTATAACGGACGGCGCGGATTTATCGACGCATCGCGTCACGGGCGCTTTGTTCTCCTCGAAGTCCGCCAAAATCGCGATTCCTCTCCCAGGCCTCTCCCGGGCTTCCTTTCACAGCTGATTTCAACAGGAAGTTCAGTCGTACCTGCAACTTAGTCTTTTTTCAGGGGCTTAATGAACCAGGCAGAGCCTCATCTACCCCCCAAAAAAAAAAAAAAAAAAAAAAAACCACACACTTATCTTCATAATGAGCCAGAGAACAAGAAAGCTAAATTAGATACAGAGGGTTTTATAGGAGACGTCTGTCTGGGGCACTGGGAGCTTGAGACCTGACTGAGAACACAAAGGGGAGAAGATTGAACGCTCTCTAAGTCTGACGGAGGGGGAACTCTGACAGAAGACCATCCCGTGACTTATGGAGCGGGATATTGATGCTCATGTTCCCTGTTCCAGATGATTTGACTCTTCCTAAATGGTACAAGGCTCTCACAGCGGGACCGGTGAGTGATCCATTTTATATCATCAGATGTGATTAAGCAGAGCACTTCTCAGGAGCCGATCCCGGGCGCTGTCTCGCCTGCGTGCGAACGAAACGGGGTCGCGCAGTGAGATTCTCGCCGATCTAACTTCGTTACGTCAGGCTGAAGCCGACCAGCTTCACCAGGCAAGGAGCGTAAGGAGATGGACAGAGGAAAATGTGGAGAGAGGGAGACGTGTAGGCAGAGGGGAGTGTGTTATTTTAAAGAAGTGAAAAGAGAGACGTGATGAGATGACTTGTTTCCGATAGCTGGAATGTGTGTTTGTGTGTGTGTGTGTGTGTGTGCTTTACAACATTTTTGGTCCTTTTTAAATACAATTTGTCCTTTTCAATTCATGGATTGAATGGCCCCTTCTCATTATGACACATTCTAAAATTTGCAGTCATGTTGGACAAGGAGAAAAGTTCCCAAGCTGCCATTATGTTTCAAAGCGGTAACAGCAAATATTCAGTAAAAACGGATGAATGCTTGTCCCTGAGGAGCTGCTGTTTATACTGAAGGGTGAGCTGGCATTTGTGTTTCACTCCAAAGCTTCTCTGATCACATCGGTGCCAGAACATCACCTCAGCGTGCTGGCCTCAGATAACACATGACAATGAACAAAAAGCAAATAACCGATATGTGTATGGCTTTTAGAAAACTGACGTTTAGTGCTTAGGTTAGTGTGCACAAGTATTTCTAGTAAATGTCTTCACTGTGCTCATTTCTATTGGCGAAACATTTGTGAGATTTTGTGAGAAGGGTTTGGGAACACAATTCTTTTGTGAATAAAGCAATGTTTGAATTATTTTTTCTTTTTTTTTAAGTAATGTTTTGCCAAAATAGTGTCAGTCAAATTTTGTCAGTGGTCACAGCAAGGCTTATTGTGCTGTGAGAAAACTGTTAACTTCATATAATACAGGTTGGAAAGATGTTTGGTTTGTTTTGGAAAAATATTCCGTCTCTGATCAAAACCCAATACTGATCAATGGGAATATGTTATTTATGATTTAAACCTCCAAGTATGTCATGCGGGGAATAAAATAATTCTCACAGGCCTTTAGTAATGCTTCTTGAGTAATTCTGCTTTAGTATTGCTACTTTTAATCAATTCAACCTGAGTAGGGCTATATAAATTATTAAGAGTCCAAGTCCTTCCTTGAACATGGGAGTTTTAGACTGTTCATTTAATTTTCCAGAGGGGTGCACATGACAGCCAATGATTTTCATTCAGGCTTGCAAAAAAAAAAAAAAAAAAAAAATAAATAAATAAAACTCAGTCAGGAGGAGAGAAAATAAAAAGTGATTCCAAGCTTCTGAAGGAAGTGATTCTGATTCAGATGGGTGCGCTTGCTGAAAATGAAAGAGGGATATTGACAGATTGCGTATCTTTCGCAGAATGTTAATGTGAACTATTGCTTTCCTTCCTGTGGCCTTCTTTCATTGTTTGGACTGAACAGGCGTGCTCGGGCTGCTGAAATGTGCTCGTGAAAAAGAGACGAGGGTGAGCGCGGTGGCCGCAGTGATTTCAAAAAGGTCACGCTGATTCGGTGAGGGGGGATAACAGTACGATTCACTGTCATCTACAAAAATTAGACTGCTCTTTTTTTTTCTGTGCTTATTTAATTTTTTTTGTGTACAATCAGTATTTTTTATTATTTGTACCATAACCTTGCTTGGATAGTGTGAAGGCTAAGCCCTTTTATTTTCAGAAATTTATAGAAAAAACATCTGCTTTAGCTGTGAAACCTTATCAAACGGAGAATGATGCACCACGTGCCTGTAACGTGCTGTTCTTTGGCAGATGTAACATTTCAAAAGCAGCACACACAAAAAGTTTGATTCCTTGCGCCAGTGATTCGGTTACCACTTAAACATTTATATCTGTGGTAAATCAGTACTGTGTGGGAGCCATCAAACAAGTTTGTAAATCAAACAATGTTTCATCTCAATATTGTTCTGAAATGAGTAGGGGGGGAAAAGTTTTATATTTTTTTGGTTCTCGTTGGAGCTAAAATAACTATGTTAAAATGAACGCAATCCCACACTCTAAAATGAGTCACTTATGATTTAAGTTAGAATTCTGTGCTGAAGACAGCAAAAGGAACAATGCCCCAGCATGCATACCCCTCTGTCTTTAACTGGGCTTTCCGTCAGACACATCTGCTGGACAGCATATCCATCCATCCATCCATCCATTTTCTTAAGCTTCTTATACTGTGCTGCTTGCTGTACAATATGCAATATATTAAAAATTATTATTTTGCAAGTCATATCCTGGGGTGTCACGGTGATGCAGTCAATAGCACTGTCGCCTCACAGCAGGAGGGTACGGAGTGCGAATCCCAAGCGAAACCTTTCTGTGTGGAGTTTGCACGTTCTCCCCCTTTGTGTCCGTGTTGTTTCCTCCGGGTCCCCTGGTTTCCTCCCACAGTCCAAAGATATGCAAGTTAGGTTAATTGGAGAGTCTAAATTGCCCCTAGGAATGAGTGTGTGAGTGAATGGTCTATGTGCCCTGCGATGGACAGGTGAACTGTCCAGGGTGTATTCCAGGCTCTCCCCCACTGCATGCTGGGATAGGCTCCAGCGCCTCCCGCGACCCTGACCAGGAATAAGTGGGTGTAGATAACGGATGGATAGTCATGTCCTTATGGGAATACTGAAATTTCAATGTGACACAGCTGTTAGACATTAATAAAGAAATGCACGTGAGTAACATAACTGGTGTAATGACAAGATAAAAGGCCATTTTGCCACCTAGGCTCTTTGCATTCCATGGAGACTACAGTCTAGAGCGGTCTCAAACCTGATCTTGAACGCTTCAGTGCAGGAAATTGACCTTTCATTCATTTTCTCTTCATGTCTCCTTGATCTTTGAGCTGAATTACACCCGAAAGGCCTTCTGTGATCAACCTAATTCTTAAAAAATGTGATAAAGCCTCCATCAAATCCCCTCAGGGTCCTCACTGAGAGGTAATGGATTAAGGGGCAGATTTTTTTAGGTGAGAGGCACTGCTCAGTGGAATGACCCATAACTGACAAACATAACACTTTCTCTGCCCGTACTACCTGTGGTCACCTTGTGCCAGCTGTCCTCTGGCATGATCAGTTATTGCTTAATACTACTACAACTACTACTACTACTACTACTACTACTAATAATAATAATAAAGCAATAATAATAATAATTCCACAGCAGATTCGGATAACTTTGTGAAAAAAGTCATATGGCCTGCTAATGTTACTTATTCCACACACGATTCTGTGTTTTCATCCCAGTTCTAACTAAATGTCCAGAATAGCTAAATACCGAAAGGTGGAAAAACTCAAAATAGCTGCACTATGGAGTACCATACGATGTTCTCACACATTAAGCTGTGCGCTCAGTGTAAAAGATTGTTATAACACTGCCTAATTACTGTTACCATCTATATGGAATCATTCATGTTGCTAAAAGGTGATTTTCAATATCTCTGACCACCCCACTGCTTCACTTGTAATTTTGCTTGGTGTGCTTGAGGGTGTGTCCTCAACAGAGGTGTGGGTGGGTTTGAGGACCCAGGAAGAGACAAACACAGAGTCTAGAAGGGCCACACACAAAAAAAAAAAACCTGCACAGTATACCTTTAAGGTCAAATTTGTGGCTTAAGGTAGTCTTGCTTTTTTAAAGGCAATATTTGGAGGTCTGACTTTGATCCAACTTCAGCACAAATGTAAAATTGCTTCCAAAGCACAAGAGTGAAAATTGAGGATATTTCAACTGTGCTGAAATATAAATAATTCAAATAATGTGCCTTCCTTCTATAGAGAGAGGGAGAGAGAGAAGGGGATAAGTTTTGGAAAGCTTGGCATTCTGTCACAGTTATAGTTTGCTTTGACTCACCACACTTTTTTCACGCAGTTTGAAAAGTAAGGTTGAACGCCTCTGAGTTTTTCTCAGCTTTCCTTTCTCTCAAACCCGTTCTTGTCATCCATCCATGAGGCGCAGACCAAGTGAACTTTTCATTTAATCATAAATCGTACTCCATGTCTGTGGCTTTACTTTTAGGCATTAAGATAGGCATTTAGGCATTTGTCCTGAAATCGGCACTGAGGTTGCCTCACCATGGCTTGTGTTTTGGATTTGAAAACCTACAGACATTTCCAAAAAAATGGGAAAACGTGTTTTACATATGAGTAGAGATTACGGATCGAAAGCAGAAAATGTTTGGTAAACCAGTACTGTGATGTAATATCAGACAAGCTAGTTTCAGTGATCGTATTATCGTCTAATTTCAAAATAAATTACTTGTCTGAGGAGGCCCTGAAACCAGTTACACTACATGTAGCCGTCTTCACCTAAAAAAATTAAAATAATGTTCTTTATGTATGCTGACTTATCTCATTAAGATTGTATGTTTCACACAAGGATCAATTAAGGCTGACCAGTCTCCTTTCTGTGAGGAGATGAAAGCAATCGTTTTCAATCTATTGTGGAGAAGGGGTCTTGAGAAAATTGGTTACTCGGTCATTAATCAGACTGTATCAGCGAAACACGGGGAAAGTTTGCAGAAACTAAATACAGGCCATCCATCAAACTGTTCAAATTTTCATATAAAAGGATACACACATTTTTCATCGGGCTCGCTTGTCAAGGGGTGATAGCATCACTTTATGTAGTTAGCGCTCGTTCCTAATGATCAGCAGCCTGAATGGCTGGGACATCACCGAACGTTCTCGCTGAAGATACCATCGAGCTTTGACGGATGCCTTCCTTCCTTCCTTTGAATCTCAAGCTTGCAAGTTTAAAATGACCTCTGTGTGAATTTAACCACTATGGCCCGGAAACATAGGCCGACAAAGATCAATAACTGCACATTTTCCCACAAATCATTGCGCCAAAAAATATGCCAAAATAAGTGTCTCTATTGTGCTCTCTTTGTCCCCTAACACCTATCGCTGTCTGTTTTTAATGCTTTTTCTCCCGATTGCATACACCCGATCATGCTTTGCGGCTTCATCCCAACACTGCAAAGCCCTCCTTCATTTTGGAAGGGTGTAGAGTAGTCCCAGAATGTGAAGGAGCAGTCACCGACTGCCGCAGTGCTGCTGCTGTCTCAGAAGACTTGCCAGAGCATGACTGTGCTCATTTCTGACCGAATCAGAATCGCTGAAGGTCTGAGGTCACTGCCTTCATGTCTTGCTTTGGTTTCTGTAATTCACATCCTGGTAGAATGTATTACACAGTCACTATTGTGTAGAGTACTGTAGAGGTTTGAGTGTAAGCCTAAATGAACCAAGCTGCTCTATTAAAATCGAAACTAAGAAACCTTGCCCGAATTGTATTAAGCATTTTGAAGCTTCAGGGCAAAGCTGAAATTGTGCTCATTGTTACATGTTTATACACTCTTATGGTGTGTTAGCGTAGACCTGTGTCTTGCACCCCCATTATAACTCTTGCAAAGGAGAGAGAGGTCAAAGCCAATTACAGTATGTTTCTCGTTTCTCCATTCAGAACAAATCCTGCACCCCATTAGTCATGGTCAACGATAATGTGGAGCATTAGCACAAGCATAATATATTACACAGCACGGTGTGGAATATTCTTCTCAGTTTGAACTTGAATTTTGCTTGCTTTTTGGTACCAACAAAACTATTTGACTATTTGAGAAATGCCTCCTTTAATGCACCAGTCATGTTGTAACATCGAAATTCATTAATCCTCATCATGGATGAAGATTGTCAAAACGGTCATTGGCAATTGGTATTATTTTCTGAGCACATGCAGCTACAGCTGTTGCGTGTTTCTTCATGCTACAGGAATGCTCTGTAGTGGCCCTGCAGAGAGTATATCTCAAAGTGGAAATTTATATTCTGATTTAGTGAGGAAAAGTCAGTGTGGGTGAAACACTTGCCAGAAAGATGCCGTGTTTATTTAAGGCAGGGGTCTTGAACTACAGTCCTGCTGGGCTGCAGTCTATGGTCTCCATGGTTTTTTTTTTGTGATTTCCTTTCGATCGGCAGCCAATTTCAGCCTTGGAAACAAGGTGTGAAGACACCTCTTTAGCCATTCAAAGACTTAAATTAAGCACTGAATGTGCAGGGAGACATTAAAACTGAGCAGACACAGCCCCCTCCCCCCAAATTTCCGAATCATCACTGACGAGTCAACACTGGTGATTTGGCTGTGTGCAACTTTCGATTTACCCGTGTCCCACCCTCCTAACTCCAGTATGCTGCCAGTTCAGAGCCTCATCTCTGAATTCTAATTATTCCCTTTCAGAAAAATTGTGATTCTTAGACACTGACCCTTTCTCCTTATGGCATGTCTTTTGAAAACCTGTAAACAGATGGCTCGGACGTAACAACGGCAAATGACTCGTATTATATGATGTGAGTGGTGCCATCTTTGATAGACCAATCACTCAGCCTTATTCCATCTGGCCTTAAGCCATCAATCCGTCCTCTCATGTCTGTCCATGCCTCTTAGCGCACTACTCAAGTCTGTATGTTTATCTTTTTTTCATGGTTTTCAGCTCATTTTAGACTTTTCAAGGTTATGATGTTCTCCAGAATTTAAATGCTTCGCAGATAAGCAGGGCAGGGGGGGAGAGAGACCAATTCTTGTATACAGGACATAAACTGTCAGCAAATACCACCTGGCAATACCATATGTTTGATGATAATTGACACCAAATGATATAATTTGGAGAAAATCTTCGGCGGGGATATCGGAGTGCATCAGCTGGTGTCATAATGTTTTTTAAATTGAATACTTTACTTGGAAATGACTCCAGTTGATTGAGCATGTGCACAGTATCAGTAAGTGCAATTACTGAGGCCAGAGGGACCCTTTAGACCTATCTGGATGGAATGATCCTCATCTGGCTGTAACCACCATGAGCTTTGAAAGCCCTTTATGCCTTTGATCTGGAACGGAATGGATAGTATATGTTTCTGGATCTAACTTTGCCTTTACGAAACTTTGACCTTGGAAGTATACAACTTGTTGGGCTGAATTTCTTGTTTACATTTTAGCACTAATCATTCAATGGCCTCAGCATAGTTGCCCACGGCACATGAAGAAAAAGAAAAAAGTAAATAAATAGACTGAGAAATGAAGTATTTTAATAAAATGAAACATTGAAGAACCGCACAGTTATAGGAAGGCCTGCGTGAGTAAATATGTTTTAAGTTGTGATTTAAAATGAGAGTTTGTGGGCCTAAGCTCCTCAGCTGGGAGCTCTGGAGCCTTGGCCACAGAGGCCTGATGACCTTTGACCTTTAGCCTGGATTTTACGACAACCAGCAGGGCTGAGTCTGAAAATCACAGGCCTGGCCCAGCAAGGGCATTCATTATGCAGAACCTCTTCATGAGCTGGGCAGTTTTCAAACAGCGCTTCACGTGCATGAGTACTGCAGTTGATTGTATTATATTATGAATCAATGCCATGGCCTGACCTACAGTATGGGTGATTTATAATGCGCTTTATGAAATATTGAGTAATCCTGGAGAAAATCAATGAAGCATGATCCTGAGGTTGCATTAACAAACAAACAATGCAGTAAACAAACACAAACCCCAGGATGTGTTGAAGTCAAAACTGTTATTTTCCATATACCTTGTAGACATCAATCAAGCAGTCTTCTGTTTTCCCTGATGCTGTTATCAAACTCAATATACAAATGGTAGAAATAATGGATTTGTTTGAATACACACAAGCACACAGGCACACAGCCACACACAGTTCATAAAATAATTGGGATGGCAGGTATGCCATCCTGCCAAGTTACGCCTTGGCGGGGCATGCCCCATACCTATACAGCACCGAGAGTTTGGCACTTTTCAGGGTTCCCCACAGAAATAACCACAACAGCCACAGACACTCAGCCCTTAAAAACATTAAATTCTGTACATTCTGACCCCATTTCAACAGACAGATTTCATAAACAACTTCACATGTCCACACAATAAAGCCCCAAACTAAGGGGATTTTGTGTTTTCTCCTCCTTCTTCTTCTTCTCTTTCTTCTTCTTCTTCTTCTTCTCATTCTTATTTTTCCTGCCGCCTATCCCACTAATAACTTTTTACAAAACACAGGGCCAAGTGACTTGAAAGAATTGAGGAAATATTGGGTAGCATTGCTTTGGAATACATCTTATTTAATTTCGGTGAGGCAAGGTAGCCTATATTGTTTGTAGTACCGTAACTTGGCGTCATTTTGATATAAATATTTTTAATGGCTGGCCTGGATTTTGACAGTCTGAATGAATGAGTTATAGACGGTGTATGTCTTGTACGTGTGAGTAACTTGGCATTTTTGTACGTTGAAAACGCGTTTTTGATGAGATATGATATACTTTAATAATTGCCTCAACAGAAAGGAGATGCTGTGTCCCACAATGGTATTAGACAAATGTTCATGTGGAACAGTGAACAGGAAGCTGCATTAACAATAGTTTATTACGGGATCCTGAGGAACCGGGATTGGTAATTGGCCGAAACCTTTGAAATTGTTGCCGGGGGCAAGGTATCAAAGGCGAAGTAATTACTGTAGCATGCCCTCGGAGGTATAAGTAATTAAGGTCCGTTCTCTCCTGCCATAAAAGTCCACTGAAGTGGCGTTTCTCTCCAGAACTCTCCATCACGACGACGAGACAGAATCGGCTCCTCATTTTGCCCCTCGTCTCATGTTCAATTACAGGTCTGTCAAGGGTGCGACCACTTGCGCACATCACATATATTATCTTCTGGCGTGCCATTACTGCTGTTTATCAGGAGTGATTACAGCCTGGTCAGAATGCAGGAAGAGAGCTCATTTAAATGCAGACTGGGAAAGATATTACCGATATTTTAGTTTAACATATAACTTTTTCGTACTGCCCATGGGATTTTATTGCACTAGGATGCCTACGTTTATTATTATTATTATTATTATTATTATTATTATTATTATTATTATTATTATTATTATTATTATCATCATCATCATCAATCAAGCCTTTAAATGATGGATTAATGCCTTATGTAATGTCAAGTTTCCTGTGTGAATAAAAAAGAAATACATTTTATTATTTTGCAAAAACAAGTCATATAGTGTCAAATGAGTCAGGAGCACGCTAGTTGTACATCCGAACCTGAACACCTTATTTGGAAATGCACAGATAATGTGTTGTATGCAGATTTATATATTTAAATATTTTTTATTCGACCCGGAGTTGACCAATGATGTGGAAAAAGTGAGCAGCAAATGTTATAAAACACGTGTTGTTATCATAGAGATATATAAGACCTGGAAACAGCTTCTGCTTATCGCTTCCACGGATCCCTATGGGAGCTGCTCATTGGCGCATGAAGCCAGTTCATGGAGGCTGCCATGTTTGACTATGGAGCTTTTGGCACCAGATGTGCAAGCATACTGGCACCTAAACATGAAGGGATGAATGGAATCTTATCTTCTTCTGGGGTCCTCAGAAAAAAAAGAAGGTCCCCAGGGAGTAATTCATTTGGTGTAAAAAATTTTAAGAGTTTATTGTCCAAAATAGTATCATTCTGCCCGGGTAAATTCATAGTTTTGGATGGACTTCAATGGGGAAATGTGCTAATTGGCAATAAACTGCCATATCTCCGGTAATCCTGAAGTTTGAGAGGTTCAGGGGGGAATGTCCCCCGTTCCCCCCCCCCCACGGAGGCACGCACGCACGCACACACATCTGCATTCTTGTACAATGCAGTAGAATCGCAGAACACGAAAGGACAATAGGTCTGTAGGCAAAGCTCGTCATTTTAAAGCAACCTGTATAAAAAAAAAAACACTTTATGGTCCCAATACATCTGGGATGCCCATTAATTCATGTCCCCTGTTGAGAAGTTAATTGCCTTGGATGCATAGCATTAAACATCTGCATCTTATAAGTAATCATTGATCTGATGTGTGATGCAGTAAGCGTGAGCAATAATTAGTTTATTGCCTTTTATTCACCGGATGTGCTGCCTCAGCAAGTTTGTGTTATACATGATGCACCTGTTAGCCTCCGCAGTGTGTAATCCCAGCCGTACTGGCTAGCAGTATCTACATTACTCTAATTTTATCAGCATAAGCAGAGATTAAGTTCTTTATAAATTCAGTCTGTATCAACTTTAACTTTCTTTTTCCTTATCCAGTTTCACAAGTTATTTGTGCTCATTTTTGCCTGGTGTTAATTGTTTTTACTTTTTTGTATTCATCAGGGCAGGCAATGGAGCTTAGAATTAGTCTTGTCAGGGTTGGTCATATAACATCCCCTTATTTCATGTAAATCTACTAAATTGAGTCTTTTATATTATGCCATAATTTTACGGCCCAGTAACTTGCAAGTGTCATTCTTCCCATTTCAATTGAATGCTTCGTGGATTTAAACTTTATTAAATCCTTAATTTATTTTCTGTAGAAAGTGTAAGAATGTTGATGAAACCATAATGCTTTTAATAACTTTTAATACACTTTTGTTCTTGTTGGCAATTACACACCTCAAAAAAAAAAAAAAAAAATTCTATTAACACCCACTGAATAGGTGAGATGTGTGGTGCAGTCCATTGGCCAGCCTACTGTCGAGCCATATGCGATTCTCTGTGTGGGTGGGGGTTAGATCCCAGCCACGGCTCTTTCTGAAATACTTTACTTCCATCCATTCATCCATTCATCCATCCATCCATTATCTATACTCGCTTATCCTGGGCAGGGTCATGGGCGGTGCTGGAGCCTATCCCAGCATGCATCGGGCGAGAGGCAGGAATACACCCTGGACAGGCCGCCAATCTATCACAGGGCACACACGCCATTCTTAAAGCTGCAAATTACCCTCACCTGAGTTTGGATGCCAATTATTATTTAGGTCTCAGTATGCCTTGTGATGATGTTGACCATGAAATCTGAGTACATGAACTTGAAAACTAGGTAGGTAGGGTGATCCTTTGGAACAGTACTGAAGTGGTTTGAATCATGCCTTACAAAGTTTTATTATTATTATTATTATTATTATTATTATTATTATTATTATTATTAAGATGATGATGATGATGATTATTATTATTACTATTCGTTTGCTCTTGAGACTGCAAAAGCAGTTATTTCTTCAGTCCTTCAGTCCACTGCTGCTTTTTGTTGTATATACAGCCCATTCTGGTAGAGTTATACACAGATGAAAACACAATCCACGCCCTAAACAGCGGTGCGACTGACATAAAATTATGGGTGTCACAGAGTTTTCTGAGGTTAGCTCAAGATAAGACAGTTTAGTATTGCCAGACCAAATGCTCAGAGAGAAAAATCAGAGACAACACCAAATCAGAGGTTACAAACTGTGGAGTGATTTTTAGGTAACAGATTGTGCTTTCAACCCCATATCAAAGGTTACCAAAACGCTCTTTAATCATCATAAAATGGAATGGGTGTTGTCTTTTCTCCACAGGCCAAAGCAGAGTGGTGAATGCAAGCTTTGCTTCCTAGAAAGTAGTGTGGTCCTCAGCGACATCCAAAAAAATCTATTGAACAGCTGCAATTTGTCCAAAATTCAGCTGTGATATTACTCACGCGGACTACAAAGACAGCCCACATTACCCAAATACTCTTTTGTCTCTGCGTTGGCTACCTGTCAATTTCAAAATTGATTTATTGATTTTAATCATCGTATTGGCTTTTAAACCATGGATGAGATGAGCACCGAAACCGAGCCCATGTTTTAATACGCCGTATAGTTACCAGCCGCAATATAGTCCTGGATCATTCCGTTCCAATTTGCTTAGTGTTCCGCGTGTTAATCGCAGGAAAATTGGAAAGGCAGCATTTTGTTTTTACGCCTCTAAAATATGGAGCACCCCTGCTGTGCGATATTAGGCAGGTGCCAAGGATGTATTTTAAAAGCAGGCTGAAGACTCACTTTTTATGTTTTTATTTGAGTGATCATATTTTAATGTACCCATTTCTGCTGTAATGTGTGTTTTGTGTGATTCCATTATCATCCAATTTAGCTGTTGATTTGATTTTAAAATTATTTGCTTTTAGATCTGTTTTCATATTTCTCTGTTTCTTGATTATAATGATTATAATTTTTTTTTTTAACTTTTGATTCATTTCTACTGTTTTAATCATCTTTTATTTTGCTGCTTTAATTCTTCTTTCTACATCTGCATGAAACAGTTTGATCTGCCTTCTATATGAGGGATTATTTTGATATGTTTCATGAAGTTATTTTCTTCAAGTCCAGGCAGAATCATATGGGGTGATTTGTGCATTAATTAATCACCCAGGCAGGAAGGGCTTCCGTTGGCCAGTTGTTTTTGCGAGTTGTGTTTCATTGCCCAATCGTGAGCTCTTCCACCAGTCAGGTGGCTGAAGTCTGTTTAGGTCAGCCGCACAGACCTCTGGAAACGGCAGTAGCTTAACCGCCAGGCTGTTTAGCAGACCAGATGCAGACCTAGCACAGGCAAAAGTCCTCACCCTACTGAACTGACAGAGGGCACTGCAGCGGTTGAGTGTGCCTGCAGGTATGATGGATCATTTCACACTGGTGAGAAAGATAATGGATTCTTTCCCCCCTCCTCAAGTTGGCTAATACACTGTCGGCTGCTTGACTAATGCCTTTTAAAAAACTTCTGATATTGGGGCCTCCTTCTGCAATTACCTAGAGTCCTAAAGGGTAACCCATAACTGGCCAAAGTGTGACTTAGGGAAGTGGGTTCCCATTGGCAGGATATCCCTCTCCTCATTGCTCAACAGTTGGCTCCTCTGGTTGACTGGGTCACCTGACCTTAGTGTGGTATTAATAACATTGATGGGAAGCCAATTAAATATTGCATTTCATTGATTGACAATCAATAGACATTTCTCCAAACATCAATGTTTTGCCTATCAGTGCCTAGACAATTGAGGGAATGCTACTGTAACTGCATTCACAGTACAGACACAGATATTTATGATAACTGGCCATAACCTGCCATTGTAAAAACGGCTGTCTGTCAGATATACAATGTTGTAGTGCTTTGAAATGGTACTGCTGTGATCTCTAACATTATTGGTGCTTTATCTCAAGAACTTTGGCTCTGTTTAGACAGGCAATTTGAAGTGATCTAATTTTTCACATGCCCCATCTATTCCTTGTAGTCTAAACAATAAATGTTATTGATGTCAATTATTGTATGTCGTTTTGCATGAAAGTGTCTGCCAAATAATATGTGATGTAAAATGTTCACATAAACAATCAAATATTTTCTATTTTGATTTAGGCAATGCATCTTGTGTCTGACAGGGTAAATTTATTCATTTAGTTATTTATTGTCCCTTCAGGTGCTCTTTTAATCACTCCAACATGACAGCGTTGCCTGGCATCATCGTTTTCACGACAGAAATAACTAACACATAGCAAGTTTAATCTGATCACTTTATTGTGTGGACAGTTGCATTAAAAGGATCTGATTTGAGCATTAAGGCCTGCTGTCCAAACCAAGCCTTATTGCTCTTTAGAGACCCCTTTTCCTGTCACATGACCCCTCAGGGCTACAGTGAGACCACAGCTCACACAGTTAATGGTTAACATGGCAGCACAACAAACTCATTAATATTGCGTGAGTATTTACAATGGAGTATGCGCTTCGTTTGAATAATAAAGCGTTTCATTAAAACTGGAACAACAGCCATTTTTCCTCTTTTATAGTGATTATTTATTTACCAGCCAATAGATTCTAAACTTTTAAATGAATTCGGTAAGTCTGCAATTAACCAACAATTCTTCTGTGCAGTTTATAAAAGTAATTACAAACTCTAAATAAACTTTATTGTGGTCTGTGATTATTAATTGTGTTTCACCCAGAGAGAACTAGCCCGTATAGAACACAGGCTTTTAATACACGTAGATAAAACAATTCCTCTTCTACTTCTAATACAGCTAATTTAATGAAGCACAATGCAACAGAAATACTGCTAATACAAGATGGTATATGTATGTGAATAAATAAGGAAAATGCAACAGGGAATGTGTTGAGCTCAGCAGTTTGCTTTTTATCGAATAAAGCACAAAGAACTGAAATAAATAACAGGTCTTACTGGGAGAGGAGACAGTCAGGATACAGGCACAGAGACTAAAGGAAAACAAGAGTGAAACAATGTTTATTATAATAAAAAAACAAAACAAATGTTTCTTATTTTCATATGCAAAACCTGCAAAATATTGTTTGCATGGATTTTAGCTTGTTGCTTGCTGGTCTGCAGATTTTGGTGAACTCACTGCTAGGGATGTTGAATTTCTGAATGTCAGCGAGTGAAAACCAACACGTGCAACATGTGCGATGGTCATGTAATAAAGTGTTTCAGTGGTGTTTAGTGAACCGAACAGGACCACTCAGCATCTCATAGGCTGCTCTGGTGAGTCTCTGACCTCATAGCTTCAACCCCCAACTTGTCCTTCATTCATCTCCTTAACGTGTCACCCTCTGGTCTGGCACAAATAGACCAGTCATATGTGAAGGCTCAAAGCTTCTCCACAGCAGTTTATTGGCTTGGGAGTTGTAGTCAGAGCAGAAACACAGGTACCTCACCCAGTCCTTTTAAAATGTGCACTCTAAGTCCTCCTTGGGCAAAACTGTATGCACCCACTATATGTACATTAATACGATTAAAGAAGCATATTTCTGCATCCTGTGAGTCAGGTGACCTTGGAATGGAAAGTTGAAATTATTGAAGTAGAAGGTAAGGTCATGTGAAAGAATAACCATAACAACTAGATGTCAACATGGCACACTCTCCATCCTGGCCATGCACAGAAGAGTGCAATCAGCAGCATTATATCAATGGTAAAGGCCAATAAATTCAATGGCATGGAATTCAGAACTTGGAATCGTGCAGACAGAAGCTTCCTGGGGCTGCACATGGCCCGTTTGTTTGCACAAGAACAGGAAGAGGAGAAGACAAACACATTCTTCATTAAGGCCATTCGGTAAACACTAAGAAGGCACTGTGTATATTTGGTTTGTGGAAAATCTTTACCTACTGTACTCCCTCCTTCCTGCACACCCACAGCGTATGCTGTGTCTTCTGTGTCATGCCAGAACAAAATATTTCAAGAGATGATTAAAAGCTACAGCAGAAGCCTTATATTTCCCTCCATAGATGGCAGCAGTAAGCCATGGAACAAGACAAAGAAAAACACTCTTCAAAAAGCAAGTGCAGACAGTGTTTCAGTATCTCAGAAATTATTTCCCAAAATTAAATTTTAAATTAATTGACCGTTGTTTGAGCGTGATTTAATGCACAATCCCTGGTTTGGGCAGAGGGAGCGGTAATTTGGCGGTGCAAATGATCATTCCCTGTGGAGAAAATGGCTCCAAGAACATTTTGGATGATATAGAAACTTGTGAAGAACACTGCCTGTACATGTGTAATTAGTTTAGGGGCACCTACAGGACAGTTTTGACCTTGTATTGTATGAAATTTGTGACACATCTAACACACTCACTATGACCTCAGTTATCATTTCGGGTGGTTATTCTCCAGTAGTGTCGATAAAGTCATTAAACCATATTCAGCAGGTGAACATGGCAACCATTCTTCTTTAAAATACTTCTGATTCAGACAGATGCTGGATTGATTGTTTGAACAACATTTTCCACCCTCTAGGCTTTTGCTTTGGGTTTATCTGGCTGTGAATGATAAGAGATTAGTGTTCAGATACAAAAATGCTTTCTTTCTATGGGTTATAAAGTGAAGGAGCTAAATCAACACAGGATGCTTCTTGAGGTATTGTTGGGAGCCAGACAAGAAGATCTGCACTGCTGACAGATATTACTGTTGCATTATTTCACCAAATATTTTCTCAGTATTCTACATTCCCAGCCCAGAGTGGTGACAGTAAACATAAAAATAAATGATTATGGAATGGGGTAAAACTCAATTTAATAAAATTATAAATTGATTAACACCAAATAAAAGATGGTGTTGATTTAAAGAAAAATCAGTGCCAACACATTAAATAAATTATTCTCTTTCTATCATACCACCTTGAAATTTAATTGAAGAACTTTTAATTTGATGTCAGTCTACTCTGTGCCATTTTTTATCAGTTCAATGCAGTGCAATTGAGGCGACTCATCAATGTGTCAATCAAAGGGCACGCCTACCCAATGTTTTCTACACTCGACTGCACTTTCTTGAGGCCACTCAGCCAATCAGATTTTTCCCCCCATTGACCTAGAGCACTACCTTTGCCTATGTGCGTATGTCACTATTTTTCCTCTTGAAGTATCTCTGACCTCACCTCTCTCTGGTAAGTTGACTTTTATCTTGTGAATCACTGCCACAACAGATTTCATTACGTGGCTAAATTTCTATCCATTGCATTTGGAAACAAATCCAGTCACCTAACTTTATTGGCACTGTTAACAATAATCCTGTGGACTTAGCTTAAAAATAACTGCCCCACAGACACCAGCTAGTTACAGTTTGAACAAGTGGACATTGATTTGTCCTTTTCTTTTTTATCTTTGTGTTCTCTTATCATGTCCAGTAATTGTCCGAGCTGCTTTGTGCCATGCGTAGTCAATCAATTATACATGTTTTTTTTATTGTGCTAATATGCCTGTTAGTCCAAATGGAAATTAAGTAGCCTATTGCAAGCCAACTTATTCAGGGATGGAACTAGGATTTTTAGCACTGAAACAGGCTAGTACCCTGGGATGTTGTCATTGAAATTATATGATTTAGTTAATAGTAACATTTCTTAAAAATTTCACCTGTCAGATGGACTTGTCTATATATCTTTCTAGCTCACTGTGAAAAATAATAGCCGTGGGCTTGCAGTATATCTCAATTTCCATCCCTGAAAGTATTAGAAGTGCTTGTAAAATTTGTAAAAATTTGCCTATAGGTATGGATGGAAGCAGGGTGGTACTCCTCCTGGTCCAACATGATTAGCTTTTTCAGAGTTTAAAAATCCAGCTTCAGAAAGTAAAAGTCCTCCCCAGTATTTTGTTCCAATCCGCTGGATTTGCTAATTAGCACAATTCTTCAGCCAAGAGGTAGAACTAATTAGTTAAATCAGCTGGCTGAGTTCATGGGTGGAAGAATCACATAGCAGGACTTTCCAGTGCTAGTGTTTCCACCTCCACCAGTTTTTTTTTTACATGTTCCTTTCTTTCCGAGCATTTTTATAAACAATTACAATGACAGTTTTAATTTAAATTTTGTCATGGTGGGATAAGCATTCCGAATTTCCTTAGTTGGAAAAACCCAACAAGGAATCAGAGCTGGAAACTGTCACCCATCTTTGGTATTCCCTAAAACCGGAGAGTGCTTGTCTTCCTTGCACGGAACCCCAGGAAAGATGCCTAAAATGGTGTACTAATAGGCATTAGCTTAAAATGTGATAGCACTTATTTCGTTTTTTTCTTATTGTTCAGGCCTATAGGCCTAATGCTTTTTGTTTGTTTTATACTAATGGAGTTCTCTTAATTCATTTATTTTATGAAGGCTGTAAGCAGAAATAGCCGGTTTGCTTAAACAGAATAAAAGGCTGTTTCATTAACAAACAGTGGGAGTAAATGCTTTAGCAGTAGCCTAATGAATAATCAGTAGCAGAACTCTAATGGAGTGCTCTACCTGGCAGCCTTACCTAGCAATTCATGACTTCATTATTTGCTATATAACTAACGGTTGGCTGAAACAGAAACAGAGTTGCAATCATGACCTACGTTTATGCTGAATTTTAATATATTTTTTATTGCTAATATATTGTGATTACTGTATTCTGATTGTAATTGAAACAACGCGGCACTTTTCTTTGAGAAGGTTTGAGATGGTCTGTCAAAGCCCATTAAGGGGACTGGTGCTGGAAAAATTAGCTTGGGCTACATGTACAGGGCATCAGATGAACGTTAGTGTCAGTGTTATCTCTGCTTCTCCCTTAACCAATAAATAATACTGAGGGTAATAATGACAGTTTTAAATATCTTTATTAGTTATGTGCAATTATTAGTTCACAAAGACAAAAAGAAAAATGGCTCTGAGATGAACACCTACTGGTTCCATATGCAATTGCACAGGAAATGATTTGCACCACCTCCCAATAATCATTTATTAATTTCTGTTTCTGGATTTCATATGCTTGAAGGAGGCAAATTTTTCTCATTGCTCTTTAATTGCTTTTCCTTTCCAGCTGGCAGCCAGGGGTTGGATCCATTAAACTCCACTGAAGAAAAAGCCACAACTTCTTGAAAATATGTAGAAATTTCCTCTGAAAATTCAATGTAATTCTTTGGACTTTCTTACTTACCTCTTACAAAGAAATGTTTCCATTATATTCTTAAGAAAAAAAAAGTTTAAATGGGGATTTATTGTAATCCTCTCATGGACAAATGTCAATGGAAACCAATGCAACCCAGAAATATTCTTAACCCTCCTGTTCTGTTCATTTTTTAGGTACAGCAAAAATGTTCCCGGGTCAATCCCCATACAGGGGGGGTTTGCAAATACATGAAATGAACCATTTTCATTTAAAATGTTGATTACACTAATTAAGGCCAGTAGAAGAAGTTTCATACTGAAAAAATAATTTTAAGTATTTTTCCTAGATTTTCAAACTTTAAAAAGGGTCAATTTGACCCACAACATAACAGGAGGGTTAAACAACAACATAGACAGTGAGCATACCCAGACACAGAGCTAAGCAAAAAATAAGCACTGTTCATGGAATTGCATCTTTATTAAAAAAAAAAGAAAAAAAAAAAAAGAAAAAACATTTTTACCACATCCTGGTAGAGACCAGCTGCCTGTTATAGTAATAGTTATATTCTATTTTGTATACTGGCTAGTTTCTTGCTTGTTTAGATTAAAATGAAGCACAATAAAGAAAACAAAATATTTTCAAAGCTATACATTATGCATTACCAATGAAAACAAAAATATCAATCAGCTATTTGGTAACTGAACAAAATGACGTGCACCGTCCTGTTGATATAGACCTATTCTTCATGTGGAAATATAGATCTCATCTTCTTTATGTGAACCCATCAGAAGAAAAATAAAAATTTGTGAATTAATTGTAAAATCATCCTGACATTTTTCCATTGTCACTAATAATTACATTCCCTTACATTACGTTCCCCAAGCAGACACTCTTATCCAGAATGACTTATCTATATAAAAAATATATCTGTGGTTATTTAATGTTGTAAAAGTTTCATCCACAGCTTATAGGACAGTAAAAAAGCCATCTATACAAAAATGCCATGAAATGGCACTATTTTGTCTGTACAGCATAACATTCCACTGATACCATATATATATTGCCAGCATAGACACATTCACACATTTTTGAAAAGTGTCAGCAAAATGATGTTGAGGATCTGTGTGCTGTAATAATGTAAAAAAAAAAAAAAAAAGACTTGGAATTGCAAATCGTCTAAGTGCGAACTAATTATGGAAAAAAAGAGGAAAATACAATTATTTTCCTTTTCGCCAGTTAATAAAACTCTCCACTCTCATTAATCAGTTTCATTTCTGTTGATAATATGAAGTTAAAGGTCAGTGCAATCTCAGGAGTCATAGTCATGGTTTTCATGCACGGCTTGATTTACATGTGAAAAGTAGAAAACTGATTCATTAACAATGTTGATTGTTTTTCTGAGTGTTATAGATTAAAATGTAAACGAATGATGAGCATCTTTGATTATGTACTGAATATTCTTGCAATAGGCCAAGCATTAATATTAAGACACTGGAGCAATAGGAAAATTCTCATGCAAGTATATTTCAAATATATGCCATCATATCCATACATAAAAAAGGATGTTTTCTATTCCACAGCAGTAATTCTCAGGTCATTGGGATTTTTTTTCCTTCTTTTGAGAATAGCCAACTGATTGGACATCATGGAATGGTGAGTAGAAAAAATCACCCTAATCACAAGGCAGATAGAGATTGCACTTACTGTGTGAAGAGGTGAGAATAGGTATTGGTCAGAATGCTTGTGTTCAACTTGGAGATGTATTTGTGGGCAATATTCATGAAAATGGGGCATATTTTGGCAAGCAAGTGTCTTTCATGTTAATGGTGGACACCGGGAGCTGTTTGTACCAGTGTGAGTGCTTCCAAAGATTGCCAGGCAGATGGTGAAGTAGGCTGCCTCTCCGTAATGGCTGCATTAGTCTAGTGACAGGCAGCACTTTGCTGAAGGTCAACGCTCTGACGAAGAGCGCGATATCGCCAAGGTTGAGATGGTGCGATATCGACAAATGTCGTTTGAAGCGAAGTCGTCCCCTGCCCACCTGATGCGTCCCCTAGAGTGCTGTCCAGATAAAATGCGTAACAAAATTCCACTAAATGGGGTCTTTACACAGCACACAAAAAAAAAAAGACGTTTTGTCTTTGTGATTTTGTTTTTGCGAGTGGTTGCCTTGACTACTGAGGAGTTCTGGCTAAGAACTGGCACACCAAAAGAGATGAAATGAGCATGGCTTTTTTTAAAAAAATACAGCAAGGACTAACTTTACATTCACCTCAGGCTTTCTTCAAACTCCACCCCCCCCCCCCCCACCCCCCCCAATTTAAAATACTATCCACGGCTAACGCCACTGGGAGAATGAAGACATTCATTACGCCGCAGACGTGCTACAGTGACACTGGCGCGGTCATATATTAAACATGCCTTTGATGAAACGATGGTTTAATGACCTCCATTTCTCTGCGGAAAACGCGCGGCTCGTCGCATTTCTCTCGCCCCCTGCAGCACGCGCATCCTTAATTAAATCAGCGAGACGGACGGCGCGCCGGAACGCCGACCGAGAGAACACGGATCGCCGCTACGAAGGGCTCACGCCAAACCTGCTCGCCACGACTTCCTCCCGAGCATTTATCCTTTACGGATAATAGTCTTTATCCCCAGCAGAAAAATATATAAGTTATTTTGCACGTGTCTTTATATAAACGCGTTTGTATGTGTTACGCAAATGCACAGAAGTAAAGACTTCAAAGCGGATGCACGTGCAAAAAAAAAGCATACGCGATTAAAAAGAAAATATGCCCGAGACCAAACTGCTTGTGAAAAATACGTCGTTAGCAGGACGATTATAAGGTATGGCAAACGTGCTTTCGGTTTTCCCATTGTCCGTGACTCCAAAAGAGCTCTCTTGATGGATCACCCTCTTTTTAGCATGCTAGCACACCTTGGGACAAACCAGTGGTTGTCGCGGAGGTCGCTAGGAAGAAGGTGACAGATGGTCTGGCGTGCTCGGGAAAGGAAATTGTGAAACAGACACGTTAGAGGTCGGGCAATTTTGGCTATTCAATAGGCTCCCATTTTATATTCGCAAATATTCTTCCTGTTTAAAACAAAAAAATCTATATCTGTGCCATCCATGTCAGTATAGAGCTGGCTCACAGAGAGAAGCTAAAGCAACAATCACAGAAGGATCCGGGGTCAGCATACAGTATGCTCTCACAAACTGACTGGGACAAAGCCAAGCGTATGCCAACATTACAGACCCAGAGCTGTTCTCTGAGGAAGTGTAAGCCTGAGAGTCAGTTCTCTATTGTCTGGTTTATTGTGCCCAGACTGAACTTGCGGTGAGTAGGCTACCTTTTCCAGGACTTGCATCGAACCATAGCAACAGGAGTGTTGCTGTCAGATATAGAAACCTTTTTTTTTTTTTTTTTTTCCCTTGTTGATGAATGTGTGGAAATAGGAAGCTCCAGTACAAGTTTCTTCCAGGGAGAGACTCCTGAGTCACTTTAATTCCCTTCTGTGCCGAGCGGCCCAAAAGAGCAGAGATTTTGCTCTTTTTCGGGGGCGCTCGGGCGAGAACATCTGCTGTTTCAGGTTCCCCTGTCTCCTTGTGCCTTGTCCCTGCCACCTCAAACTCAGTTTCCAGCGTTTCAGCCCTCAGGAAGGGGGGATGGAGGGCCGGAGTCACACCCCGTCTTGCCTTTGGGCAGACGCGCGACCGACACCCTCCTTCCTCAGATCCGTTCTGTAAGAGCTCCCTTAAAGGAGGGCCCAACTCATCCTTTGTAACCCCAAAATCCGTGCAGCGCTAATCCAATGAAATCGTGTGAAATCTGCGCTGTGGGTGGCGGCACGGCCAGATCTCCGCCTCTCCTCGTCTTTCGAGCGTCGGCCTCCTGGTCGCGGGAAGCTTTTTCGCGAACGCGTTATCCTCGAGAGGGTTCTGCGTGCGTGGCAGTTATTTTTTGAATGAGAAAAGAGGTCTGTGAGCCTCTGGGTATGGCGGTCGCAACACTGACATATAGCGCGTTGTGGTCCATAGATTTCTGTGCAGAGCACAATGCCTTACATAGAGACTGTCAAGCAAGGTCAATATATATATATATATATATTTATTTTTTGCCACTTTAGTTTCCTTTACAAATCCCAAAGATGAGTATTTCCAGTCAGTATAGCAGTCATGGCAGATTTTTGTAAAAATGTCTACAGTGACTTTAACCATGTCTGACAGTTTGAGAAATTTAATTCTCTCAAGTGTCCATATTAACAATTAGCATTAATATGTCAGCAATATTAGGTGATAAAAAAAAAAAAACATATAAGAAAGGTTTTACATCTTTCAGATCATTTGGTAAAAATGCCTTCATGCTTTTCATTTTTGTACCCGGCTTTTTTGTTTGTCATGTCAATAAATTTATTTTCTTTTTCTCCCCCACTCACTCACAAGCTGAATGTCTTCGCTCTACCCAGTATCCATAATGGAGGTTTAGTCATGGCTTGTCTTTACAGAAAGGCATCATTATCAGTCAGGGAACAAGCTGTGCATGGTGGAGACATGTACCTATAAAACTCCCTCCTGTCTGTGTGCTGATAAATGCAAATTTCTCACGTGCTTCGGAAGGCGATACAGGCTCCATTATTATATATGAATGAAGCCATGTACTTAAGAAGGTTCATTGTGCTCAGTCCGCAGTATCAAGGAAAACACATCATCATCTGTTTATTTTTATTTTTATTCTTCAAAAATACAACAAAGGAAACCAGTTTTGCAGGATATAATTCTCACTGCGCAAGAATGTCTCATTGAAATTCTTTTAAACCCAGTGTTTAGCTCAGTTTCTGGAAAAATACAAAAGCCAGTTCCAATTCAGTTACGCTTCTATTGTAAAAATGGTGGAATTTGGGATGAGAAATCAGTTGCTATGAAACGTATTTCTTTTTATAACCTCACATTAGAGACATAACTAAGCCTTTGTGACTTTGTAGGTCTTTGAAATAACCTCAGACAGCTGAGATGCAATGGGAAATGTCATGCGATTGCTGGAAACATCTCTTAAGTAAGAAAATTGCTGTCCTTTATTAATACTACTTTCTTTTTCAAATGTGTATATGGCATACCATATATTATATATATATATATATATATATATATATATATAAGCCTAAAAATAATAGCCTGCCATTGTACTCTGGCCTTGGGCACATTAAAACATTAATGTTTAACATAGGAAATATGCCAATGCCATATTTAGTTCACGTGGACTCATGTAGACATGTAACACACATACTGTATGTACGATTGTAACTCCCTTATAGAGATGAAAACGCAGACGAAAAGACTTTCGACATATAAAGTGCATGCTTGAAAATTCACCTCTTTAAAGCTCCAGGGGACTGAACCCAGTTAGTATCACTAAAACATGAACGTGGGAGGAAACTCAGGAGAGAATAAAATGTGTTCCTTTCAGAGCAGTGTCTGTGGGATTAATTTTATCACGACTCCTGGTGGGTAATATTAGTGTCTGTAGCAGACTTGTGTACACTCTGAACTCTGCTAACCGTCCACCAATCGGATTGCTCGGGGACAGATCACATGACTAGCTCCTGAGATCGCCGCAGAGAGGGATCACACTTGTAGCACCAGGGCCATGATTCTGTGCTGTTCTTACAAGCACACCGTGTCCACTGTGGCCTGCAGATGCCAGCTTCAGAGTCAGACTAATATTTCAGAGGACCTGCGTGACCGAATTAATTATCTCTCTCCCTCTCCCCCTCCCCTTCCCTCTCTCTCTCTCTGTCACTTCCTTTCTCACAGGTGCTCCTCAAACCTTGAAAAAAAAAACACCTGGCTTGAATACCCGCAGAAGAGGGAACCGGTGGAGGCGAGAATTCAGAAGGTCTTTGTTTTTTTTTCTCCCCTGTCAGTGTACATACCTGATGAAATAAATCAACTGAACTCTTTGAAGGGCAGAGGGCATCTGGTTCACGTCCTAAGGAGCTGCCCTTTTTTTTGAACAGTTTATAAACGTGACTACTAATATTCAGGCAGTACGGATATCATGCCATAGAAATGAGAGTACCCAACAAATGAAGAACGGGGTGGGGGTGGGGGTAGGGGGGGAAATGGGGTTGTGGTGGTGGCATTGCCTGATTTTCCATATTTTCCAATTTCCTGTATTCTGTCAGGTAGAGGGCCAGCATCAGGGTCCCTTTTGGGGCGAAGGGGGGGGGGGGGGGATTCAGTAAACAAGGACTCTGAACCAATGGTAACGTGACCAATGAGAGGACTGCAGAGAGCTCAGATGGTGGCATGACAAGATTTTTTTTTTTTTTTTTTGTGTGGAGGTCCTTGTCGGACTCAGAAATTGGTTAAAAGGGTGTCGCTCGGCTGAGCGGCTGCTCTAGGGAACAGGTTGATGGACGGCTGTGGCCACTTTGTGTTGGGTGGGGGCTGGAAGGGGGGGTGGGGGGGTTTGCCAGGGGGACAGGAGGTGGTGGCTGACGTCTGGCAGGACAGCTCTGGAGCCCTGGGGCTGTGAATTTGAAAAAATGCCACATGTGCTAAATACTTCCTGGTGCCCCTCTCTTTTTTTTTTCCAGGATTGAAAATAAGCTTTTTAACAGCTTGTTAATGCAGCGTCTGAGATGCATTAGCATTTTGTTAAGTAAATACATGTGCTATGTGGAAAGTGCTAGAACAAACTATTAGCGATGTAATATTTTCGCAATACGGTTTTGAGTTCAACATTCCCTTCTGATGAATTAACCCCTCTTAGAGCATTACTCTCGCCCTGCTTATAAAATGTATATGAGTCTGACTTTAAAATGTAATCGGCCTGCAGGGAAGTAACTGCCACATGTTGTAAAAAAAAAAGGAGGCGATAATCTTTCTGAATTAATTTAGGAAATGATATGAAAAGCAGACTAGTAGTGCTTTATGTCCTAGTCTTCCTCCACTGCCTGTTCTGCTAATGTTGCATAGCTTAAGCTCTGCCCTTTCGAAACGTGAAGCTGACAGCTTTTCTTGCAAAACAGACATCTTCCATCATTCTTTAACACCCAGCAGTTGGCTTCCTTTACAGGATATCAATGGGATATATCCTTTCTTAACTTCCACGTCCAACCTTCTTTGCACCAGAAATGGGGAGCATTCAGGATATTTATATCCTCACTTCAGGAAAAAAAAAAATTAAGGAGATCCAATCAGCAATTACTACACTGGGCAGTACTGTATGCAGTACGGTACTATGTATATTATGTCCACACTGATCAAGGGATCAATCGGAAACTTGTAGTGACCACACCAAATCTGCTCATTTTAATTTAGTGTACATGAGTGGTATGGTTGGCTTCTCATGTTAAACTGAATTTCTGCAAAGATGCATGAATTAAAATGTATGTTATTACCACAAATTTGTAGGCTTTCTTGTTATCATGCATTCGTTTTCTCAGGGCTTGTGATAGTGATGCCATGTTGTACACAGTGGTCATGTGATTACTTTCATACTAATACTAAAATACTAATACTTCTATGCTAAAAAACAAACAAACAAACAAACGGCTGAGGTCATGAATGGTACAGTATTTCTGATCTTCTGACTGTGGAAAAGGTTTGTCTTTTCTATTTCTATACAGCACGCTGCAGTCAAGTTTGTGTTTTTGGCTTATAAGACGTGTGTATGGCTTTTACTTGATACTTAGTAGTTTGGGGTGTTTGTTTAGGGAAAATCCTTCACTGTAGAATTGTGATAAGTGAGCAGGGTTACAATTGCTTTTGAGGGTCAGCGAGACCATTCATAACATCTGTAAATATATATTTGGGGTGGTAGTTGGTGGTAGTATTGCTTTTTTGATGAAAAGCAATGATTCACCCATAGGGTTCTTTGTATTGGAAATTAAATTAGATGAGTCTGTTCTATTGCACCACTAGTGAATCACAGGCATAATCATTTCATACTAGACAGTTTTTTTAATCAAGATCACTGTAATGAAAAAGCAAGAATCAGTGTGAGGATGATGCCCAGACAAGGTGCTTATATATACGTTGTACAGATGGATTGCAGCGTTGAGTTCCTGCTCATTCGCAAGGCGAAATGCCAGAAGAAAAAGCTTTTGCGGTATACATCTTACCTGTGATAAGAACAAAAAGAGATTCTCCTGCAGAAGATGGATGCCACTATTTATAAATCCTGTTGACATTCCTGAATTAATGGGACTGCTCCACTTGTTGTCATAGCAATACAAGGCAATCTGCTCATCTCTGAATTTCAATGTTTTTGATTAAATCTGTTCATTTCACTGACTAGTAGAATGATGCAAGTAATATATTTCTGGCAAAGAATTATTACTAGTACTATTAATTTATTTATTTGGTAAACATCAAATCACAGATGGCATATAACGCATTATAGCATATAAATATGGAGTAGTGTACGAAATGGAAATGTATAAAACATTATGTACACAAAACTGCTAAATGTGTATATAATAATGTCTTCAATGCAACAAGCCTATGAATACCATAATAATTAATGTGGAGCAGTGGCTTGGTTGTAGCCAGATACAAGCTTATGTGATGGAGATATTTATAACAGTGTATTTGTAGGTACGTGCATATTCTGTATTTATATTTATAGACTTGGAAAGGTTGGCTCTGCTGATGGGTGGTTGAAAATATCAGCAAGACACACCGACACCCACGCAGAAGCCTGTTTACTGGAGGGAGAAAATAATATTTGCTAAATATTTTATTTGAATTCAATCTGAATTTCAGCGGTTTGGACCCTCTTGGGTAGGCATGTTTGGCCAGGGGAAGCATGTGTGGTGCAAGAACTGTAATGGGCTAAGCAGGGATGCTGCCAGAGATTTTAGGCTCCATGAAAAGATCTCTTTGGCACTGAATATCGAGGGACAATTCAGTTAAGTTGGGGAAGCATTCTCATTTTTAATCTCACCTTATCGACCTAAATTAAATCAAATTAAAGTCAACCATCCTTGTACAGGCAATATATCAAAGTTTCAAAAAAGTGAAACATTCCAGAAGAATGTTTTTGAAAAAAAAAAATTCTCTGTAACATATTTTAGTAGAGAAGGCATAATAGAAATCTCATTTAAAAACATGCGGAATAAATGTTAAGGTTGATTTGAAGCAATTCCCTTTAATTGATTGTTATTGTTGCAAGTGTGTAATGAGAATTCCACAGTTGTTTTTTCCGTGGTTTTTTAACCTTTTGATATTTATCTTTGTAATTATGATCTCGCAAATATAGAAAATGCCCCTGAACCCTACCAATGTGCGGTTGATATTTTGCGAAAACCAATATTACAACAATTACTCAAAGGTTTACACTGTGAATATAAATGATTTTATGACATTATTACATAATGGTTTGGAGAAATGTAAAATTAATGGAACTGCTCGAGACTTTTGGGAACAATACAGGGCCATAATTGATTAATGACAGTTTCTATGAATTGGACATGTTTACTTTTTTAAAAAAATGAGCTTATTTGAAATTTAGAAAACTTTTGCCCTTTGAACAAACATTGGGCTTATCTGAAAGTCAAATAAGTGCAGTCTGTTTGCGATTAAACAAAATGTAATTATGCAAAATTGTCCATTCTTGTCCAGTTATTGTCAATGTGGATACTGAATAATCAAGAGGCTATAAATTGTTTATTGTATTATGATTAAGTGCAGACAGTGAATGTTCAGAGTAAAGTCATCTCCATCAGAGTTTAAAAGGGTTCGAATGCACTCTCAGAGTTAAATGCATTAGCACTGAACCTGTTGCTATGTTGCAGCCTGTGAAAAGAACAAAGGCACGGGGAGGGACACAACATGTGAATTTTTTCTCAGAAAAGATGTATGTACTCCATGCCCTTCATGCAGTTCCATACGGTGCTTATGACTCAGTGTTAGCCTTGCTCAGTAACACGTTTTTATTAGCCTGGGTGATGTGACTTTGAATATCTCACCACCTGTTATTATGACATCAGTTGTACTCGAAAATCAATCTTTTAATAAAACAATATATATTGATGGCAAATGATGTTCCTTCAACAATTCCAAGAGCTTATGTGAATAAGCAAAATGTATCTTAACCAACACCAATATGTAGCACCCGCCTAGATGATATTCTAGGTAAATTAGACTTTGAGTGATGTGAATAGTGCTTTTATATTATTGTACAAACTTATAATAATACCTTCCTGAAACTTCTTTGAGAGACGGACAGAATGCCATTTTAAAAAATGGTCAGAGCCAGATACTTCCTACAATCCCCTATCCATGTGCGTCTCTAAACAGAAATAGTGCTGGAAACAGAAGTGGTTTAAGCTGAGATTCCCCGTATATGACAGATGCCTGAAAGGACAATGTGCTGTGTTACTCTGACCTTTATCATGATCCTCCAATTACTGTACACTAATAAGGAGAAAAGGGCTATCTATTCCTGTTGCTGATTAAAAAAAGAACAGAAGCTGATTTCTTTTTAAATTTGGTGACTGTGTGCCCTCGAAGGCTTGGAAGATGGAAACTCTGTCACTCATCTTAAAGGTCAGAGCTAACATTAAAAAGCCCAGGCAGTGGAAGAAAGTTTCATTAGGTCAGATTTATCCCACAGTCCTCAAGTTCCTTTGGTGTCTACGTTAATCTCTGATTTATATTCCCCCCTTCAAGAGCAATTTTGTGAAACCACTGACTTCAGGGTTCAATCCAAACCACTTTTTTGGGCTCTCTCTGGCAATACATTTTCTGAAAACTTAAAAAAGAAAGAAAACGAAGTAATTAATTCTGCTTGTTTCCACTAACCAGTTTTGAATGCTCTTGATTGGCAGGAGTTTATTTCATTTTTTCAAATTCAGTTTGGTAGACATTAATGTATAGTGTCAAGAATGGTGACAGATGATTATGTAATGAAATGAAAGTCTACATAACAAGATTTTAACACCAGAAATGAGACAATAGTATATTAAAAATGATATTGAACACTGTCAGTATTATTCGTCCAACTGAAGAACCCCCATACAAATACTGTTTGGCAATGATATTTATATTTTCTGAATGTGCATTAATAAAATAATAGTTTCAATGATGCATGGAATATTTGAAAATTGAAGCCATCAATTTGAGTTTTAGAATATGTCTTTCTCTTAGGGTTATCTACATTTAAAATGTAGCTAAATGCCACACAGAAGCCCATGAAAGGCAAATATTTATGCAGGCGAAAGGAATAAACTACTTGAGAATGAAACATAATTTAATAAAATTGAATATTTCTTACTCTGTGTGTTTCTCCCAAGTATGAATCTGCTACCTATACAGCAGAAAGAATTGTCAAATAGTTCAACAAAAAGTATAAAAAAAAACAAAAACTAACAAACAAAAAAAAACAACAACTGCAAACTTAAAGAAAATCCTAATGTCAAGGAGGAACATTGGACCCTGAGGGTAGGCATCAGAAGATACAAGGATTCCTTGTCAAAAAAAGTTTGTTAAAACTTAACTTTTTTTTCTTTTGTTCAGAAGAATAAAATATTCTTGATAGCTATAGCAAGTAGACTTTTCCTTTTCTTAAATAATCTGTATTATTTAAGCCTCATTTAAGAGTTTGCCAATGTCCATGCATGTGTCTCAGAGTTATCAGCCATGTTGAGGAACAGAGGTAGATAGTAAGTTGACCTTCCATAACCATGATTTAAAAAAAAAAAAATCTGAGGCCTGGGTAGGGATTAAGGGATGGGATCTGATTATTTCAACCATCTTAAAACTGATGCAGTGTGTTAGAGAATACTCTTACACCAACACCGCAGATTTGGGCTCTCCATGTGTAAGGGTATTTTCTTACATCAAACACCACAGATAGTATGGGCTCTCTATGTGTAAGGGTATTTTTTTTACACCGAACACCACAGATATAATGGGCTCTCCATGTGTAAAAGTATATTCTTACATCAAACACCACAGATAGCTCCTCAGATTGTGGATATATAAAATAATAATAAAACATAACCTCACATAGAAATGGAGACTTTCACTCACCTGTTTATGACAGATGATAATCCCACCTCATGGATGCAGTTGGCTTGTTTCATACTTCTCCACAATGGATTTTTAAAATTTTTTAAATGGGATGCTTGGGGAGTCTTCTTGCGCACAATACCCTTACAGCACACATAGCCTGCGTTTGGACACAGAGGACAGGACAGGGAAGTGGTTGCCTTTTGTGTTCATTTTACTCCACAAGCTTCCACCTTTTCCTTTTTTTTTTTACAGTGGTGTTTTCAACCTTTTCAAAATAGACAATTTAAAAGAAATACTTTACACTTACCAAAAAAAAAAAAAAGAAAAGAAAGAAAATTGCAAAAAAATCAAAAAAAAAAAAAACAAAACAAATCAAAATGTATTTTTAAAAAAGCCATTAAATCAATGTAAGGGATAAGTAGCAAATCAAAACAAAGAAAACAGTAAAAAAGTGAAAATTCATGCCATGATCGTATGAACGCTCCCCGGCTGTTCTTATATAAATCGTTTGACGCTGAATGTTATTCTGGGGACTCCCCATTGCACGTCTTCCAGTTTAAAGTACCACCAACATTGTTTTCTGCAAACATAAAGGCAATCATGGTGACTGTAATATTGAAACTGCTTGATTAATGCTGAGGAGTATAATTCCAAGCTAAATTACAAAGCAGAGATATTGTAATCTTTCTTCCTCATTACCTCCCTGAAAAAAACAAAAACAAACAAGCTAACATTTTATTGTTTAATCTGTTCTATTTTAGAATATAAAAAGAGGAAGCAGACACTCTACCAGTGTTCCAGAGTTCAGCAATAAGGGAGGTAAACTAGACATTTTAATCTGATTACATAATGAAATGTATTCCCTAGTTCATTATTAATGAGGATTAAAAAGGACACATTATCAAGGATTTAATCTGTGTTTGTAAATTAATTTCACGCAACGCATGAACATAATGCCAGAATATCGTGTAAAAAGAAGGTAAACAGTGGAGTAAGTTGCCCATGATGAACTTTCTGACTTTGTTTACACAATTAATCTTTTCATTTTTTTCATGTATATTTTCAATGATATTTTGTGGTTTGGAAACACAGGGATACTCTCACTGTCTGTGTGGTGCCTTAGTCCTCTTTAAACAGTGTGGCTGTGTTCCTACAGCACGATTATTAAAAGTGAATTTATTCATGATTCAAAGGATTGTTTTTCTGCCTCTCTCTTCAATGTCTTGGAACACCAGAGGATATTATGTCTATAAATACAGTAGCATAAAATAAACCTTGAAAAACAAAAACACAATTCACAATTAGATGACTCTCTTTTTTTGAAAACATCAAAAGATCAGATGAAACAAATCGTTTTGTTTCTATTTTAAAGCTCAATAATAATGTTTTATTATGACAAATGAGCATCAATTATGTGACCATAAACGACTGATACTTTGAAAACACAGTTAAGCTAAATCAAGGAATTCTATATAAGAATCTGTATTGACCCCTAAGCAAATGAAAGTGGTCATTTTGAAATAAAAAATAAAAGTAATAATAATAACAACTTGTCTTTGCCACATTTACAGCTTTGCAGACCTAGTCCCATACCAAAAGGTATAAATATTATCCCTAACCTCCAAAAAGAGACAGACAGACACTTGCAAAGCAATTGCAATATTTTTTAAAAAATTAAATAAAACAAAAAACAAGTAAATCAACAAATATGTATTAATAAATTTAGTACTTACACAATATATACATGCCTTGTGCGAAAAATGTCTTTATCACATTCTTTTTTTAAAATATGAGTGATGGAAAATGGAAAAAATGGAAAAGTTTTATTGAATATTTCAGATGGATAAATTGGCTAATATACAAATTTCAATGTTCAAGGGATCCCAAAGTCTGACAACAACTTTCACTAGTAACCACATTTAGCAAACATCATATACAGCTGCATCAACAAGGGCCTGATTCATCATAAAAAGGAAAAAAATATATTTATCTTTAGTAAAATTTTGAAAGGATTCTGATGTTTCACGTAAGCACTGAATACACTGTTGAACCCGATTGTATTAATTGACTGGATTGAGTCAGGGAGAGCCAATTCCCTTTTAATATAGTAATAAATTAGACTCACTTTCAATCCTGAGACAGCCCATTGGTTAGGAAAGTAATATTGTTTCTAAAATCAATTTTGTGCTTCATTTCTTATATTTTATATGAAACTTGAGGAAAAAAAAAAGTATAAGCCAAACAGTGCAAGAATATACAGACAAGGAAGGAATGTAAATTTCAAATCAACAGTACAACTAACAGAGCTTGTTTATATTACAAAAATGCTAAGATATTTTATCATTCATTCATTCATTCATTCATTCATTCATTCATTCATTCATCTCAGGTACACTAACTTATTGTACATTAACTTTCAAAAAGCTTGAGAAGTCTCAGCTTCATTAGAAGCCTTTCAGTCCCTTAATTTTATTCACACCGAACCCTTTTTCAAACCCATCAACTTTACATCAAAGATACATTTCACAGAATGAATTATTTAACAATGAATCTAAGTTTAGATTGTTACAAGATATTGGCATGGCTTTTTAAACAAGACTGTCAATGTTTCGCATGAATTATTTTAATAATAATAATGCTAATAATAATAATAATAATTACATTGATAATTTACAGTGAAAATTCTATGCATGTCTGTATATTTAGGCACTGTGAAAGCATGTCTAAGGGACGGGTCACTGGGGGTGTGGGTTAGACGGTTCTAGAAGTCCTCCTTCACCGGACAACGTGAATAGAAAAAGGCGACATCTTCAGTTGCTAGCCGGCTGTATAAATCGGTTTCGACTAAAAACAAAAGCGAATTTTTTCTTGAGCAGAAACGAAAAAGGTAGGCCGGGAGAGGAGAAGAGAGGGCTGAGGGCCAGGCCAGCTCTGGGGGGGTGGGGGGTGGGCTTAAATAGGAACGCTCTTCCGCTGGCGGCCAGTTTCCACCCGAAACCTCGGTGAGACGGGGAGAGGGGGGCGGGGGGGTCTAAATGAAGTACTCTTTCTTCTCCTCCGCGTGGGCCTGGTTGCCCTCGGCGTTGATGATGGCCGTGTCCGCGTCAGGCGCGTCCTCCGCTCCCTTGGCCTCGTGCGTTAAGTAGGTCCCTGTTCAGGCCGTCCCAGGGGACCCGACAGAGACACACACACACACACACACACACACACACACACACACACACACACAAACAGTGTTTAGAGGACATCTGGACAACAGCTCTGGGTGACCTGGTGGCTTGTGTACTATAAGAATGATGTTGGGTGACTGGGTGGCTTATGTACTATGAGGATAACATTAAGTGACTAGGTGACTTCCATACTATGAGGATAACATTAAGTGACTAGGTGACTTCCATACTATGAGGATAATATTAAGTGACTAGGTGACTTCCATACTATGAGGATAACATTAAGTGACTAAGTGACTTCCATACTATGAGGATAACATTAAGTGACTAGGTGACTTCCATACTATGAGGATAACATTAAGCGACTAGGTGACTTCCATACTATGAGGATAATATTGGGTGACCAGGTGACTTGTGTACAGTGGTGCGTTAAGTTGATTAGAGCGCAAGAAAACAAGAAATCTGGTACATTAAATATGGTATATATATAATTATAATCATCCAATGAAAATATGTGGTTTGATGTTTGGCACTGACTGGTAGTCATTGCACTGTTGTGTGACTACATTTAAGGCAGCAGCTTTGATATCAGTGGTGGAAGTTGGTTGGAAATAATTTTGTTCACATTATTTTTAAATCACCGTGTGAAAAGCTTCTGCATATAATCACCAACCCTGTAAACTGACATTGTGATTTACAGTTCACCCTGTTATTTCTCAGACATTGGTTTAGAGCAAGCCAGGGTAAAATATTTATTTTAAATATTTTGATACTGGTAAAATTTTTAAACACTCCTGTGGATACTTTGGAATTTTGATTAAAGCATATTACTGAAATGTACAATCACATAAAACATGACTAAACATTGCAGAAAATCAATCTTTCTTTTAAAATTTTCTGTTATCTGCAGACACTTTGCTGGTTTCTGAAGGATTAAAGTATTTCAAATATGTATTACCCCATGTATAGTTTATACTTTTTCCACAACCTGTGGAAAATTGTTCCATTCTGAATGATTTTTTAAATGAAAAGAAACAGTCTTTATCTCTGCAATGCCATTTCATAGTTTTTTATTTCATTTTGTGCACTCAAGGCATCGACTGAAAAATCACGAAAAACCAAGAGCTGAAATCATTATACGGCAGAACTTAAAAAAAGGAGCCTTGTGTCATCATGTCCGCTGCCTAAGACACTGGAAACGCTCAGTGAGTCCTACCTTTATGCCTTGCCAGATAGCGCCCCAGCACAATGATCAAACACAAGGTGATGAAAACAACTACTGCGACTACTCCCCCGATTACAGCATGGTCAGGCCCAGCCTGTCCCAGAGCATTAGGATCTAGAGAGAGAGAGAGAGAGAGAAAGATGGGAGGAGAGAGATGGGTGGGAGGGAGAATTGGAACAATAGATGGAGGGGGAGAGGGATGGGGAAGAGAGGGAGAGAAGGAGAGATGGGACACACAGACAGGGAGACAGAATTAGCTACTGATGTAGAGCACCATCCGAGATACAATGTCTTCCTTCGTTTCACAGAGTCAGTGCCACAAAAAGATAATGCACACACATCCGATATCATACGCAGGTGTAGGACAGAAGAAAAAAAAACAATGTGGGAAAGGGAAAACTGAGAGCGTACAGTGCAATTACTGCTCGCTAAATCAATGGTTATTCACCGCAACATGATCAATGCTAAGTGATGATCAGTGTTCCTTAAATGCTGATCATGCTGCAGCCGTGAGTAACAGCTTTTTGATTTCGGGTGCAGTAATTGCAGCGTGTAGACTCTCCTTCCCCGCGCTCACAGTCAGCGTAGAATAATTAGGGAACACTTACGAAAAAAATCAAAGCAGCTACGATGACACTCCAAATGAGAATAAAAAGCACAAAGCACTGACTTACAGAGGAAGACAAAAAAAAGTTGGAAAAAGAAAAAAAAATAAATAAAGAAAACGCAGAGAAGGCCTTTTGAATTATTGAGCAGCCCCCCGAAGTTCCTCAGTTTCAAGCAACAGAACAAGACAGCCGTGGGGGAAAAATATGTATAAAACATTCAATGGGATTCAAGATGAAACGTGAAAATGAAGGCGATGCTGGCTGGGGCATTTATCCACCCGCGAACGAGCCGAACCCGGGGTCAGGCTCTGGAGTCCCGGGACGGGCGGGTGCGGCGTGAGGCTGGCCGCACGCCAGGCTCTCTCGCGCGCGCGCGAACAGTGCGCTCGCTACTTCCCGGCACAGCGCTAGGCCGGGGCCTCTCTCTCCCAGCAGCCACCGCCGAAGCCAAGCGCCGCACGCCGTTATTTCAGCGCTCAGCCGCGCTGAAGGTTTTCGCGGGGCGACTCTCGAAGGCGCAGGGTACGAGCGTGACGCCGCTTGCCCTACAGCCCCATTTGAATTACGGGGAAGATTAGCTGGGTTTCTTTCGCTCCATCCACGCAGCTCCTCTGTGCTGTTTGCATGTCCTCATTAGTCAGAGTCGATGAATCACTGCTCAGGGGTGATGGTGGTCAGTGTTGCAAAATGACCTTCTTCTTGCAGGTGTGCAATATATGGAAGGACATATAACTTTTTTAAGCCCCAATATTTGGTTTAATTTTAGTTTAAATGCCACCTGGTTCGCCAATGGACTGGGTTGTTAAGGTTTACATTTTTAGTTTAAATGCCACTTCTTGGTTCGCCAATGGACTGGGGTTGTTTAAAGATTGATATGGTACTTAATAAAGAATACAGTTGACTTCTAGAATAACTTTTATTTCAAGACCAACTCACTATAGCTTATAAATCATTACTCTTTGTATGGCAGTAGTTATCGCAAGTGATCAGTGCCTTTCGTGAAAGAAAAAATTTATTTTTAATGTGATTTATTTCTATAACGACCCAATTTAGCCATTAATAATATCTGCACATTCTGTTCAGAATAAATTGAGTGACAGGTGAGTTATTAGCTACATTATTAACTACCTACATCAGGCTGCCACCCAAGAATTATGTTGTCATATTTGCAGTAAAGTCTGCAGTGGTGTTCAGATACTTGGAAAGATTTCTTTGTGGTATGCAGTGAGATTATACAACCTGAAACCGGACTTGGCTGGTTTGAATTCTATGTGTGCCTGCTGTACCCTTTAGATTGGCATGCAGTCACGATTTTGTCAGTGAGTGGCCTGCAAATCAGTCATGCGCAAACACGTAAGTTACAAAAGTTGCCCCACACATTAATAGTGTATTCCACAAAGAATGAAGAACTACTACTACTACTACAATAATAATAATAATAATAATAATAATAATAGTGAAACTGTACTGTCTCATTGGCTAGCTGTTTTTGTTTAATTAATTTAGTGCCTCCTGTGGACATTCATGAAAGCCTGCATGCAGGTTAGTTTCCACAGACATTCCACAAAAATAGCCATTGCTTGTTTAAAGTTTTTTTTACTTCTGATGACAAGTTAATGGGCAGAGCCATGCAGGAACCCCACTGTTAAATGTGTTGTAAAATAAATAAATAAATAAAAAATAAATCTTTGGACTGTCACTGAAAAGATTTTTTTTTTTTTTACAACGCAGTCAGCAGTACACAGCAGCCAGGCAGCATTTGAAAAATGAAAAAAAAAACAGCAAGTGTCCTGACTCCTTGCTTAAGGAGTTGCTACTTTTCTGAGTTTCGTTACGCAAACAAGAGAATTAACATTTAGAATTTCACAATTCACCGAAAAAAAGAAGTGAAAGTTTAGACTTTTTTTTTATTTTTTTTACAAGACGACTGAAAACGAAGGAAAAATAAACCGAGTCCCCCTTAGAAGTATCTGTGTTCTGCAGCTCTCCCTGCCAGTCGGAAAAGCGCCTGGTCCCCATCACTGGCATAGGGAGGGGTGGGAATGGGGAGGCAGCCAGCGCTACGGGGGCTTATCTTAAACAGAACAGCCCGCAGCCATTCTCACACCACCACAAACATTCTTTGGACAGGGATGCAGATATGAAGTTATTTAAATAATACTGAGGCCACAGACACCATGTCAGTCCTTTTCAGCATGTTCAAATGATTTCGATCCAGCGGAGGTGGCGCTTGGATCTCTTGCTGCAAAACTGGAAATGAATCGGCTCAGTACCAATTTTTCAAGCAATGTACTTTCTCTGTCAAATAGAATATACTGTATAAAAAAAGACTTCATGCAATGTCTTTGGACTGGATTCAATCAATGTTTGTCCTCCAACTTTCCCTTGCAAACACATGAACACCTGAGCTTTTTTTAATTTATTTTTAAATAAAACAATTATTTTCACTAATTTAGCTTATTTACGAACTTGCTGAACTGTGACATTGATGAAACCTAACACCTGCATGTAATTATGAGTTAAATATGAGGATAAATGGTCATATAACCCAGGCCTCTGTCTCAAGAACAAGGAATTTCCTCACTTGGCTGCGTGTTAAAATATGATTATCACTTTGGCCAACCAACTTGAATGGATCAGAAAAGCACATGCTGGCACTAGAATCTCTGATTGGCTACATTCAGATGCCACGAAAGCTTTCAAAAGTGCCACTTTCCCTGCATTCTGAATAGCTTTATACACGTGTTACCCATTTCTCCCCACACCAGCATTTTGAGGTTCATATCCCTCTCAAAAAGGAGTGAATGCTTTCAAACATTTCCATATTGCCCAATGCTGATATCTGGCATAAATGCCTCAAAGTAAAGGAAATATAAAAAATGAAAATGACTAATTTTACACACATGGCTATTTATATAATCATTTTGCTCTTATACACGTGAACGTGAATTCAAATGAGCAAACATTGTTTCTAATGTTTTATTACTGGTCTTTTTTTTAAAGCTATGGCAACGTGCCCTTGTTGTGTAACAATGCAACAAAGGAATAAATTGAAAAAGACAATATCATCCGTTAAATGTTTGGCTGCGTCAGCCGTGGGTTCCTGGAGATGACTAAGCTGACCTCTGACCCTACGTCAGTTCCTCTTATTTTTCGCCGCAGGTTGCCTACGCTTTCCTCCCCGTTCGCGATTCTTCCATCCGCCATCTGGCTGATCTACGCTAGCCAGACACTCTCCGTCAACCGAGTGTCATCTTTAATCTGCTTATCCACAGCGACGGTCCCTTCTCAATCATCTCCTGCCGAAGACGCGTTGTCACTGATCCGCTTTAGCAGAAGGTCGCTCGGACCCGAGGCGAGGGAGAGGCCTTTCAAAAAACTCACAGACCTGCGCTCAAGGGCGCCACCAGGGATTTTAGGCCCCGTGAAAAGACCTCACATTGGGCCCCACCGCCCCAGGAAGTTCTATGATCTACAATTTTTTTTTGAGGGCCCCTGCCAGTCAGGTCTCTTGGAATCGTCCTGACTTCACCCTTCACGGTGCCCCTGCCTGTGCTATCAGAAGCATCGCTAACCACATACACGAGCGCGGGTTAGCTCAGTGTGAAGACAGACCGAGAGTGAGCACACACTCGTCCTGTCATGTGACTAATATTTTGCCGCTCAAAATGGTTGGTAACGGCACCCTCCACAGTCGCATCCTGGGCCGTACGGTTGTGGGTTCGAGCCTCGGGCACGTCCTTTTAGAATCCTTTAGGTTCCACCCAATCACACACCAGGATTCCCACAGGCAATGATGAGATCAGTGTTGGCAGCTGACATGTAGAAACCATGCGACTTGCAGGGTATTACATTACATTTATTTGGCAGACGCTTTTATCCAAAGTGACGTGCAATAAGTGCATACTGAAGATCATTGGAACAACTACAAGACACAGGTCCGACAAGGTACAATACTCATTTTGTAACAGTCATTCATAACCATGAAAACATTAAGTCCAGTTCACACAGTAGACATTACTCTCTGACTTAACCTATGCTAAGTCAAACTAGGAGGCATGACAAGCTACAACATCAGGATAATGATACAAAGTACAATGTAAGTGCTGGATGGAGGTACATGTAACAAGAAAGTGGCACAGGAGGCAGATGTGTAACATGAAAGTGCTATAGGAACAAAGCGGAGGGATTTAAGTGATAAAAATGATCCCAAATTGAGAGTGGCCTACAGTTAGTTAGTCCAGGTATAGTCTGAAGAGATAAGTCTTCAGACCATGGCAGAAGATGGGCAATGACTGAGTGATTTGTAGAGGAACAGGGAGTTCGTTCCACCGCTGGGGAGCTAGGGTGGAGAAGCTACATGGTAGGAACGAGCAAGAACCATTCCCCCGGATGGCAGGGAGTGCCTGCTGCAGCAGAGTGGAGTGGGTATAAAATAACCACTGGCTTACAGTGCACTGGACTCTCTCTCCAGCTGCAGCACGTCCTGCAGAGATGACGGTGACAGAGCAGTAGCTTGACACTGCAGCGCCAGTCATTCTACAGTGAATAAGGTGCCAACATTGCACCATTCAGTTTGAAACACATCCACCAATTTCATATTTGGATACCGTATTAATTAAAAAAACCAGGAGACATACGAAGGACAAGCTGTTGTCATATACTTCCAACACAGCTTGTTTTAGTACTTTTTTCTCTCTTTTTTAAGGATTGGCCATTTGAAGCTAATGCTATTTGTGATCATGTTGAAAAGTTATTATTATTATTATTATTATTATTATTAATAATAATAATAATAATAATAATAATAATAATAATAATAATCTGAAAAAAAGATTTATGCTAATAATAAAATGTGTTTCAATAAGCTGAACTTTTTCCGCTTGGTGTCTCTGGGGAAGGGAAAAAGCGGTTTAATATGTAGTTTATTAAATTAGCATTTATTCTGCTGCATATTAACCAAATTCATCAAGGCTGAAGAGGGGGAAAGGTGAAGGGCAGCGCTACTGTCCTCGCGCCCCAGAACATATTATCATTTAATAAGGCCAGAGACATTCTTCCCATTAGGATTTAATATTGGAATATGAGCGCAAATTCTTACTTAAACATTTATACCTCTCTGCTCCATCCGAGCAGTGTAATTCCACACTAAGACACTGAATTCATAAATTCAAATACCAGGGTTCCTATCTTTAAAACATAAAAACATAAATAAAGTATAAAACATTAAAAATAAATAAAGCTTATTATCATAAATTCATTTGCATCACACCTTAACACCTTGGGGTCACCCTGTTGACATGAACGTTCACCCTGCCCTTATAATTTGTACAAAATCCCATGAATTTCCTGGAGCCAAAAATTCTTAATTGGGCAGTAGTCCTACCCTCATAAATAAGAGAAGAGGAAGACCTTGGAAGACAGAGAAGGAGGCTTGCACGAACACGTAGAATGCTGGAAAGTTGGAAAACAATGGCAGAGGGAAAATCTTGACTAATGCTATAGTCTATGGCCTGAATACTCTGGAATACATTTCGGCCAATAGAGTATGACAAGGTGAGGTCGGCAGGCCAGTAACGATGCCTGCATTATACTGTACATACAGAGAAATGCTACTCCAGGATGCACTGACTTTACCACTTTGTTTAAACAGCAGCTGGTGTTAGCCCTACACTACTCCACCCTATGGTAGATTTCAACCAGTGGGCCTCTTGGTCCCTGTGAATTCATAAGAAATAACACACACACACATACACACACACACACGCACACACACACCCATGCACACACACACTTGTGTCACGCACACAAACATGCATTTTACTGTATATATATTTAAAAAACTAAAAACATGTAAGGCTTGTTTGAAAAACATGCACACACACACACCTCACACAAACATGCACACAGACACACACGCACACACACACCCCACGGGCAGCATGGACCCATCTTCAGATCAATTTTGATAATATTTTATGCTCCATGCAGTTTGAGTGTAAGGGTAAATAGTGCATATCGTGAGCGTGGAAAGTACTGCATCTGAAATCACCTTCCTCATATCAGAAACATAAATTGCTTTGGCCTAGAAAAAATGTTTGTCAGCATAAGCATATGATTAATTCAAAACATAATTTAGGAGTGTAGCGAGATGGAAAACTTCTCTAATTGAGCTGCTTATTAGATATTACGATCTCAGCTGGAAAAAGAAGTCAGGCAGTAGTGAAGGTGGACATGACCACACAACCACCGCTAGACAAATTCAAATAAAATGAAATAAAAATAAAAATAAATTACATTTTTAACTTTTATTACGGTGTTCTGGCATCTGTGTAATATACATTCTGTACCTATATATTGTTACATACTAAAAGGCAGTGCAAAACCTGTTTGTGGTTAAAATGTATGAGTTATCTTTCCACGCAATTTGACTGCAATCACAGGTTTAAAATTTGCACAGTCACAAGTGATACCTAGCTAATTTCCCTATGTAATACAATATACAATTACCTCAATAATACAGCCATTCAACATTTTCGGTTCAATTTCAACACTGAAATGTTGAAACACAGGCTTCATAGCAGAGGTACAGTGCATTTGTACCATGTACAGTGACAATATATGTTTATACTTAAAACATACGGTATGGTAACAGTATGCTTATTTTGTACAATAAAATACATTAAAACCAACTGAACTGTATGCTATTTCATATGTTTTCACAGCTTTAGAAAAATTCTAAAACCAAACCTTCAATAAATAACACGTATAATTAAATAATTTAAAATCTAAAATCAAACTTACTCTAGCATCAGAGAGAAAAGGAGGGAGTATAGAATGCCCAAAGGTTGTGTTTCTTGCCACTGAAACACGTGTTTGCATATTGAAGGGAAGTCCTGAATTTCGCTTAGTGTTGGTTTGTGTGACTTCTAAATCCAGATGCTTCAACCGAATATTACAAAACAACAGTGCAACTGAATCTGCAGAATGTGCTGGACTTTGTGTGACCTCAGGCCGGTCCTTTCCGGTAATGACACAAGTTCCATTTCAGCGAGTTTTAGCCGCAGGGTATAAGTGCGGCCAAGCAAACTGCCGGGAGTCTCGGTTTTGCATCTGGAGGAGATGGACTTGTAAATGGATGTCAGTACAGACCACATGCGTTTTGGCTGTAATATCTGCTGGGGGTGCGGGGGTTAGTGAGCTATACGCATGTACTGCTCCAGGCTACAGTGGGACAGGTTGGGCGAGGTACTGAAATTCATCCTCGTACCACTGTTGAATGTTCTGTCCCAGGCCCAGCTATATAATACCTAGCCTGCCCAAACTTTCAGAGCACTCTGTAAATTAAATACAGCGAACTCAGCAGTTTAGTTTTTAACAAGGACAAACAGAAAACAACCAATAACATAAATATCACATTTCAGCTAGGATGGATTATTAAGAGTGACTCCCAGTTTAGGGTCAAATTTAATGTGCATTTAAGTGCAGTTATGGTCCAGCTCGCTCTCAAGTAAATTGTCACCATACTGTACTCTCCCATAAGTGTCACTTGTTCAGTGACATTCAAACTAATGGTACCATGACTTTGGAATGATTGGCCTAGAGATATCCGCAATTTCAACTAGTAGCTGTAGAACAACTTTACGGTCACTTGGAGCTGTTCTCTAAAAACCTGAAATTTTATAACATAAAATTAAATTAAAAGAGTTGTTGTTAAGATGTTAGGTTTTATGGAAAAGGCTCAGTGGTACCTAAGAGCAGTGTTTATGTGACCTTATAAAGTCCTGAATGAAAAAATGGGAACATGTATATAGAATACTCTTAATACTCTTTTTATATAATAAAATTCTTAATGTCTAACCAAAAACTGCCTATTTTCTAATTTTGTTTACTTTTGAAGAAACTCTACATATCAAGTCTTGACAGCTCTTCGTGATCAAATTTGCCACAGGTTTCAACACCACCACCACCATCATTACTAATGCTATCACAAACCAGTGCCACTTTAAATGGGTTGGAGAATGCCAAATAAATGAATCACGAAAGTTAAATACTTCCATGCACCATATGTGCTTATACGGTGTTTGAAAACAATGTTACTTCTATGACAAAAAAAGGAACAAACTAAACATTTATTCAGGAAATTGCTGAACAAAAACATCAGTGTGTCAAAATATCTTAACAGATTTCAGAAAGGCCTATTGTGGAAGAAAATATCAAGATATTGCAGGGCTGGTTTCAGTAGGATATTGGTTTCAGTTGAGGCCCAACATTTTGAGCACAGCGCAGATAGACAGGCTTAGTCAGGCAGCTTTCATGAAACTTCCAGAAATTTCGGCATTTGGTCCATCCCCCACCAACAGGTCTAGGACCACAGCAGTTAGAACTTGCACTTGAATTTCAAACCACTTCTTGAAACTGGGAGCAAAATAACACAGAAAGAGACAGGAGGATGATTTCATTTTTTTTTTTAAAAAGAGAACTGCTTCTTCTAAGGGCCTGCGCATATCAAACTGCCTCACCGCGATATAGCTACATGAGTAATGAACTCATTTAGTCACACTGGACACTCGAGATGGATCTCCGACGAAATGCACGGGGGAATGCGGAGCGGGTTGGAGTGCTTTAATTTGATTTAGAAACAAATTACTGCTTCTAATTGTTAAAAATGGGGAGTCTGGTGGGAGGCTGTGGTCCCACTGAGCAGCTGAATTATTTAACCCAGCACAAATATGATTGTTAGCCACCGCATGCTTCATACACATTAGAATGATAATCTAATAATCAAATTAGCAGGCTAACACTGAGGATGGCAGTTTGCCAGGCAGGCTCAGAACTACTAAATGATTTAATAATCACACGCTGAGGATCTCTGGCAGAAACTAAGAGCAGAAATTAGTGCACAATGACCAAAAATAAACCCGTCTTGGACTCCCTTCCAAAAGATGATTTAACGTGTGTTTTAGCGAATATCTACTGAATAAAGGCACAATGGAATGTGATTAATGTTCCGCTCAGGTATTGGGTCCTGCTTTTTAGATATTTAATTTCCGATTGCTTCCATAATTCTTCTGCACTGATAGCTTAATGAGAACCGTCAACGATAGCACGTCATGAGCAAGCACAAATAAATTCACATCTCGAACCCATTGATAAAATACATACTGGACAAAATCTCATTGTCACCCCCCACACAGGCTCTTGGTGTTAGCATCCACAGCTAACAAAATATCCTTCCTCTGATCAACAGACTATACTTTATAAGAAGAACATTCCTTCCTTTTCCATTTGAAAGGAAAGACCCAGATGTTTTGAAAAAAAAAAAAAAACAATTATGACACTCTACATAGACAATGCCATTGCACAAAAAAAATAAAATAAAAAAAAACAACAGTTCTGAAACATCATGCCTTGTTAAATGCAGCAATCCCTTGGAATGAGACAGAACAAATGCACTAGAAATGGAAGGACTGAACACATCTCCAGAAAGGCCGTTGTATGGTAGTTTATATCAGATTTATCCAATCAAACCATTGACCAACCCATACATTGCCAGATCAAATGCAGTGGGTACCCGTTGCTGGTAGAAATTCTCAGAATATATTTAAATAAATATAGATCCCAAGGGGACATTTTTTATTTATTTTTTCTTCTATTGGTGGACGGGTGGGTCAAAGTTTTGATGGCCCCTAATGTCCTGTAGTGAAAGAGCAGTATAGCGCCCCCTTGCTGTTCAGGCTGCATCTCCATGCAAGGTGATGGGTTAGGCTCATGCTGTGTGGAGTCTATGGCGCACCCCGGCCCGGTGGGGGCCCCGCCGTGCGCTGGCATTCAGCCACAGGCTCCGAGCGGGAGTGGGGGGGGGGGGGGGGGGGGGGGTGGGGGGGGGGGGCTGGGGGTATTTACCTGTCGTCGGCCCCGGAAAGTCTTTGGCAGTTGCCATGGCTGCACAGGGGAGCGAGGGGGAAGACGAGGGGAACACATGACAGATAAAAAAGACCACACAAGGACCAAAAATAAAAATCGAACAATCAAACCAATAATCAAACAAACAAACAAACAAATAAACGAAAGACAGAAGGACAGTGTGCTTTTTTTAAACATACACGCATCTCTCCAGGCTTGTGTCCATTGGCAGAGAACACGTTTTTATGAGCCCACATTAACAGCACAAAGACAGCGGACATTCTCAAGCTGGGTTGACTCTTGACAACGACGGGACAAATGACTCAATTAACGGAATGCGGGTAGGGATACAATCTGCTGTTAAGAAAAAACTACGGACCAAAGCAGGAAAGTGGTCAAATTATAGCCTGCATCCCCCTCTCCCTCCATCTCACGCTCTCCCTCCCTCCATCCATCTTGATCTTTCACTCTCTCTCCCTCTGTCTTCTTCTCTCATTCTCTCAGTCTCTCGCTCTCTTCCTCTCTCTTCACAGACGGCAGTTTGCGGGGAATTAGGTCACACTGAGCTCTGAATGACAGAATTTCTGCACATTAGACTCCTTTGACAGCGCCACATTGAGTAATTGCCGTGCATCGCAACTGCACACCTAGAGTGCATCTTTACCGCCACTTTCCGCTGCCTCCCCCCCCTCCCCCCCAGCCTGAATGGCAGCCCGCTTTTAAGAGATGTCACTGCCTCTCAGCAAAGTGAGCTTGTAAACCTTTTATTCCAATTTGTACCATCTGAGACTGCCCCACATTAAGGTGTGGCAGTGGCTTAAAAAGCGGAAAGGGAGAGGGGAAAAAAAAAAAAAAAAAAAAGGAACCTGGGGTTATTCAAACGATGACAGGAAGATTGATCTCATCCCACTCCAGCTACAGGCTATGTGCCTCCTCAGAGGGAGCAAATCTACACTTACCGTTTGATCACTGCTTCTCAGACCCTTTGTACAGTGCTCCAGATAGCAGAAATCTCCAGGAACAAAGAAGAAGAAAAAAAAAAATACACGTCTTGGTTTATTCCACCACTTCTTGTTTTTCACTGTGGAATTTGATGTGCTTGGAATACAGTGGAGCTTCCTGCATTAGAGCTAGCTAGCTTAGGCTAACGGGGCGGGGGAGGGAAAGCGGAACCCTTCCCTTCCGCACGCGCTCTCGAAATGGAGAACGCACGCTCCGTTTTTTCCGAAGGGCATTCCTCACGCGTCCTTCATTTACAGAATAATAAAAAAATGATTAAAATGGTCTAATTAAGTCTTTGAAAAAAGGAAAACTGATTTCTTTCCCCCCCAAATCCCACATCTATTTTTTTTAAAGTCTCTTTGGGGTTTTCCTTCCTTTTTTATATAGGGAATGGTAGAGGTCTGCTATAAAAAAAAAAGTCCCAGATTGTATCGATGTTTCACCATAGCTTTTCAGAGCAATTCAATCATCCCTTCTAAAGAAAATTGGTCTCCCGATTCAGTCGCCAAAGGTCTGAAGTGAACGCATGCTGACCACGAGTAGCGAGTAATGAATATTTTAAAACTCGGAATAACCTTTGGATTTTTACTCAACCTCTGAGCCTCACAAGGCCATAGCTAATTAGCAAGCCATGAAAATGCTTTTAGCTGGTTTTACAAGGGGGAAATAGCTCCAGTAAAATTTCTTGGCTACAGCATATGATGTAGTTGCAAGTTGCAAGACAGCATCAGCACATTAATGCTGCTGGTCAGCGATAGCCAACGGTACCATAGCCATCCCAACTACAAGTGTCACTTGTTCAGTGATAGTCATGTTAACAGTATCATCACTTTGCAATGATTTGCCTAAAGATATAGCAACAATATTGAAGTTGTAACTAGTTGCGTTGAAACCACTTGAAGTTGCTCTTTTAAAAACGCAAACTTGAAATCAGTAAGTGCCAATGGCAAACTATTACATTGCATTACTATTATATACCAGATTTATCCAGAGTGACCAACAAAGAAACAATATAAAACATATATACCAGTATTACGTGAGGAACAATGCCATACCTGGCAAAGAATAAAAAAACCCCAAAAAAAAAAAAAAACTGTTCCCAGACCAGTGAATCATCAGCGTGAAAATAAAAAAATAAATAAAGCATCACACCTGTCCCTACTTTTTATAGTAGTTGCCAACTAGCAAGATCTGCAGTGTGCGGAACTTCATTTTCCTATTTGAGTTTGTGCATCTCTGGCACCTGCAGTCTACACTCAGGTGTGCAAACAAATTTTTTTTCCCTAACAAAATGAATATATTGAATTCAGTTGAAGCCTTTCTAAATAATTCCATTTTTAATTTAGAAACGCTACAACCTAGAAAATAAAAGAAAGCTCAGTGTTGACATCTTTGGCAGGCCGTCCTAAAGCTCCACTGCAGAACATGGATGTGCTTGGAGAGCGCGGCGTTTAGTGGCAGTGGCGAGACTGGGCTACAGGCACAGAGTGGCAGGTGCATGCTGGGATACCGTACCTTTCAGTAAGCCCCTGCTTGCGGGCTCGGTGGCGTGGGGGGCTAAGAGAGCGGTCATGTCTGCAGGAGTGCGTGGTGCGGTGGGTGCTGAGGATGGAAGGACTGGGATGGGAACATCTGGCGAATGAAACAAAAATAAAAGACCGCAAAACAGATGGACAAAAAACAAGCAGAAGAACGACTGAAATACAATGAAGGCAGTCATATCAATCAAAAAATAATTAAAAAATGAATAAATCTGAGCTAAAGCAAGCTCTCAGTTACAAAAAATCAAATGGAGACGATGATCATTGATGCATGCAGAAATTAACTATGGCAACCGATACATGTGCAGCACAGGTAAGCAAAAGCACAGTCCCAAATAAGACAGAATTACAGACACATGCACCAACGCTGAGATACACATACTGAAGGCTATACTTGGTTCTCCTGCAACAGCAGTCTGAGCATGCAAAATGACTTGGTGTTAGCGGTCACGGTGTTCTCTTCCATGGCCGGAAGAGAGCACTGTGGACAGGCTTGTGGGAATGCAGACAGGGTACACAAGCGCATGCATGTATCCGCATAAGCCCGTAGGCACACAGAGATCTAACGCATGCACAGGATACATTACATTACATTACATTACATTACATTACATTACATTACATTACAGGCATTTGGCAGACGCTCTTATCCAGAGCGACGTACAACAAAGCGTATAACCAAAACCAGGAACAAGTGTGTTGAAAACCCTAGAGGGAAGTATAGTTCCAAGTGCAGGGAACGACCGCGTAGTTTAGGATATCATTAATACTCGTCCAAACGCAGATACAGGCATTTCATGTCAGTTAATGGATAGTAGCTCTATTCACATCCGTATGTCTTTCATTTTTATTTCACACAAAATGGCGCCTGACTGCAGCCCTCGTTGGCTAAGTTTTTCCTATGACACGCAGCCAGAATTAAACTTAATAAACGTGCAGTGATTATAAGACCACTAAGCTTGCACAGCTTCCACTGGGGTGAGAGGCTTGAGACAAAGCAGAGCCTTGCTGGCTATGGCAAATCGCAGAAATACTTTCACAGCGATTAACTCACACAGACAGCTTTAAGGATAAGACTGACTAAAAGCATTAAGGGTTTTAAAATATTATTCTGGTATTACAGTAAAAAAAAGAGATTGAATAGACTTACCATCATATATTTTGCTAGTAAATTCTACTGATAAGGAATGTGTCGTCTTTAAGTTTTCTTGGTTTTGATTGATGCTTATTTAAAGTCAGCCTCTGTAAAATTGATTTTACCTCAGCCTTTTATTTTCATTTCATTCTGTATGCAGCCGCCTTTGTGTGGCAAGCTTCCAGAGGCACTATATTTATCCAAACTCTCACAACAACGGTCCAAACTATGATTATTCCTTTTACTTCAGGTGTTGATGTGAGAAATCCTTTACAGTAGCGAGTGTTATATGCAAATGATGACTACTCAACTGGAAATGTACTCATCTGGTGTCCTTTTCTTGAACTTCTACTCTTCACTCTGTGACTGGAAGTAACTGTTAAATTCACATAAAGTAGGGCAGGGCTCAAAGTTTTTACTGGGCGGCCTCAGCTAAATAAAACAGCTTATGTGACAGCTTCTCATCAAGATCCTAAATAAGATACTGTGAGAGATAACTCAAAAACAAATGAGACCATTAACCCTTCAAGGTGTGAGATCACAAATATGTGATTGGAATGATCTCAACTGAACATTCTGATGCTGATGTAACAACCAATACAGGCAATGGGGTTCTAGAACACTGACTTAAGAGTTTTAAAAAAAAAAACAAAACATACTCTTCAAAGGGTTAAATGACGTTAATGACTAGCAAGTGTACAACAATGGAATTAGCTGAAAAAACCCAGGCAAAACCTCAGCCTGCATCCCACAGTACTGCTCACATTTCCTGACCCTCATGGCAAGGACATCCACACATACACAATAAAATCAACTAGAGTGCTTCTGAGCTCTATTGGACTCATATAAACAAAATTTGATCAGAAATTAAGACTGAATAATCTTACTGAAACTGAACAATTCATACATCTTTTTCTGAGTATCCTTCCATAAGACTTTTTTAAAATGGATTTTTGCATCATATTTTTAAAATTTCCCAATCAGATCATCCGGTAAACATACTACTACAGCCTATGGATATTGTAATAATTATACGTATATCTACAGGCGTTATACACCATTGTAAATATAGCTCATTTTATGATTATTTTTCGCCTTACAAGTCGCTTTTAACCCGTATGAAGACTAAAGGGATAGATATTCTGGCATTCCAGTAGAAATTCAGACATAAATCTAATTGTACACAAAAACTTTTACTCAATAACACTGCAAGCAATCTTAAAAATGTCAATGATAAATATATAAATACTCAATTGGTTATGAAGTTCCTTATTTGAAGATGTAATGCGAGACAAGAGCGAAGTTGAAAACTGTGTTGACGCTGTTCACATTTCAAGATTGTTTTAACAGTTTTTATGCCACAAATACTTACATGAGCTACCTGACAGTAATGGAGAGCACGTGGTGTACGGGGGAAGGAAAACATTTACAAACAGCAGGAAGACGCAGATGTTGATCGCTCAAAATAAATGACTTATTGCCGTCCAGCCCTGGCATGGATCTAGTGATATTATAACGTTGATTCATTCTCCTCTCCACCAGAACAAAAGGAGAGCACCTTCATAAAGACAATTTCTAATGAAATCTCAAAGCCAAATGAAAGGCAATGAACAGCGTAGTAACCGCTGATGAGACAAAGAAGCCGGTGCGATTTAAAAAAGAAAATAATTAATTTAGACAGTGCACTGGCACCTAATTACCTCAAAGCAGGGAAGTTGTCAGGTTTGCCTCATCAAGATCATTTGTTACCCTTGTTGATACACCGGGGCTTTTGTCTTCATGGAAACGGAGGAGGAACGCACACCTTTTCAGAACACCTGGATGCTATCGCTAATTAACTCTCCCTGGGTCCTCCAGAGGGGGAAAGAAAGTTTGGAGAAAGTTGGGTAAAAAAAAAAAAAATGAGTAAAACAGTTCGCAGTGAGCAACAGAGCCTGAATCCTCACAGGCAGTGAATAGCTCTGTACTTCCTGTTATGAACTTTCATTACATTGCTATTCCTGGAAGTGTAATAAGCACTGGTATCTCAGAGAATAAATAATCAGCTTTGGTACACATGTGCTTGTGAAATCTTCAGGAGGTTTGTTTTAAAAAAAGGCATTGTGATTTTCCTCTTTGTCAGCTGTAGGCCCGTGTCTCGGAACCGTCCTGCTGGTGACATGGAAACCAGGCAGCGTTCCAGAGTGCGTACAAATTTAGCAAGTTAGTGATTTAGCGGCTAACATGATAGAAGCCGCACTTTAAATTCACCTTCATTAATTGTTTTTTTTTAACCTCCCACAGTGCATCTCAGTATGTCAACAAGCCAATCTCGCTGACCATATCGTGTAGAGGCGAAACGGCACAGGTCTCACAGCCACGTTTAAATATTTGGCAAGAAATGTGCATAAAATATGTATTAACACTCTTTGAGTACATATTTCATAATATTACTATATTGCTATATCTTTATATATGAAGGTAAATGTCATAAAAATGGCCAGTTCTGAATATTTAAAAATATATTCATGATATATTTGAAATGTAAGTAAATATATGATGTAAAAGGACTTGTCTAATAAATACAAATATAAGTACATATATCAAAATGCATGTAGTTCCCATATCCATTTATCAGTTTTGCATATGGGATGCTACACATGAACCTGCTTTCAATGCCACCTCTTTGTGAAAGCAGCATTCCAAACATCACCTGTGGAACACTGTGCTTGTGTCCTTGTGATACTCAGTAAAATGTCCAATGGTGATCAGATTTTATCGGTTAGAGTCTAATTAACCCTTTTACTGCGTATGGGCTTTTATGGATGGAATGAGCATGGTCCTCTCTGTGGCTCAGGGCGGCAGTGTAGCACAGTGGGTAAGGAACTGGGCTTGTAACCGAAAGGTCGCAGGTTCGATTCCCAGGTAAGGACACTGCCGTTGTACCCTTGAGCAAGGTACTTAACCTGCATTGCTTCAGTATATATCCAGCTGTATAAATGGATACAATGTAAAAGTGCTATGTAAAAGTTGTGTAAGTCGCTCTGGATAAGAGCGTCTGCTAAATGCCTGTAATGTAATGTAATGAGATGTTTGACATGTCAAATGTCATATATTTCATTCTTGAGCTTGCAGCTAAATAGCACATTTAGACAAATTTAGGGCTGGCTGCATTTCGTCTTTCACCGATGTTGAATCACACTGAAACACAGTTTTTAAACAACAATAAGGGCCTGATTTACCAGGATCATTAGCAGGTGCAAAGCCTTTTTAGCACACGCAAAACCAATAGCACACCCTTTCTGTTTTGCACAAATCATCGGTTGGGTTATTATTTTTGCCTGTGCTAAAAGGTTTTGCGCATGCTAAAAGACTCAATAAATCAGGCTCTAAATGTCTGCACAGGCTGCTAGCGGTTGCCTTCGAAGGACAGCGGCGGAAACAGCAGAGCTCTATGATGATTTTCTTTTCTTTTGCCATTCTTGCAGTGCACCAGGAAAAACAATGATTACATCTGCCCGTATATCATACCTGCTGTACTTGCTACTCTCCACAAACCTGTCCAAATTTTTACAGGAAGATGGAGGAATTTTTTTTTTGTTGCCATAGCTGGTGCTTCGGTTGACCCTCATATCATGCTGTCATTTACAACGTTGTCGTTTTATAGACGTGTACGAGGCTCTCCCTGCTACTCTACGCCACTATTTGTCATGTCTTTCGATCCCTATATCCCTATATCGGTCCGCTCTTAATGTGCGTCGCTCAGCGAACGCGTTTAATGAATTAGAATTAAAATTGGAAACGGTGATAAATTCCAGCCGCGTGGCTTCGGGTGACATTCACTGCTTTTCGGCGCTCGCGTCGTTAGCAAATTAGGTTCATCGGAGGGAGCCGAGCTCAGTCGATGTGAGGGAGACTGCCGTCCTTGTACCTTGATGGATACTGGATCTCCACAGCCAAATGTATTTCTGTGAAGTTCCTTTCAAAGGTAATGAGGTTCTTTTTCATTCCGTCGCCTGGCTTTGCTCTTTTTGCCGTTCTGCACGCCCGACACACCCCCCATCTGAGTCTTCGCAAAGCCGTACTCTCTTTTTTCAAAGGGAGCGAAAGACAAATCCGCAACGCTTAAGACGGGGAAAAAATTAAATGGAAACATTTTAATATTGTTTGAAAATGAGCAATAAGTGCTTGAGTGTTTTTGGGAGTTTCGTCAATTAGCGAGCAGCTGCTTGCAATCATCTTTGTGAAATTAGGTTGCAAATAATTTTTGCAGCTTATCATAATTTATAATAACTGATAAGTGTTGCAAAAAATACTGTCAGCTCATGCTTGATTGGAGTATGATATCATAAGTTTATTAGACTCTGTGGGGGTTTCCATTTCTCATACTGTATGGAGCTTGTCTTATATAACGACATGAAGACAGACATGGAATAAAGAGCCAAGTTCGGGAGTCCTCCTCGGAACTGGTGTCTGTTGACCGGAGTGCCATTCTATTGGACCGGGGAGTCACTGACATGCAAAATCATTACAGACTACCACTAAATTTCTTCCATCAGTTTCTCAGACCGGTCATTACATTTTCCAATCGGGATCACAGACTGGACCAGTAAAAATGACCGGATGTCTGGCAGTCCTACTCACACCTGCAATGGTTCAATTGCTGGGATTCAGTTCTGGACTATGGGATGCAATCACCAACAATCATGGCTTCCTAAGAAGAACACGCCAAGAGACCAAGTAACTAATTATTTGCTATAATTAATTTTAATAACTGTAATATTTGTTTCTATATTCTATATTTGTTTCTTTTCAGCAGGGGCTAAAAAGTCACTCTCTTTATCATTGTTCTGTTCATCTTAATTAAATGAAATCAACATAATCAGCAAATAATATAGAGCTTTCAATTTGGAATCGTTCGGCAGTAACTGCTACAGGGGAACATAGTTTGGCATGAGCATTATCCTTGTTGAACACACATCTGTTCGCTGGGAGGGTACACCAGTCAAGAGCCAGATGCCAGTTATTTTAAAAAGTTATTACTGAAAAGTTATTATTGAAAAGTTATTTTTAAAGTTTTCACCGTTTCTCCAGAGCTTACCTTGATCTCCTAAAAAGGTTCTGAGGCATATGTCTGCAGTGTTTTCCTGTACTATCTTGAAAAGTTTTATTCCTTCTGGAAAATACCTACTGTGAACCGATCTGTGACAGTCTATAAAGTGTGTCATACTAAACAAAACTTGATTTGCTGATTATTGATTGAATAATTCCAGTTTGGTTAAGACGCTCCAAATCAAGACAAAGTGATGACCTTCACCTGTGTTCCAGGTGTGATCCTGACTGGAGGAATTCTAAATACACACTTCCCTCACCTATTGCCGACACTGCGTAATGCTGACAGGCTAAATCTCACTGAATCCCAACCGCGGGTGTGGTGGTGCAGTCCAAAAACCTGGATTTCCTACTGTCAGTCACACATGCTGTGGGCGGGGGGGTCATGTTTATTCCAAAGACACCTTTGGAATTGTAACTATGAATGGCAAAGAGGGGAGCGTAGGGCACAGCCATAAAAACACTTCGCGGTTTCGAGCACGGACAAATGCTGCCTTTCGTAATCCTGAATGACGCCCGCCAAAAAAAGGAAACAAATCTCACAAAACCCGGGGCCCGGTTGTGCTCCTCCCCGAAAAACACTAAATCTGCGCCATTTCAGATATTCAGTATCCATCTTCCATTTTTAGCTTTACTGCCTCTAACGAATGCCATCCGCGGCTCCCGCAGAAGCACTGACGATACGTTTTCCCTGACACTGTGCCTCCTTCGGCTCCTGCGCCGCTCCCGGATTAACTTATCTTTCCCGTTTGGCATTCTTCTAGCACAGCAGTAAATATTGCTTCCGCTGCAGTTCCCCCGCACCCCGCACCCCGCACCCCCACCCCATGTTTCTTTTGGAGAGGTAAGAAGGGGTAAGAAAAAAAAAAAAAGCTCTTCCTGAGGGAATGCACGGTAGGCTTACCTCAGAACGGTTAACGGACTGGACCCCGGAGGTGAGCGGTTAGAATACGAGACCCGAATGGGGGGGGGGGCAGGACTCGAAAGCTAATTGCCCTGTCGTTTTATCGCGCGTCCGGGTTTTGATCGCGGTTCCTGTCAGCGGTACCGGGGGGGGAGGCAAAGGCTTGAAGCCGTACGCCAAAGCGCGGCACTCACCGTATACGAACAGCACGTATTCGGCGCCGCTGGTCCCCAGGTGGTTGCTGGCCTCGCAGCGGTACGTGCCGTTGTCGGTCTTGTTCAGGGACGTGATGGTCAGCTCCGGGCCCTCCACGATCATTCGGTCGATATCGGGCAGCTCGCCCCCGTCTTTGGTCCACAGCACCGGATCCGGTCTGAGGAACACGCAGGGTACACCGAAGCACAACTCAAAATCTAATTAGAAAGTCTCTTGAAATCTACCAAGACACCACAAAGTAATATTTTCTTTTTTTCCCAATCTGAACTTCCAATTAATTTCTCTGTGTGCCCACTGGTTTTCGCTGACATTCAGTAGTTTAGGTTTTTTAAATGCTCATTTTATGAGATTGGAAACTGAATACGTTTTTGCCCTCATGTGTCATAAATTAGTGCGTTCTCGCGTACGAATTCCAGTGTGTGGAACTGTGACTACGATAGCTAGCTTTCTCAGCAGGGCAGAGTAGCAGACTACAGGTACAAGGTTTACTGCTGGAAACGCTTGCCACTATTGTCAGGCCTGTCAATAGTCAACAGAATCACATTTTTATGTGGTGCCTGTTCACATATTGGCATGATATATGTAAAAATCACTAGTTTTAAGTGTTCAGTTCAGTATTACATTGTAGTTGTATTACACACAAAACAAGCAAATGTCTTTTATATGGGTGCATTAATGTAAAATTATGGCAGGAAATGTATGATACTATAAAAAAGTAGCCGTTTCAATCATAAATATTGCTGTTATGTCTAGGAAAAATGCTGTCTGTACTGTGAGTTATCACATTTTACGAGTAAATAACCTTCACTCTTCACTAAACTCAACAAGCCTTCACAAACAACTTTAATTTTATTTAAGAAATGCTTTGTGTGGGGGATTTTTGTTTCCCCCTCATTATCGTAAATGCCATTCGAGGTTACAGTTTAGTAAGATAATGAAGCAACAAAAACTACAGTCAAAGAGTTTACCATTGTCTCAGAGAAATTTAATTTCAAATATTCAAGTGTGCTGCTTCAGAAAGGGCTAAGTGGCCACATAACATAATGAAGTACTGTAACAAAACAACACAACAATATAAGGAAATATTAAGAAAGCATTTGTTTGTATTTCACTCTATAGAATCCTTTAAAAAAATCCCTGTCTATTTTACCTGATTAGCTACATTATTATGTATATTATCTGTATGTATATGTATATGACCATGTGATGATGTAATGCATTCTACTGTACGCCTCACTTATAAAAGGTACATTACTTACAAAGGATTGCCTTTGGACGCACACTCCAGTTTCAAGTACTGCCCTTCTTGTGGGAACGTCAACGAGTGTATGATCTCTACACGGGGAGCATCTGTGGACGAACGACAGAGACCCAAAGAAGTTAAAGAATAAATAAGCAGAGTGATGTCCCACAATCCCTCATGTGCATAAGTGATTACTTTTAAACTGAGGACTAAACACAGATGTTTCAGCATTTAAGATTTCTTTAGTGTTTTTCACACCAAAGAAAGACGTACTACTTTATTTCGGTGATTACGCACCCAATCAAGACTGAGCGCAGGATTATTTTGTTTCAGTCTTTCTCAGCATACAAATACTGTACTCGGAGAATGATGCACCTGCCAGTAGAATTCACACTTTTCTGTAGCTCACACAACCGCATGCAATTAGTCTGAAACCATGGTTCTTGAAGAATGTAGGAGGTTAAGACCTGCCCTGAAAACACACCCTGAACTGTAATGTGTATTTTCTATTGCATCTTGTACTTTCCTTAGTGCTTGGCTCTACAACTGACTCCATCCAGCAGTTATTGCGCCTTGTATCATTGTCTTGATGATGTAGCTTGTAATGCCTCCTAGTTTTGACTTTTAGCATAGGCTAGGTCAGAGAGTAATGTTTACTGTATGAACTTGATTTAATGTGTTCATGGCTATGAATAACTGTACAAAATGAGTATTGTACCTTATCGGGCTTGTGTTTTGTGGTTGTTCCAATGACCTTTGGTATGCACTTATTGTACGTCGCTTTGGATAAAAGCATCTGCCAAATAAATGTAATGCAATGTCTGTGACTTAATTGATTTTCTAAGTCCTGTTTTTTTAGCATCGTTCTGTGCACTGACTAGGATAAGAGAGCCTACTAAGTGCTTAAATTAAACGCACAAGGGTTTGTAGGGGGGGTCATTGTAATTCACTTAATGAATTGGAAGAACCTCAAGGAACACTATGGGTGTTTTTTAAATCCCTGAACTCACTGAATTGAAATGGAATTAATGCCAAACCCCAGGGTGCAGAAGTGTAAACACAGGGCTGCCCCTGCTGAGGGAGGAGGTGGTTACTCACAGTGGACCTCCAGGACCTCCGTCGCCTGGTGGGAGGAGGAGGTGAGCGACACGTGGTCCACCCTGCAGGTGTAGGCCACTCCATCATCGTTGCGGTCCACCTGGAGCTGCAGAGTGCTCCTCACCGTGAACGTCTTTCCGCTGGCGTTCACCTCCTTGGCACCTTCAAGCAAATCAGGGGAAAGCACGAAGAACAGCAGCCAATCAGATGAGTGTTAGGATGTCGTGCTCTGTAAAGTATGCAGATCATCAGCCAATCGGATGCAGGTAAGGATATCAGCTGATTTTTGTACGTCTGTTCTCCGGCAATACTTTTGCTGTCATTCTGCCTGAGTCTTACTGCTTTGAAATATTAACTGGCCACATTGTGATGCACAGTATTAACGCTTTCTCTTCGGCAAATGAAGCACCCGTCCACCAATATGGGAGAAACTGTGAAAAATTTATAGTAAGAAAGAAAAAATGGAACATCAGTAAACGGACGGACATGGATCAAGTTGCTGCCTGATCTATTGTACACCTTGAAGGTAACCTTGAAACTTGAGCTCTGATGGTTAAATGAATGGGTAGCTAAACAGATAAATAAATGCACTCGCTTTTCAATTTCTCAAAAGAGCAAGGTAAAGTGGTCTTTTGCCCTTTGAATTTATCATAGAGGGGTGGGGGAGGCCGTTGGGCTGCTGCTCCTGACCCCTCCCCTCAGAGACAGACACTGAAATGAAAACACTGACAGGGGATTAAGAAAAAGAATTTGTCAATTTGAAAGCGTCCGCCTTGAATGATGCAGGCCTTGACTGAGTAATCACGGACCTCTGAAGGTCTCCAGCTCAGGGCACACACGTGCACACACACTGCCCATGTCTAATGTGCACCCGTGTGTCCGTCAAACAGGCTGGTCTAGACTTCTCGTCCTTGATTAGGGCAATTTCCAATCATCCTCCCTTCTTCAACATCTATTCCAAAAACCGTTTCAGTACACACAATATTGATTGTTTTTTTTTTTTCTTTTTTAAGGGCCGGTGGGAGGGGGGGATGATCAGAGAGGGTGGGGTTTCTAAGCCTCGCGCTGTCTTCTGCATTTAGGCCTGTACCCCTCAGCTTTGAAGCTGATAAATTACGAGGCAACATTGACCTCTGAGCTGGAAGCATGTTGTCTGTTACTGATATTGATTCTCCATCACCGACCCTGAGAGGAGCAATTCCTTATGCTGCCGGCTCGGCGGAGCTCAGCCTGTCTGCTCCTGGTTCAGCACAACCGGCCCAGACGACCTAAACCCAGGAGAGATAACCCACTCTCACACTCCACAATCTTTACAGGGGCGGGCCAGACCACCTAAACCCAGGAGAGATAACCCACTCTCACACTCCACAATCTTTACAGGAGCGGCCCAGCCACCTCAAACCCAGGAGAGATAACCCACTCCACATCCACAATCTTCAGGAGACGGCCCACCACCACCTAAACCCAGGAGAGATAACCCACTCTCATACTCCACAATCTTTACAGGGGCGGGCCAGACCACCTAAACCCAGGAGAGATAACCCACTCTCACACTCCACAATCTTTACAGGAGCGGCCCAGACCACCTAAACCCAGGAGAGATAACCCACTCTCACACTCCACAATCTTTACAGGGGCGGGCCAGCTCCGTAGCTCAGATACGGGCTTGCTAATCTAACATTCTCTCCGTCTAATATCTTCTCGTTCCTTACACTATTAAAGAGCGTTTAATCTCCTTAACGATCTCTTATGTGATCTGAACCACATTTCAGGATGGAAAATGGCTAATGGACTATTTAATTGAACCTGGAGAGTGCCCAAATGCTGAAATCCTAATTTTCACTTATCTTTGAGAAGAAACCTTTTCGATTCCAGTCTTTTGGAAGGGTACCCTACAGCCATTAAATGTTTGAACATTCTTCATGCCAAAAGCAAGGTGACTTTGAAAAGTATTACTTCGCCTGATAGGAAATCAGGTTGATCTACAATTAAGAGCATATCCAACAACTATGCATTTTGTCATTTTATTGATACATTTTGACCAATTTATTTGGCATCCTCTATATATTTTTCAAGTTAAATTACATAAGATTTCACTATAACTGGTTTACATGTACTCCCCCACCCTTATTTAAAAGGCAGTTTCCATTTTCCTTCCTTCATCTTTGCCATGTTTAGTAGCCAGTTCACCACCACAGTTTCAAAGGCAGACGACATCTTTAAATGTGAATAAAACTTTAGTAAGCTGAATTCATTTGTTCACAACAAAGTAAACAAGGCACTTCCAAAGTGTCCGTCAGAAAGATATGAGAGAGAGAGAGAGAGAGGGAGAGAGGGAGGGAGGGAGGCTTTTTTAATACATAAATTATATCACATCATTTCACTCAGGGTTTGCGCATCAACTTCTGAGCTGAAACAAGTGAAAATAAGCAGCAAATGGAAAAATCAGAAAAAAAAATTATGACGGCATTTTCAGAATGTGCTGCATTGTGCAGCTTTTGGAAAAACGTGCGAGAAAAGATAATTCAGATAACCTTAAAGAACTGTGAACACCAGGTCTACAGTACGTGACACTTATTTAATGATGGAAGTTAAAACAAGAGCATCCAAATCAACCTTTAGCGAAGCATGAAGTTTCCTTTAAAAACTTGCACAGTTTCCATTTTGTCATTATTATGCTAATCCTAACAAGTTACACACATTGGCAGACTGTACATAATGAAAATAAATGGCTGTTTGGTATAGTAATTTCAGTAAATGTGCATAAAATGCATGCTAGACTGAGCCTTCACTGGAATGGCTGATCTCTGTTCTGAATGTTGGATATACAGCACAGTCCTTCAGTATTTGGACAGTGACACAATTTCTGTTGTTTGGCTCTGTACTCCAGCACATTTAGATTTAATAATGAATATGAGGTTAAAGCACAGACCGTCAGCTTTAGTTTGCGAGTATTTACATTGATATTGGGTGATCTGTGTTACAGCCCATTTTACACATATTCCCCCATAGTTGTTTCACTGTCCAAATATTTATGGACTGCACTGTACATTGCACACTGTGCGCTAATGCAATATATTTAATCAGTTAGATGATACACTTCAATAGCATTCTCTGTCTTGTGGCTTTGGAGCACTAGGACATGACCAGGGGGTCTTGGCTTGAATCTGAAGTGTAACATTTCTGTTACATTACACTTCTGGCATCTAGCAGACACTCTTGCCAGAGAGAAATTCAAATGCAAACATATGTGCAAGGATCAAAGGTCAAGTGGTCAATAAGTTACTCCAAAAATGTGGAAAACAGCACTGGGGATTGAGTTAAAAAGAAATAAATAAATAAAAATTTATAATGAGGACAGAGAAAATAAATACCCAGTGAAACGATGAAGCGCACGCTCGGCCAATGTGCTCCTCGGCACCGCGGGTGTTCCAAAACCGGGGCTGGAGCGGGCAATATGATAGCAGCCTGTTTTTCCGGCTCTGTCTGACAGGGGGGGTCGGGAGGGCAAGCTGTTTGGCTCTGAGCGGATGTCTCTCTCTTCCTGCTACCACCACCCCCCCCCCCTCCACCAACACCACCTCCTCCTCCTCCTCCTCCTTCTCCTCCGCCTCCCCCTCTTCCCCACTCCACCCCCACCCCCTCCCCCCCACCTCAGACTACTTCTTCTCCCTGCAGTGTCAATGCTATCGCGGCTGTCACTCAGAATCTACCTAAGGGAACTGAGTTTTGTTGCGGCCCTACAGAAGAGCATCTAAGCATGCAGGAATATCATTCGGAAGACCGAATAAAAAAAAATAAAAAAAACGAGAATTGCTTTTGAGCCCAGTGCCTCTAGGGGGGTAGGTGGGGGGGGGGGGGGGGGGTGGATGGTGGCAATGGGAGGAGGAGGGGGAGGGGGGGGGTGTGGGGAGAAACTCTTTATTCAGGAAACACAAACAAATCAACAAACTCAGTCAGTCAGTCTGTGGCACCATGCGTTTAGTTTGCAGACAGATGATTTCTGAAGCCCGCTGCACAGAGACTGAAACTGAGCCCGGGCTTCCAGCAGAAAACAAAGAATTACAGCAGCCAAAGTTTTTATTTTTCTTTTTTTCTTTTTGACAGCTCAGCTACAGTATGTGGAATGAGCACAGAAAGTTCCTTGTAATCAGACTGAGTATTTTTTTAGAAAAAATGTACTTCCACCTTACTCCATATTATATCCATAAGATTTGAAGGTTTGATTATAAAACTACTTTAACTGCCCTGACAAAGAATTGTAACAAAACCTACGCAATCTCCATTAGAAGTTTTAAAGCTAATGTGTTAATGCCATTATAGGCAGTGCTGTCTTTCTTGAAATGCAATAATTTATCTTGATATTAATTTTAAAAAAAAGATTCTCTATAAGTACTGCAGGAGGGGTTTCAGTGGACTCCTGTCTTCAGCTTTTCACATAAATAACTGCAAGTGCTAGTGTTTTTAAAAAAATATATAATTTAAGCAGTTTGGTTAATCGGTTTTCATGATGGCTAAACTTTACATTTTAAGTACTTAGCAGTCACTCTTATTCAGAACGATTTACCCAGTTTATATGTTTACATAAAATCCATTTTTATACAGCTGGATATCATCTACCAAAGAAAGTCAGCATAAGTTCCCCCCTCAAGGGTACAACAGGAACACCACATCCAGTCAACCTAAACCAGTGGTAATCAAACCCTGTTCCTGGAGCTCTACCGTTCTGAAGGTTTTCATTCCAGCCTTAACAAAGCACACCACATTCAACAGCAAGAGATCTTGGCGAGCTGCTAATTAGCAGAATCAGGTGTGCCAAATTAAGGTTGAAGTGAAAACCTACAGGACGGTAGATGTCCAGGAACAGGGCCGGTTACTACTGCCCTACAACCCTGGAGCTGCAAACCCACTTCTCTAACCGTTATACTACACCGCCACTGTCAAACTTGCCAAACTGTGTTTCAGGAAAGAAACAAGCACCTGGTGTCGACTGTGAGTCAGTTGAGGATACATGCTGATTTGATCCAGACCATACGTTATTCAGCAAAAAAGAAAAAATACTGAAAAAAAATTGAAATGAGGATTATTGTCATGGGATTCGCCACACGGGCATTGAGGAAAAAGTTCTGGAGTTGTGGAGAGCGCACGCATTTATGATGTTGTGTGTTCCTTCCTTCCCTCTTATATGCAAGGTTTGTTCAAGGGTGTCCCCCAGAGACTGAGCTAGGCTGACAAACAACGGTAGCAGGGCTGATCCTGCACACCCAGGGACAGCATAGCACGGCGTTTCGCACAGCGTTTCGCCCGCTTGCTTTTCGTTAGGGAAGCTTCTCATACCCGCGAAAACACCGGGAGCGTCCTCTCTGACTGACAGGTCTCTTTTCTGACGCGGGGTGGCTGTCGGAGGGCTTGCCGCTGAAGCGCCTTCTCCCTCGCGCCTTTGAGTGTGTGACTTTCTATTGGCACGTCGACTCTTTAATGCAGCGTCTTGCTCTTTATCTGAGAACAGAGGGATGACGCTAAGAAGAGCGAAAGAGAGGACGGGGCCCGGAGCGGATCTCTGACAGCACTTAACCCTTGTGTTTAGTCCGGGTCACACCGACACAATTCAAACTCTTAGGAAAAGAGGGATGACACTTTTGAGAGATGCAGAGATTTCATAACCAGTTGCTAAACCAGCATAAGTTTGGTTTTTGTTTTGATTTCTATTTGTTGTTCATCGTGTATGTTTGCTTTATGTCTTTTTATGCCCAATTGTTTTCTTTCAATATAATAGAAAAGAATAAGATAAAGATGAAAAATAATTGAAAATTGATATACATATCAATAATCTACAGCACTAACAGTAACCACTAACCATAGTTTATATTGTCTACAATTGAGATAATTAAATATGGAATATATTTGCATACAATTTATATTAGTATTCCTTTAAAATCCCAATGATGTCCTGGATATATTTGACCCTAAGAGTAAAATGTCCAGTGTTAATTCAATCTCAATAGGGACCAAATGTACAGTGAGAGTTGATTTAACACAGCTGCTAATCAGTAAATAGAACAGAAGGGTTAAAGCAGCCCCCCCCCCCCCCCCCGCCACATTCCTGCTGATATTAAACTTGTTGATATATGAATCATCTTTCAAAATATATGTATACATGTACTCAGCCCTGATCTGTTCTTTGTGAAAGCTGAATAAACATCAGAACTCTGCGATAGATCTTTAGCTGAGGGTGGCAGCAGGGCAGCCCGTATTTGTATTTTTTTCTCCCCCTCTCTATTCTGTTCATTTGAAAGTACATGCTATTTTCAGAGCAATACTTAAGAGTACTACATAAAAGGCTTGAATGGATTAAAAGACCGACTTTACAGCTGAAGAATATACAGACAGTCAGAGAAGGCTGGTTCACTGCCTTGGGCAAGTCGAACTCTGCAGTGTAATCTGGTATCAGCTCTAAAGGTTCTGCTGATAACCGCCATCTAAGATGCAAAGACGATGTACGTGCGTGAGTGCGAGTCCTTTGAACTTACGCCGAGGACAACAGCCTCTCCCTCTTGCAGATACAGCGTAGTGATTTTCCACCGTGAAACTCAGGTACGTTAGATATAAACCGATTATTAGCATTGCTACCACCAAAGTCAATTTTAACTTATCAAAAAAAAAAAAAGCTATAATAATTGCTTTTACGGCAAACAAAACAATACAATGGGAGTCTGAGGGGGACCCTGCGCGCTAATCTTCGGTACACACACCGCCATACGTAATTACCTTCATAGCAGGACATAATTTGCTGCAAATGAATGTAATCTTTTACACCTCTGATTTCATTCTTGGGGGTATCATACTCAGAGCTCCAGTAATTGATTTGCTTTTCCTGGTGTTACAAGTGCTCGGCGTGTGCCAGCGCGGCAATGATTAACATTTCACTTACAAAGGAAATCAGAATTTAAAGGCTGATTTCCAACCCCAAACAGCAGGGACTTTGGAGAAGATTAAGAAAAATAAAAAATAAAAAAATAACATCAATAAATAAATAACAGACAAAAGGCGATTAAATAATTTAGCCTGGTTGTCTTCTATTTTAAAAGAAGGGAGAATTGCTGGTGTACTCGATTTCGACTCGGTGCGATGTTCGTGTTAACTTCAAGTGCAATTTCTGTGGAATGGGACCACTTAAAAGACATCGCCTGCATTATCCAACAGACACCCGATTAACCCTTTGAGCTGTATTTACGTAACCACTTTTCTTTTTGGGTAGCCTCCGGGGACAGCTTACACTATGGTATGTTACTGGCTACACTAAAAGCAGCACGATGCATTTCTAAATTATTCCAGAAAACAAATATGGCTGCTCTATTTTGTCCTGGATTTCTATCCCGGTGCTCCTTCTCTACACAGGGCATGTGTTGATCCACATGGAAAAAATTGAACAAGTAAATCTTTCGTTTTTCTTTTTTTGGGGGGGGGGTTGAAAAGTGTGTGCACAGTGCTGCTGTAAATAGAGTAGAAAGGGTTTTCCAACACAGGTGCATTTTGATAAGAAGAAAAATCCGCTTACTGGACTTTCACTCCATTACACGTCCTGAGCATTAGCCTGTATGTGCCCTGGAGTGGCTGAGGAGCAGAGTGTATGTGTCCTGGCAGACCTTACTCATCTCCCCTCTCCTCCTCATCACCCTCTCCCTCCCTCTACTCCTTTCTTGCCCATCCCTCCTTAGCTCTCTCTCATTCTCTCATTCTCTCTCTCTCTCTCTCACACACACACACAATTAGCACTTTTCTCCTCCACTGAAACTCTTTCAGGCTTAGACAAAAAGCATTATTGTAAAGGGGAAACGCAAGTATCCCCAGTGTCAGCAGAGCATTTCTGGGCTTAATGTAAGTGCATATACCTGTATTAGACAATATTTTTGAGGCAGAATTCACTACTACTAAAATACCAGTGAGACCACTAAGTCTCAAGAACTTCAAGGGATCAGCAAAAAGTCTCTCCTATTTTTTAAACACAGTGTATAATTTTAAATGTATTTTTGCCTGTTCCTGGTGATGTCTCTTTTGAGTATCTTGCCACCATAATCTTAAAATGGGAAGGCAAGATAGTGCTTCAGCATTCATCACTACTACAAGTAAATAGTAAATACATTTAACACTGAATGGTCTAGAAAAACAAGAGAGAAGCATGTATTTCTTTAAAATACACATGGGATGACACTCATCACTTAAAGTGTGTGTGTGTGTGTGTGTTTTTTTTGCCTCAAAATGATGCATATTTCAGAAATATACATTGAATGAATAAATTGAACCCAAACCAGGTTGCAGAATAAGGACCAAAATAACAACAACAAACCTTGTCATTGGGATTAAGGTCTGGCTGATGTAAAAATGTGCTAGCCAACTGCTTAGACCTGTGCAGAACTACTCACTAACTCGCTAACTCACTGCTTACAACAGTATATATCATATTGGCTGAATCTAGTTAATAATGGTTGATGCATTGAATTATCCTCTGGCCACACTATCTAGCAGATAAAAATGGCAAGATGGAAAAAAGACAGGGCCAAATTACATTGCTGAATGTAGCAAACACGGAGTTGCATTATTTTGTTAAGATAGCGTGGGTTTGGTTCAGAATTGCTTCCTGCAACCTGAATTTTTTCACATCGATAGCTTGACAGGCAGTCCCATTTCCAGCGGGTGTACGTGTTTACAGATATACAGGGAGCGCTTTGTGTATGCGGGGGAAAAAAAAGCAAAGGCTCTTTTGTGGAGATTTGGTACACTGATGGAGGTTCACATCATATCTGTAAAGTTTTGGTGACAGCTCAGCGACGCGCTGAATCCTTAAGCGTCTGACTTTAAAAAAAAAATGCAGATTCCGCCTTATCCGCACGTCCCCGGATGCGTGTGAGAGATTGCTTTCAGGGCCTCTCGCCAGACTGACGGAGAGGCAGGCTGTGATGATGTGTAGTGTTGTGCTGTTGGCCTTCCGCTGCCTCCTACGTGCGTGTCATTTCAACAGCAGCCACTCATATCACCCCCCCCCCCCCCGCCCGCCGTCAATCAAACCGCCAGCCTCGGCGCAACGATCCACCTGGAAACGCTCCGTGCGCCAAATCTTCAATGCGGACCAAAATATGTCAATCACTCGAACCCCAGGCATTTCAATGCCTCTGAAATCTCACGAGTAGCCTCACAAGATGGCTGATGAAGGGAAGGTGAAAAAACATCTTTAATTAATAAATGGTACACAAATGTCAAATGTCCAGTGTTAATTCAACACTACCGGGGTACATGAATCCACAAGGGTCTGTGTGTACTCTGTGTGGTCCCGAAACGGACCATATGTACTCTGTAAGTGTTGATTTAACACCAAATAGTTTACTGTGTATCTATTGCAGTATTGTTTTGAAAAAAAGAGCACGTTGTATGCTTGTATGAAACACACACATGCACGCACGCACGCACACACACACACACGCCTACTGCTTGCCTGCATTACATAATAAAGAAACATTGCAATCCCAACATTTTAGTAAGAATCATTAAACAAATTAAAAATAAAATATAAAACATCCCCTGGCCTTGCAGCCCTCCTCTTGATAAACTTCAAGCCCCCATTACCATGGTAGAAGCTCACAGCTTTTTTCTGTTACATAAAATGGCATGGTGCACCAGGGGGAGATGAAAGAAAAGAACTTAAAGCGCTGAGACTCAAGCGTTTCGAGCCCGGACGCAGCGGCGGGTCCCTGACAGCTATCTTTGAGAAATTAAATTATTTACGGCGGCGTTTTTAAGAGCGGTGGGGGTCGTAAACGCGCCAAACGCGGACTCCGGATCAGAAGCGGTGCGTCAGCTTCGGTGGCTCTAAATGGCCTTCGTGAGCCGGCCCCCCGGTTCCCCAGCGTCGAGGCGTTACACCTTCACACCCGATCACCGGCAGCTGCACAACAGAGGCCTCCTCCCGCTGTTATTGCAGGGCGTGCCATTGGCCCTGAGCTCGTCGGTCTGACTGCGATTGGAGGAAATTGGTTAGCGTTTAACGAGGAATCGCCTCCTGCCATTTTCTGCATGGGATCCCACCCTCCAAAAGGCGCGGACACAAGCTTCAAATTTAGATTGAAACACAGGAAGGGAGAGTGTTTAGAGTGCTTCTACATAGATTATCAGGTGAATGATTTAATCCAGCCTAACAGGCTTTCACCGCCGTTCATATGTAATGCCTCTATCACTCACAGACCCGCGGTTTCAGGGGTTAGAGTGCGCCGGGATACGCCAGCTGCCAAGGCAAGAACAATTACATAACCGACTCTGTGGAGGGCCCTCAAGGGAGAGTCAAATATATAAATGAATCATGGGGTGGTAAACTGTCATTTTAAACTTCGATATCAAAGACAGTGTGTTCCGAACCGGCGGGGGGAAATGCCACATTTGTGCCTGAAAATGCCATTAGAGGACATGTTTTATTAATGCTGTAAGCATGACTTGGACGAGCATTTCGAGATCACACTTTGAATGGAAATTTCCATTTTAAAACCCCGCAGCATTATTGTACATCATCCATATGTGCAAAGAAATCAAGGTGATGTGGTAGTAGAATGACTTTAAGGTTTACTGTACATTATTTCTGCGTTAAAGGGGAAAAGGTAATGCAGAAACCATTAAAAAAAGCGTAAGTTCTTTTATTTCTGGTGACATATTTATAGTTGAAGAGAAAGAAATTGGTTTTAGGGCAAGACATTTCCTTCCACTAGAATGTCAGGTTCTAAAGTTAGTGTGACATCATCGCTCTAATCACTGGCCAATAAATGGCCTGGATAACAACAGGTAGTTTTTCCTCAACAAGACATTCTGATAGATTGGAGACATTTAACCTGGTAAGATGAAGCTGGTCTTTGTCTGAGGGCTAGTTGTTAGCATAGCATTGGTTAAGATTCAACATGATTTAAAATTAACTTGCCCCCTTGTTTCTTCCAACAAAATAATGTTTTTTAGAATGGACACCCGTTCAAAGAGAAAGTCAGAAATAATATATTACAGACAATTTTTGTCGACGTTGATGTTTTAAATCAGCCAATACATGTTCAATAAAGTAGTTATTAACCTGCCAAATACACAAAATAAGTGAATCTTTCTCTTTCTTTCTTTCTTTCTTTCTTGAGAAATTAGACTTATGTTTCTCAGGCTAATCATTCACTCAGCAAAATGGCGACATGCTAAGAGCATTATTAGTGCTTGGGGTAACACCCCCTTCACTGTAAAGTACTGTTAGATCCAGGATAGGAGCCATTGTACATATGCATACAGTTATCATTAATAACACAGTCATGGCCGTTAATAAAATGGTGGACTTCCTCCTCATTCTCAGGAATTCTTGTCTCTGGTGGCACAGGAAGTAGAATGTCCAGCTTACACTTTCCCCCTGCAGTCTGCCTCGCTTAGAGCCAACGCCAAGAACATCGCGTCTGCGTTTATACTTCATTACGCTCGCTTCGCTATAGTGCCTGGGATGTGTTTCAGCAGAGGAGGGTGTTTTGATTTACATTTATCCATTTATGTTTATAATTAGTGTGTGATGGAGTCATTTTAACATTGATTTAATGGAGATGTGCCCCTGACAGTGTAATTAATCACCCATTACTAATAACTGATGGCCGCAGTATAGGTAAATTAAAGCATCAATTAAATCAACGGAATTAAACATTAAATAGGGGAGTGAGACAAAATTGCTTAAAGCGTTTAAACGAGGGTGCAAGTCTGCTTGAAAGAGGCTAAACTTCAGTGCACAAAGAAGAAAAACAACAGCTGAAATAATAAACTGAGCTCGCAAATGGTAATAAATCTTTAAAAAAAATGTTTTTTCTAAAAATGCGCTTGTTAATTTGCTCGGTATCTGGTTGTGTCACAGCCTCTCTTCTCCAGTCGGAAACACTGCCAGGGAAAGTCTTTTATAGTTCCCAGCGCTTAGCTCCGACAGCGCAGGGCAGGAGGGTAGCCTGGCAGCATCACGTGGGCCCACACGCGTGGACGGAGTATCGAGCACGCAGCGTGAGCTCGCTCCGACTTCTCCCTCGGGTTTGGGTAATATGAATTTCAAACCAAATAAAACTTGGAAGAATTATGCGATTCTGAGCAGCGTGCCGCATTTGCACTCTGGCAAGCGTACAGCGGCCCATTGCAAACTAGACATTTTGTATTTTGGCAGAGGGCCGCCTAAGGGTGGCAGCTGGCTAAGGCAAGCCCTGCCTTGACACGCCCCCACACTCCGCCCCAGCCCGCCCTGCCCCGCCCCCCTCCTGCACCAAACAGTTCTTGCTTTAGCGTTATGTTATGTACGGCTCCTCCCTTTCACAAAATGACACTGACTGCCAGCCAGACGTGCGTTGCCAGTCATTCCATTTAACTCACGTCTTGAATTTAAACAAATTTTATTCATTTAAAAAAAATATATGTTAGTTATTTTTTTCTCTCTCTCTCTAGAAACACGGCATTATATCTAATCTGTCTTGTAAAGGATAGCACTTGTTTGAGAGAAGTCAAAATGCCAGCACTATGAATGCTGGAATCCACCCCCCCCCCCCTCCCCGGTCCCGTAGCACGTAAACCCCGTGCTGGGGCCCCCTGGGTCCGCTGGTTTCCATTCCAACCATAATTGCACCCCCTGAATTGTAATGAGCAGTTAATTGTTCTTTATTAGCACTTTTAAATGTCTGTTGAGGGATGAGTTACCCTATATCATGTCAGAAATAGCACTGCGTGTTATGAAGAATAAATGTCCCGTATATACAAATCTGTTCCTTTATGAAGAGGTTACATGTTTAATTGACTACATTACAGACTGACAGGTGAAATCTGCGGGGTCCAATTTCCTCCCTGATTATTTGGACACCCGGTTAGTGAAGCTAATTCATTTGCGGGGAAACGGAGTGTTCCGAGCCAGTGCGTACGACGGCAGCGAGCCTGACTCGCCCTGCGTTAAGAAAAAGCTTTAAGCACAAGGAATTGTGGAAGAGCTTGAGCACGTGTGTCCAGCAGCCATAACTGAGCGCTGGGGCACCGTAAGGGGGGGGTGGGGGGGGTTAGGATAATTCAAAAGGCCCTGACTGACGGGAGCCCACAGAAAATACTAGAACATAGGATTTTCAGGGGTGGAGGGGGTCCAATGTGAGATCTTTTCCAGAATCCCTGGTGGTGCCCCTGACTGAGCGTGCGTGTGAGGGCCCCAGGACTGGGTTTGGATGCTAGCTGTACGGCGCGGTGCAGGACACGCTGCTATGCGTCTGCCGCGCGCGCACGGTACCTTGGACCTCCTTCTCGTTCCGGAACCATCGGATGTCGGCGGCGGGCTTGCTCCCGGAGGTCACGCAGGTCAGCGTGATCTCGTCCCCTTCCGCCGCCGGCTTCGTGAACCCCGCGATCTCGGGCTTCTCCGGGACCCCTGCAAGACGAGCGGAAATTAGGAATACGCTCCATCCTTCGCCAGCTCTCCATTCACGTGCTGCAGTGTCCCGTCCAGGAATGCTCTGCATTCTGAATGTGCTAACGACAGAGGAGGTAAAAGCCAGGCACAGAAAATAAAAATCCTCCCCAGTTTTTTTTTATTGCCTGAATTTGCTAATTAGCGCAATTCTTCAGCCAGCAGGTAGAAGTAATTAGTGAAATCAACTGGTTGAGTCCATGGGTGGAAGAAACACACAGCAGGACTTCTACTGTCTGAGCCCTGGACTTTCCGCCTCTGGTTAATGGGAGTGCTGCGGGTTTTAAATCAAGGCCTTCGCCAGCCACTCCACCACACATTTATTTATTTTTTTCATTCATTTTATTCATTAATTTTGTTTGTTTATGCTTGTATCATTATTTAACATTGTACAATTTAATTGCACTTTATCCTGATTGAATAGACTTTAGGTTTTTGCATGCTTGCTGTCATGTTCAACTCCCTAATGACTTTAATAGTGTAGGTCAAGTCATTAGAACCCTGCGAGCTAATAGGCCACCTAATTAATTTAGGAATAAACGATGAAGTGATAACACCCCCTGAAACTGGGACAAAAGCAGGAAATGAAGGAGGCTCCACTGGGCAAGCATCATTCAGAAACACAAAGCCAACCTCTGAGCTAAACAAACAGCCAATCAATCAAACAAACAAATAAATACATATCCTCAAGGCATGAAAACATAGTCAAATAAAATCCTTGATGCATAAGCAAGAGGTTAAATACAAAAACAAACATATTAGTCAGTACATGTCCTGTTCGTTTTTGATCACTCACAATTAAATCCATGGATACTTTATGTTGCAGCATTCACTGTTTTGAATAAATGAATGAAAACATCAATATGACATCACACAGGCATGCATGGTGCATGGTCATGGGTGAATAAACCCTTGCCTGATGTTGGAGAGGGTTTTATACACAAAGAGAGGTAGCATTCAATACACCTTCAGACCAACAGGACTTGCTCAGTCCCAAATTTTAAAATAAACAAATGATGCACCCCACAACATTTAAGGGACAGTAAGACTCTATGACTTCCATAATGGGCTGAGCCCTTATGTGCTGTTCTTCACATTAGCATCAGCCAATCAAAATACCTCATGGTGACATTACATTATTGGTTCATGTCAACACATTACACAAAATCTCCCCGGCCAGTCTAATTCAGCAATTGCTAGTATACTGTAAAATGTTCAGTGTTAGTTCTACTGACATCTGGTTTATATGAGTTTATAGGGGTCCAGCTGGGATAAAATGTACTCCCTGATTAGTACCAATTTTAACACTGAACATTTTGCTATGTACTAGTATTGCTAGTAGTCCTGCATTAGCTGTGACGTCCCAATTTTCAGTAAAAATGTCCCTTGTCCCACCAATTTTACCTCCCATCAATTAATTATGACCCACAAAAACATGAATAAAGCAGGTGACTGCAACATGGGGCTCATTTGAGTTCCCTACCACAGACCAGGTGCTGCATGATTACCACACACTGCAAATGGCAGACATGTAATGGACTAAAAAAAAAATGGTCTGAAGAAGAACAACAGGAAGTGCCCGGCTTGCCCTTTGACCCTTTGACACCTTGCCGGGACTGGACCAGCACTCACCCAGCACGGTGAGGAAGGCCTTGGCGGTTTTGACGGGCATGGTGAAGAGGGAGCAGGTGTACTGTCCTTCGTCCGACAGGGTCACCTCGCTGATGCTGATGGTCAGCTCCTGCCAGGAGGCGTGAACCAGCTCGATCCGGTTGTCCCTCAGCGCTGCGGGGGCGACATTTCACAGGGTCAGTCTTATTTACCACCCCCCCCAGCCCCCACCCCCCCCCCCCAGCCCCCTGTCCGCAAGGACACCGACTTCACCCTCTGACACCTCGCTTATGCAGATAACTGTGCCGGGGATCAAGGGCTCATCCGCACTCTTAATGCTCATCCACTCTCTCAATGCCTCCCAATTACCCGGGAAGGATGGAAAGAGTCTGTTGTACCAGAATACCCTTTAATGCACTTTTGTGAGTCGGATAAGAGTGCCTGCTAAGTGGCTGTAATATAATGTAAATGTGATGGGGAAAAAAATATATATATTTAACATTTTTTCCATTTCATTTTTGGATTGCATAACCCTTAGTGTAAAGGGGAGAAAAAAAGAAATAAATTGGGGGCTTAACAATTTGACATTTCAGTAGTTGGCTCCCAACATAAATTAAGTGCATTAAAATCAATCTCACAGTAAAAAGGCTAAATGAGTGTTATAATGAGATAGTGTCAGAAATTGCAGGAAATATGGATCTGGAGAAATTACAGCCTCTAATGATTTTGGCCCTTGGTATTTGAGCCTTTTACATCCCAGGCTTGTTCTGTAAGAGAGCAATAAAGGTTAACCAGTGTACCTTTTGCCCTAGAAATTCTGCACGGGCATAAAGTGTGATCACAGACCCAGCATTAAATATGCCTTCATTTGTGAAGCTTTTCAGTGGAAACTAAATAAATGTAAACTTCATTTTTGCAACATGGAAGAAGATGCTTTTACCCAGAGCGACACAAATGATCAAACATCAGGAATACTGAACTGCAGTAGTAGAACCACAGAGAAGGCACAGCACGCATGTTCATAAACAGTAACTGTGCAGTTTATGACCACATCCATGATACATACTTCCAATACATACAACTGTAGTAGCTAATTCATAAATGACAGCAATGCAGCGCCTCCGGAAAGTATTCAGACCCCTTCACTTTTTCTTACGTTACAGACTTATTATAAAATTGATTAAATTCATTTTTATTCTCATCAATCTACACCCAATACCACATAATGGCAAACGAAAACAGGTTTTTAGGAATTTTTTTGCAAATTTATTAAAGACAATAAATTAAAAATAATGAACGTTAAAAGAAGCTAGCCAATGATGCTCAGGGTTCAGGAAGACAAGCTGCAGTCCAAGAAGATCGATAAATATCAATGAAGGTTAAAGAGAAGCTGAAGACTCCAAGGCAGGGGCAAATGAAGACATAATGATGCAATAGTCAGTTAGCAATGCTCATGCCACAAATGTATCATTACCACACGCGTGCAAGCAATCAGAAGTGTGAGTGCACTCTGGAATGAGAGTGCGATGTCAACCCGCCAGATAAATCACCTCCATCCTCAACTAAGTGGTGATGCGCATAACTGTGTCAAAGATCCGTAATATGGATTTTTTAAAAAGAATATCAAATATTGGAAACCCTGAGGGCGACTTAATCAAATGGTACATTTGGCAACTCAAAAGCTTTGACTGCACGGACATAACGTAAACTGATCCCTTTAGAGATCCCACTCTGCCTGTGGTATTTATGGAATATGCACTGCCATGAATACCAGTTTAACCGGGGACCAGTACATGGCAAATTCGTCCTCTCTGTGGCGGGTAACAGTTATCTGTTATAAAAGCAATCAGTGCATTCTGAGGCTCCCACAATCGAACTGCTTTGTTCCCGCTGACGTGACCACGGTGAAATTCAGCAAATGATGTATCCCATGTAATTCCTTCATTAGAGAGGGGGGTCAGCCCCCCCCACCGGTGACAGACCACACGCTGGGGTGCGTGGGGGGAAAAGGTCACATTGTCCCCGTCACGTCCCGCAGAGGGAGAGGAGTGGGCACGGTTTTCAAATATACGGTCACCTGCTGCTACAGCACAACGCACAACAGGAGGAGTTAAAATTTAAAAGGAGAACAGGGAGAGAAAAAAAAATTGCAGCCGGGCTCTTAATTTAATAAAATCACACATTTTTAAACCCTTAATCCCTCCACTGGGCTGGAGTCCCCCAGGCACTCAGCTCTGCTCTGAGGCAGCCACTCTTAATGAGTTCCATTACACAGGTCAGCGCCAGTCAAATGTGAGGAAAATGGGTCAAGGTGGAAGCTTAGACACTGCCCTTGCGTACTGGGTATTTACAAGGGGTAGTCACACACACACACACACACACATGCATGCACATGCACAAACACACACACACACACAAACACACTTTGAATCAGGCAGCCAAAAGCGACTGGTAAAAGTATATTCCACATGTTAGGCAAACACAACGGATCAAGGTGCATACTTCAAGATCAGTGAGACAAAGTAAGAGAAGGGATAGGTCTCTCTCTCTCACACACACACACACACACACACACTGACATAAATCTTGTCAGCCAAATAGATCTATTGACATACATCTGATTCCATGAGTCAAACCCCTTGCATAAACACAGGACAAAATGTTCCGAGGTTGCAATAATGGAAAATAACCTTTAAATAACAGAATAGAATGGTCACAACAAGGGAGAAGTGCATGAGTAATACAAGGCAGTATATACAGTACACAGTATGTACATACCAGTTTTTGCTTTTGAAAACCAAGACTACTTTTTGCTAAATTTATGCTGCTTCACGGAGCACTGAGCATGCAGCAGTGTAGTGGTAATACTTCAGAAACTTGCCTCAGAAATTAATGTTATCAGTATAACTGTCACTCCATGCCATAATTCATTTTAATGACAAAAATGATGGTCCAGGAGCAGAAAGTGAAAGTGCACTTTCTGGGGATGGGGATGTTTATTTCCATGCCAGATGACGTACAATTGAGCTTATAGTGAACAAATGATTTGTCTAATATATATAACATATTTTTTTACTGCTATCATGTATAAATACAAACACGTATTTACAGGTCAGCTACCTGCAGCAGACATCGTGTCTCAGGAAGGGGGCAAATAATCACAATATATCCCAGCCCAAACCATGAAAAACAGCCCCAGACCAAGGGGTGACCAGATACACAATATGACCAAAGTATGTAATGTGCTGGTAAAATATATTATATATAAGTGCTTCTCGTCTCTTCCTCATAATATATTTATGCATGTACAGTAGACAATAATAGAAGAGAGAGAGAGAGAGAGAGGAGAGAAAGAGAGACAGAGAAAAACAGAGAGTTTTTGTACTCCAATCTACTTAACCCTCATGAGAATTTAAGAAAGTGAAAAACAGAACAAGCAGAGGAAAGTACTGACAGTGAAGGGGGTATTCTGGTACACTTGGCTGCCCAGACAGATGTTTTATGTAAGTCCTCAGATCTGAACTTCCATAGCAGACACTCAGAAGTTTGTTGGCGGAGCGTGCTGAAGGGGGAGGGCGCACAGAGAGAGAGAGAGAGAGAGAGAGAGAGAGAGGAGAGAGAGAGAGCAGGAGAGAGAGAGAGAGAGAGAGAGGTAACATCAGAGCGAGCTGAGTCAACTGTGGAGCCACAGGGCGAAGACACACACTTCATGCATGTGTCCCTGTGTCTCCTGGAGGCAAAAGCAGAGAAAGCGGAAAGAGAGGAAACACTCTTTTGTGCTGTCTGAAATCACATGTTTCCGTGTTGATAGCCGTCAGTTCTGGTGACACATAAGGCTGTACATCCACATCAATAACTTAAAAAGCTGAAATGTCTTGATAATTGACTCGATATTTCAGGTATGCATTTATGGTTACATCACTTCACTTTTTTCTGAGTTGCACACACACACACACACACACACACATAAACACAGACACACACTCACACATACTCATGCACACACACTCACACACACACACACAAACATACACACGCACAAACACAAACACACACACACAAACACATACATACACTCAAACACAGAGACACACTCACACACACACTAAAGCACGCACACACATGCATACAAAACCAAAAAGCACATACCGCAAATAATTCAGTGAAGTTTGCAGAACTACATCACTTCAAGATATGTTAAACAACATCAGAATTGTGACTAGGTTGGTGGAACTACATCCAGTGGATATAATTTTCTAATCTAAACCTTCTGTTGAGTTTAGAAAGGCATTAATCTTGTTGGACAAATTAAATTAATTAATGGTGCATTTCCTGAAACTGCCTGGAAGGTCTTTACCATTTAAAGAAAACATTTAAAGTCACCCAAATGATCACTTAATATTAATATACAGTAATTAATAATCTCCCATTAATTACAGAAAAATGCACTTTGGTTCCATGTACAAGTGAAGTGGAAGTTGTTTGGCGGCAATAACTATTTATGAGGACTGTGAAAAATTGCACTTATGTCTTGTTGATGAATTGCACATGATAAATTGTATCTGTCCACCAGAGAACGAAAAACTAGAACTGCCTAATTATCATGCATAATTGCCCCATAAATTATGCCATGATTGATACATGCTGTATATGTAGTGTTAAGAATAAATGTATTTCATAAACATTTTCAGAATTATGCCTAATATCATAAATAATGATAAATATGACTTATCTCTAACAGTCGTATTTGACATAGAATAAACACACACAGTCTTTGCTGTGGACCCTGTACTGTACCATGAAGTACCTACAGAGAAATGATCACATATAATATAGGTGCCAAAAGTTTCCCAGGCACCTTGGATGCATTCTACACTGCATTCCAAGCCAATTCTGACTGATGAAGGCAATCCACAACACCTGGGATGATTATTAATAATCACCCTCAGGTGTGCCTGGCTGAGCACCACTCCGTCACTGTCCCAGGTTCGGCAGGCCGCCTCAGCCTGAGCTTTTGGAGGGGAAAGGAACAGCTGACTGTAGCCAGAGAGGAGGAAAAGCACTCTCTGATCTTCCCTAACCCCGCCCCTGCCCTCCCCCCTCCCCCCTCCCACTCCCGCCAACCCTCTCAGCACCCCGTCACTAGATCATAATATATGGCTATAATATTTCAGATGCTCCCTATACGCAATTGTAGTGCATCTCGAGAGCTTATCCCACAAAGGCGATGGTAGGCACGCACTGTAGCGCTCTATAAAATTGATTGACAAAGACGAATACGGCTTTGAATGAGGGGGAAAGACAATGATCATTAATTCAGTTCGCGAGGCAGGAGGAGGCCGGGGGGGAGAGGCCGGGGGGGCCGGGGGGGCCGGGGGGGGGGGAGGCACTCCACCCTGATAGCGCACAGTTCAGGCCCGGCGCCCAGCCCCATGGCCGATCTATAACAATCAGGGCTTACACGGGGACGGGCTGACAAAGCTCTTTTTCCGGAGTGTTAGGAAGCCGATGTGATGAAAAGGCCCATTTCCACACACAGCCGAGCGGCCGCGGCCCCGCCCCGTTCAGCTCAGGACGGCGGCATAAATCCCGGACCTGACCTTGTTTTCCGGAAAGGCCCGCCGCGATCGCGGGGGGGACGCGCGTCCCGCACGCCGTACGCCGATGGGAGCCCCTCCCAAGGCCGTCTCATACCAGTAACTCCCGCTGACATTTCAGCATCCTCCAGGGGGCGATGCATACTTTATATATATATATATATATATATTTTTTTTTAAAACATGCTCGTCGAAACAAACTGCTGCTTCCCCTCCATTTGCTGACATTCTTCTTGACCACAGCCCGTTTGGGTGAGCAACGCTCAACGCGCTGCCACAGCACAGCGCTTCACACGTTTTTCTCTCCACCCTTCTCCATCTGGGTCAGAGGAGGAGGAGGAGGAGGAGGAGGAGGAGGAAAAAGAAAATAGATTAAAGTAAATAAATAAATAAACAAATAAATAAGCGAATGAATTAAGCGAAATGGATTAAAATGCCGAAACGATAGCGTTGCCTCAGGCGTGTGAGCAGTCATTTGATAACTCAAGGCCAGCTGGCATTTAATAAAATGTGTCAACAATAATTTAATTACTGGAGCCCACCGCACGCACGCACACACACACACACACACACAACTAATGTAAACCTGAGCATTAGGGACTGAACGCTGTGTGATGGTTTGACAGAATTATAAGGACAGTTAACTCATAATAAAATAAAACTAAAATAAGTTATTTGAGGGAAAAGCAGTGGCTACAGCAGTTAGGGCGTGTTTTTAAGAGCAGGTCTAGTGGTCTGCTTGAGAAATGCACTGGTGACAGAGCCATGTTCAGATAAGAACAGGTGGGAGACAGTCCAAGGCCAGGGCGATCCATCAGTCCCGCCGGCGAATGAGGACGTATATCACATGTCCCGTTAGAAGCCTGCCTTGTGGGTGATAGATTTTACGCCCTTTCCCCATTGGACGGAATCACACGAGAGGCGCAGCGCTAAACAACCCTAGCAATGGCTTTGAACAACAACGATGAAATTTTATAGTATATTATAGAATAATAGAGATACAGCTAGGTTTGTGCTGTATATAGGGCCATTTATATGCTGTACATGCACACAGCGCTGAAAGAAATCCAGAGACCACCCCATATTTTTTGTAGAAGAATCAGAGTTACTCCACCAAACACTGATTGTTCAACCCTTCCTAATCGAAGATATTGTTTATTCTTACAATTCATAGTGTTTAGTGAATTATTCAATGTATTAAAAACATGCTGTCGTGTATTTTTAGTATTTTGACCATTTGTCATTTTCTGCAAATAAATGCTCTGATTGACAGTGTTTTTGTTTGGAATTAAAATAAAATGTGGTCAATAGTTCTGGAAAGAAAATTAGAAGTTATATTTTACACATGCCCATGAGCAGTGAACCTGAAACGAACTGTATAAAGAGTATTTGTTTATTTTTGGACCGTGGACATGAATAAAATAATAAGAAGGAATAGCTGAATAATTTGATTGTCCCAGTAGAAGGTGAGTGGCACACCATCTGTGAGATGAATCAGTCTTTTTGAAAGTCATGGGCTCTGGACACTAGGAGGCTGAGATGTGGGGAGTACCTGCGTCTGAGGGGGACTGGCAGCAGGTTACCCACACCTGTGCATGTGCCCTCACTGGTGTGACTGTACACCTGAAGCTCAGACCAATGGCTCCTGGGTATTCAGTGGCCAGGAGGGTTATTGCTGATTCTGTGTTATGTGATTGGGCCTTGCCTGCAGCTGGAGAATCTTGATTAGGCTTTGCTTGATGCATGGTGAATTTTTTTTTTGTTGCCATTCTGATACTGATTGAGTCGTGCTCACTGCAGGTCGATATAGATGGGGCCTTGCTCAATGCCAGATGGTTTACTTTGGGACACGTTTAACACAGGCCTAATTTGATTGGGCCTTGCTCGCGACAGGCTTATGTTGATTGGACCACGCCCACCGCCAGATGAATGTAATTGGGTCACACTTGCTGCCGGCCGATCTCTATTGGGCCATTCTCATCTTGGTCAGTGGCTCCTGGGGAGCTGCGGTGGCCAGATTCCAGGGCCGATGGTACAGACTGGGAGATGATTTTCATCACAAAAGTCTAAGCAATTTAAACTACAAAAAAACACATATTTTCGCAATATTATTATTGATTCTGTTTGTTGGAGCAGGACAAGTTCAAAATTAAAGCATTTGCTGCAGGAAAAATTAGAAGCTCAATTGGTTGCCGTAAATGTGATGTGGGAATCAGAAATTTGAATTCTTGGATATTTGATAAGAGTTGTGTTGTTATGGGAATTTGATTCAGTTAAATGGGTTAAACTGTAGTAGATGCCAGCAGGTTTTCAGAATTCATAGATGCAGTAACAATCTCATTTCATAAACATCCATAATACATATCAACAGTAATGTGTCAATCTGAGCACAAACACACACACGCACACACACACACACACACTTAATTTCATAGAGCCCTCAATTTTAAAGATGCCGCCTTTTTACAGAACACTAGCTTCTTTGCAACTATCAGTGAAAGAAAGACAATTCCAGATATGGCAGGTCAACAAAAATGAAATTTACCAGCACTGTATATGCAGTGCAAAAACACACTTACTGAGTTGGTGGGAGAGAGCGAGAGAGCGAGAGAGGGAGAGAGAGAGAGAGAGAGAGAAATAGAGAGAGGGAGAGAAAGAGAGAGAGAGACAGAAGGGGGGTGAGAGAGAGAGAGAGAGAGAGAGAGAGAGGGAGGAGAAAAAGGGGCTGCTGCTTGAGCAGTCAGGCCTGAATTTCAATAGATCCCAAATCCCAATGTACAAGAATGCACATCATATTGCCTGGACACCATCTCCTGGGAACAAAGCAGTTCCGCTCAGGGAGAGTATATATAGAATCGAGGCCTCGCCTGGCTGCAGCTTTCCCTCAAATATATATGCAGAGTTTTTCGCACCGCAGCTAATGACTGTCTTGTAGGACAGGTGTCAGACAATACCGGGTACATTTTAAAAGGACACGCGCCGAAAAAAAAATACCCAGAATTCTCTCTCTCCGAGAGCAAGGGGAGCGGAGGAACATGAATAATTAACCGCTGTCACAGCGGAACGCAGGGCCTGCGCTCGCTGAGGGCCGGAGTGATGTCATCGGTCTCCTCCAGTGTGGTCAAGAGGTGAAGCAAACAAAAGCCCAGAGCAGCTACTGTAAACAAGGGGTTCACACTGGCCCAGATTTCTGTACACATGCAGGTGGGAACCCAGGGGCAGCTGAGCATTTTGGGAAGTTGCGTTTATTCACTTAATCCACTGCAGTCAGTCCAGCATTGTTCCAGGCTTAAGAACCTTCGCTTTACGGTTCTTTCTGCCTGCTCCGGCCTGTGATCTTCAATACGATCAGACAATCTCTCCCACTTCTCTCTCCTGTGGGACTAGAATATTATGGGAGAGTTTTGTAGGATCATTTAAAATAACTCCGCTTTAAGATGTTTACCCTGATCTTTCTTTGCTTCGCTTTGTATGTCCTCATAGAAATTCCAAGGACGGACATCTTTAAACGAGTCTTCAAATAGGCACACCACCACAAAAAGAAAACAAAATCGCAGTTTAATATTTCATATTCAACCTTAAAAATAGTTGCTGCACATTCTTTCATGTCTTTCGCGTCTGCATTATTGACTCAGCTACAGTAACCCATGAACTGGAATATCTTCTCAAAGTGTCCGCTGTGTGTCACCTGCCCTGCAGGGCAACAGACTAGTACAGAGTTGAAATAATCCAAATTCCTCAGGGGAAAGAGTTTATGTGTGGATGCTCAATCGATTGCTCCACAAAGCCAGGTAGGAATTTCAAACATCAGCGCGCCTTCAAAGTATCTAACATGATGCAATTTCAAAAAGCCCTAGATCCAACACGTCCAAGGGTTGCATGCAGTAAGTGAAGCTTTCTACAGAGACTACGTCCTGCGGCCTGATTCTTTTTTTAACGATGGTGCATTTGTACCAAGTGTTTCTCCCGCGCTATTTTTTTTAAAACAATGCATAAATACAGTAAGTGTATTGAGACCCCTGGATGACTCTTCCTGGTAAGGCGCTGTTTTAGTGCGTGGATGGGCCCCATGAGTGTGGGATTGAATGCGGGCCCTGTTACTGCTGACTGTGGCTTGTGGCCCCTGCAGTGCGATGTGTGATTCATTCTAGCATCGCACAGGGGTGGGAGGGTTTCAGTCAGGCAGGATCACATGACCCCACCACTGGTCAATCGGGAGGACTGTATGTAAAGTGTCTGTGTAAATCCTGTCTAGGAAAGCAGTTTACCCTGCTGCCCCCCAAAAAAAAAAAAAAACTACCCATCCCCTGAACCCCCCATGACAGATGCCCTGGTGATGAGAAGCAGTGGTTGATATCACTTGCCTTGGAGACTGTAGCAATGAGCCCAAACTGAGAGAGCACTGAATATAATTACGCATTCTGCTTTGGATAATAATAAAACGCATTGCATATTACTGTGTAAACAAAGCATATGCATTTCCATTTCCATGTTAAAGGCCTTTTTAAGATATGCAAAGCTATCACTTGCAATTCTGTCACTAGTATTCTGAAATTGCGAGCATGCAAGTGTGGAAATAATTTTTTATGCAACTGAAAAAGAAGAACATTAGTCTTCTCAATGAAAAAAGCAATGAATGTGGCTACATTTAGCCCCTGGGCTGCTAGTTTAATAGGTCTGCTATAGAGGACATTTTTATAAAAAGATGACAAACTGAACAGGTATTTATGTGGGTTTAGGGGTTGTGCATACAGTACACTAACTCATTTTTAGAAAAAAGTATATATGGCTACACTTGTTTGATAGAGTGTGCCTTTGATTTCTAGCCAAGGAGAAAAAAAACACCACAGAAAAATATCCACTTATAACGTCTGTTTGCAAAGTCAGGCTGACGTTCAGCTGGCCAAGAGCCTTTCACTTTAACGTCTACCTTTATCTGTCCTAAGGAAACTCAAGCTCTCCTGAAATCAGAAACGGCAAATTGTAAATATATGTTTGCATGCCGAGACAGCGGACGAGCTGAACTGAACAACAGCAGCAGTGGACGCTGGGAACCACCACTCACATTTTGCAATTTGGCTTTAGGGGGAAAGCGCTGCACTTAAAATCCCATCAGACCCTGTGACGAGAGTTTAGATTGAGCCACGGGCACTAGCCTCATTTCCCATTGTCCTCCGACTGCTGATTGAAGATTAGGGGGCCGGGGATATTACTGGGTAAACAAGCCACTTCCAGGAACGGGGCACATCTACGACCTGTGCTTAGAGAGCCTCCATTCAGAGATTAATTTAAAATGCAATCAGTCTTTAGCGCGCACAATGGGTAAATCCCGTCTGGAGGGATTGGTGTCATCTTACCCATCCTTATTTTGTGTCCAAGCTCGCTGTCGGCGCAAGTGTAAAAAGAGCTAAGCGTTGAAGAATGCCTTTGTTTGTGCAGTCAACCTCATTGTTGTCGTAATGATTTCTGAAAGAACAATGGTCGACTAATAACGGGTATTAGCTTGACTGGGGCAATCGAAGGTACGTGATTGACAGTTTTACCCACACACTCAATTCCCAGGGGTCTGTGATTGGCCAGAAAAAGGGCATGGAGACCAACAGGAGAGCTCGCGTGATTAGAAATGAGGAAAGGAACATCGCCGCATCGTACACTGACAGGATTCTTATCACCGTCAATCATTCAGCTCGTCTCACCTGGGAAGATTAATTGGACGGTCAATAGCCTCCTTCACCTCACTGTACCCAGCTCCAAGATTTGTGCCCACGCTTTGACCACTTCTGCCATGATTTTCTAGCAGCCTTATGGTTCAGCGGAACACACAATCAATGTGTCCAGAGTTTGCAAATTTCGTATTTCATTACATTCATATTTTAGTTATTTAATAGATGCTCTAATGCAGAGGACCCGTACACATTACATTCTACATTTGTTTTTTTGTTGTTTTGGCTCTGTACTCCACCACTTTGGGTTTGAAAATGAAACAATGAATGTGAGTTTACTGTGCAAAATGTCTGGGTGATCTGTGTCGAAATTACAGAACTTTTCATACATAGTACCTTTATTTTAGAGCAGGAAAAGTATTTAGTCCAATTAACATGATCTGAAATAAAGTTGTCATATTTAGTACTTGGTTGCAAATTCTTTGCATTCCATGAGTGCTTTGCAAAGGGTGCAGTTTGCAGTGTCCCATCCCAGAATTTAACCCACAACTATAACAATTATCTTACACTGTCCAGCCACATTACAGAGATAAAGCAGCAGTCTTCTGGCACAATTTGCTTTATTTTTGTGAGTCAAATTATTGAATTGTAACCATCACATAGACTGCACCCTATCTCAAATAATGTGTTCATGAAGGGGGAAAAAATGAGAGACCTGTCATTTATGCGCACTTTTAAAATTTCCTTCACTGACTTACTCGGTAATTTATTTATTCAGCTTGTCACGTCCAGAGCAACAGATAAAACAGAAAAGCATTTTTAATGTTAAATGGGAGGAAGACAGAAGAGGAAGGGCCTGCTGTGTTGGGAAGAACACACTCGGGTGACACCCCCACCCTGCATCTGCTGGGCCAGAGAGAATCAAGCCCTGCTCACCCTCTGCCTCTGATCAAGGGGGGGGCGGAGATGAGGGCAAAAATCAGCAGAACCGGGACCTGCGCACAACTTTCCAGCTTTTAACTAAAACCGGGGGCGGGCGGCTGGGTTCCTGTGCTTGTCAGGAGGAGGGGCGCGTTTTTGGGGCGCCCATGCCTGCGGGACAGGCGAGAGGACACTGCCGAGCAGGGTAACGAGGCGCTAGCGGAGCTGTGGACCAGCAGAGCTCGGCGCGGCGTGCCGGAGTTCCGGAATAATTTGTGCGAAGAGCGTCCGCTGAACGCATGAAGGCGTGTCGGGGCGGCGGTCACCGCTGACCTTCCCCGTGAACGGAAACTGGGATCACGCTCCACTCGGCCCGCTCCAACCAAGAGGCGGCTGGAGGACAGACGGCGGGGGGGGGGGGCGGCGGGGGGGGGGGCGGGAACAGAGAGCGTGGGCGGCGGCGAGCTCAGGGAGAGCCGTACGGCTCAGCCGGGCACGAGCAGGGCAGCGAGCTGTTCGCGGTGCAAACCCGCTGCCCCCTGCTGAACGCCAGCCTCAGCCCCGCATCCCCCCACACACACACACACACACCGACACCGATCCAGCACTTAGAGCATTAATTCACCATTCGCTCTCAGCTCTTTGCTGGCAGCCTTGATAAGCCCTTGAAGAGCGAACCCTGCAGGCCCCGCCCCGCCCCACCTCTGTCGACACCTTGCAGACAGCAGATGATTTTGTGCAGATGTGCCAAAGAAAAATGCACAAAAAAATGAAAACAGGAACCACTGACAATGAAGCCATATTGGTCCCACAAAACACAAAACAACCAATCATTCAGCAGCAATAATTCAGCCTATTGAGCAGCAATCTTTCAAGCCCAGTCAGCAGCAATAGTTCAGCCTGTTCTGCAGCAATCGTTCAGCAGCACGGAGCACAGCGTGTTCTCACTGTTTGAAGACCCAGTTTACTCTTAATAGCAGTGAAACTGTATCTCAACGTGTTCTGGCTGCAGTGACTACGTCCTTCACAATTACTCTTCAGCATCCTGACCTAGCGGATGTTTAAATGAACACATAATTGCGGCAATGTGGTGTAATGGGCATTAGGTTCTTAAAAGCCAATTAAAAGCCAAGCTTGTCTCATGACCTTTTGGGTGAATGGAAGATGTCCCCAATTACTGCTTTGAAAAAGACATAAACATCTGTTATGGAAAATGAGGACGAATTTAATTAGACGTTTTGTGAAAGAGCATATACAATGCATTGCCAATGTATTTGAGGCAAAACTCAGAATTAGCCATAATGAAGCTAATAAAGGGAGGAGAAATGCCATTTGCTTTATTGCCATTTCGCATCTATTGCCTTTACAACCTGGGCGACTATGTACCTCTGATTAATTAAAACGTTCACAAACAAGCATGCAACAGAATATCACTTATTTTACATTCACCTCTATAAATGTAATTTCATTCACTGGAACAATGTTCCAAAGTTGAATTAATTCTTACTCCCAGGAGAGGCGGAAAGGAAGTAAATTGTAATGAACATTGCCCAGGACAACTGTGATATCATTTGTCCCCCTCAATAATAATAATTCATGAGCTGGCGGCATATTAAAGGGATGACTCCACAATTAAACAAGGGACATATGGTCCACATCAATTTTCTTTGGCGCTGTACCCCCCATACCCCCCCCCCCCATAACCGCAACAGTCCATCCTTCCTAATTGCCGGAACGCATGAACGAGGAGCCCGGCCCGGCGCTCCAGCGATGCGCCATCCATCTTAGCGGCTGCAGCTCCTGGCTGCCCACAGGCCCTCGCGGCGGGCCCCCCCCCGGGAAGGGCAACGTCGTGAGGCTTTGCGGTGGTCGCAGTCGGGGGGAACCTTAAATTATTAATGATTTTATAAGTGGAGTTCGCCCCAGCAGCAGGGGGGTACCAAGTTTGGTCTTGGGATGTACCGTGAGTAGACACTCTCATCCATATGTATGAGGTTGGATAATTTGGTGAGCAGTAGGTGGGAGGTGGAAGGTGTTGGGGGGCAGGGAGGAAAGGAGGGGGTGCTAAATGGTATCAGACCTCCATAAGGTGTGACAGAGCTTGTTCCAGCAGCTGCTGCAGCCTTGCCCCAGCATTAGTGTGCAGGCAGATGATGCTACCCTGCATTTTGAGGCAGAGGTGGTTGACGAGCAGATGTCAGGTTTGGGAGAACGCCTTGTATCAGCTCAGCAATGTTTTTATGCACATGGGAATGCAATATTTCACTTATTTTAAACTCATGAGTATGGAGGCGGCAGTGTACTATACATGGGTAAGGAACTGGCTCTGTAACCTGAAGGTCACAGGCTTGACTTTCCTGTAGGAAATTGTCATTGTTCCCCGGGGCAAGGTACCCAACATGCATTGCATCAGGATATATCCAGCTGTGTAAATGGATGCAATGTAAATGGCGTGTAAAAAGTTGTGTAGGTCACTCTGGATAGGAGCATCAGCTATGTGCCTATAATGTGCTGATTTCATTTTGGAAGCAATGGGGGGGTAACCAGCATTCCCTCCTCCGAGGGGGGGGGGCGGGTGGGAGGGGGGGGGCATGCACAGAGCGGCTGAACGGGTTTCTCCCACCCGAAATGCGACGTGTTGCTCTGCCAGAACGTGCGGCGTGGCGTAGGGCCAGAGCCGCCCGTCCCGTCAGTGCTCCGAGCAGGACGTCCACGAACGCCGCGCCCGCCAGAGAGGCCGCAGCGCCCCACCCTTCCTCGTACGCACCGCCCCGCGAAGCGCGAAAACCGAGCTCCGCTCACAACACCGCATCTGCTCTCCTCCCTCGCGAAAGGCCACGGGGCAAGCAGCAGATCGCGGGGCCGGCCGAGAACCTTCCGGACCGGCTCAAGGGCTCGTTCCGTCCACGCTTACGTGGATTTATGCGTGTCGACGGGGGCGCCGGTCTGAGGCAGAACTCGCAAGAACAATACGGAGGACACCAGCAGCACGGTTACAGCCTGTTTATTTTTAAACTGAGTTAAGCGTCGCATAAAAAGGTGCAAATGGCAATAAAAAAACGGCTGTGGACAATTTATAACCAGGGAGCACGGCCCACGGTATTGGCTCTGGCCAATTCTAATCTCCTTCAGGCAGTGATTTTCTTAAAAGTTAAAACAAAAATATTCATCTTGGTCCAGACAGACAGCTCATTAAACTGTGTCTACAGGGTTTAAGATAGTACCAGACCATTATATTCTCTTTTAAAAAAAATCAATGACGAAAAGACAGAATGAGATTTATGTAATATGAATATTGATCGGGAGAGTACATGAGCATAAATCATTAGATTGCTAAGGTCTTTGTAACTGAGTTGTGAACCCAATTGAATTCCCTTATTCGACCTTTTTTTCCCCCTTTTGCTGTAGTCTTAATTTAGCGGTGCTAATATCCACATTCAGCAGAGTCACATGCACTAAATTATACAGCACCAAGACTAGATTCAACTTATGTTTCCAAGGGCTCATAAAACTGCCTTCATATAATATGAAAACACTTATATTCTGTGGCTTGGTTTTTAAGATCCTTTTTCTCACATTAATGGGAGATATAACAGCTTTTATAGATGTTTGTTTTATCGTCCTCAGTGGTTGAAGCACACATTGAGGCCATCCAAAACAAGTACAACAACAGAACCTCGCAGATGTAAGCCTCAGAGTTATGGACTGACTGGTGAACTGAACAGGGTGTGAACCCAGAAGTAAGTAAGAAATGAATTACGTTTTTCACCTTCCTATACGGTACACGGAGTCTCACTTTTATCACTGATGCAAAAAAAGGGGGAAAAAAAAGACCCATTCTTCCATCACTGTATGTTGGGTCCTTCTAAAAGCAGTGAGATGAGAGCAAGTGTCTGAGGGAGTGGGATAATGAAACTGAAATAATGGCCCCCCCTTGCATACAATAAAAGATGCATCTTAATGAGTTGCTGAACACATTGTTGGATGTATTTATTAATTGATTAACTAGAAGCAGATCACTGCATCCTTTTCAATGGTCCCTCAGTCTTTTGAAGATTACAAAGTGGAAGGGAGTTAGTGGGTGGGGGGAGGGGGGGGAATTGCAAAAAAAGAAAAGAAATTATATTCTCTACTTATCCATCACCATTTCTTGCATCTTTTAATTAAATTCCCTGGGAGCCATTACACACAGCATATTTCATTATGCCTAAAAAGACACACTTCTTTCAAATTTGTATTTTGGATGTGAAAATGATGTTTTTTTTTTTCATTAAAATGAATATGCCACATAAATTTACCTTAAACAGACTAGTTTTAGCCATTCATCTGGAAATGACCTTTAGTATGTTCAGAATCCAAATATGAACCATTCTCAGTCTAACTGGTGTTTGCAAATTAGACCGAGACAAAATTTATAACTGAATCCAAATCCTACAAGAAATGCTTATTGAAAAATTAAAAAAATGTCCTGTAGTTTCAGTTCAACCGTCTTCCTTTTATATTTTCATACTTTCTTATTTCCATTCCCCAGGAAATCTACTGTAAAACAATAGACAGCATTAAATGTTTAAAGTGGTTTGTGAACAATGTCCAGCAGATCAGAAAAATGCACTTGTGTGTATATGATGAGGGGATGTATTTTTTAGGGGGTATTTTCTCCAGCACTTCACAATCCCTTCTTTCATATAATCCATTATGTGCCGTGCATCGGTTGTAATTGCAAGCGTATTTTCATCCGTGTCCCTCGTGAAGATCTCATCAGCATAAGTGCTTAGTGCATCTGCACTAGCTCTGTCTTTATACAGCAAAGCCCCTTCCCCACGGCAATCACCGAGCAGTAGCCGGTGCACAAACATATTTTTCCACTGCGATACTCAGAACCGCAGGCAATTTTGCACTTGCACCTTGAGCAATTTTAGCCTCAGAGCCTTTTTGACTTCGTCTCTATTTCTGTTTTTATATTTGCATATACAAAGCTCGGTTTCACAAGTTCTCACAATATTAACATCTCAATACTTTCTCTGATGCTACTTTTAAATGCCGCTATTAAACGGATAAAACTGTGAATGCATCATTTGTAATTCAGCAAGATGTGGAAACTCTCCACGGGCACAATTTATTATTGGGTAAAATATATCATAGGACACTAGGGAGTATTCTCTGCGATGTTTTCCCTCCAGTGGCTATACTGTCAATCACCACAGTGGCTACAAAATATATAACCGCAGCACGAGCATTCAGTGATTCCTCAGCTTAGTCTATCCTGGCCGGAGGGTGGGGGGGGGGGGAGAATTGTAATCGTGGACAGGGTGGGTGGGGGGGGGGGGGGTGGTGGGTTGAATAGAACGGGATCACAGGGGCAGTAGATTACAATCATGGACTGGGGGGAGTGGTGGCGGGAGGGGGTGGTCTGGAGGTAGATTGCAATTGTATTGGGGTGGGGCAGGAGATTAAGATTGCGACCCTGGGGGGGGGGTAACGATCGCAGACCAGGGGGCGAGGGGGTGGGAGATTGCAGTCTGTCTCAGGGCAAGGGTGTCTATTGGTGCATGTGCCCGGCACTGCTGAGAACAGCGTGAAATGCTTGTTCCTACATGATATTCACTGATCTGTTTTAAATTTCAGACAAGGCTCCTAACCCATCACCTTTTTCTTTCATTTTCTTTATTAGTTGATCTCCTGTACAAGGTTGAACACGTACAGCCTTTATGATCTGGCTTGTGTTTGCAACTCCAGATGTCGCTCGGCACAAAGAGGCCACACATAGGCCTTAGAGCAAAAGGCTCCATTTCACGAAGGCAATTTGAGAGCGATTTCTACCTTAAGTACCCTTCCAGTCCAACACCGACACCACCACCAACAACAACAAAAACAACAACAGCAAAACAAATGTGTCAAGAAACGCAGCTCTGTGCTGCCAGCAAACAGATTTCCTCAAAGCATCTGAGAGTGCCTAGCTGAGCCCATAAATCTAAAGAACGATTGCAGGGGCTGGCTGTCCATTTTATTTATCTGTCAAATTCCTAATAACACCTTCTTGCTCCTCCACAATGCTTCGCTAACGTTTTAAAGTGCTACAGAGGACAGGCTAGAGTGTGGAATTATTCACAAGAAAGGATCAGAAATGTGAAGGTTAATAAACTGAATATTCTTCTTGCAGATAATCTAAAAGTGGACACGTGGTGTGATTTTTCTTTGTCTGAATATATGGATGTACTGAAATCACTAAGCACAATCATAGTCCTGACATAGAGCAGATTATTTTTCAAGCTTGCAGAAACTCCATGATTTAAACAAACCCGTTTTCACAGTGAGGGGTCTTCTTATTTCAAGCATTTTTATTTCACTTCCATGGGAAATGTGTAAAATTGTTTAGTAAATTTCAATATCTTTTGGCAGATGGTAGAGAAAGACTTTTCGTAAATGACGTTACAAATTTGTGGGCCTATTGCTCTGCCTAGTCTTCTTGCCAGAAATTCACACACTGGAGTCTTAAATTACCTGACTGAAAGAGCAGGCTTGGTGAGTGAACTCTATAAATCACAGTGTGAACTTTAGCGACAAAGGAAAGTATGACATCAGAGTGGACATTAAATCATACACACGAAGCACTTATATTCCCCTCCGAAATCTGTGAGACAAAGAGAAAAGAAAGTCTTTGCTGTCTTTGCGGAAATCAATATGCGCCGGGTGAAATTGTATTTTAATGCCGCCTAAAAAAAAGTACAGACTGTGAAAAGGAGACAAAAAAAAAAATGCAGCAAATGAGTTGAATCGGTTCAGCAAGACCGCATGGATATAAGCCCCGGGGAGAAGGCATGAATACAGGATTTCTGTGTCGCGAACGCCAGACTGTACGAGTCGATTACCGCGCGCTTAGCTGGAGTTCAAACCTCAAGTTGAAACCTCTGGACCACAGAACGGCATGTCAACTGGAACAGCTAATCCTTCTTCCACAGCTTCGGATAGCTGCTCCAGTTCTTACGTGGACCTGTGGTCTTGAGGGTTAAACCTGAGGTTTCAACTCCAGCTAAGCACACTGAAACTGACCCAATAGCTTTTTTATGCTCTGTCATTAGAAGAAGTGGCTGAGTATAATATTAAATATTGGATGCTGAAAGACACGGTCCAAATCAGAAACCCGAATTTAATATAAATCAGAAACGCATGTTCACAAATTTCTCATCATAGGATTGCTTTTTTTTCCAGCTATATCCTGACCTTACCCTTTACGAGCAAAAATGCTAAACTGATCCCAGATAAGCCTTCCGACTCTTCTTTTTGACAGATACAATTGTTTCCTCTTATTTCTTTTCTCACATTTGCTGAAGACAAATGTTGATATCGTTTCTTTGCAATGTAGGTGATGGATCCACACATGAAATGTAATCTTTGGCAACCTGGGGCGGGGTAATTCAACAGTCTTTGGGGAAGTAAGAGAGAGAGGGCAAAACAGAAACAAACGCGCCAGGCTCAGCAGATGTGCAGGACGTGCAGGAAGGTTTAACGGCTGCCTCCGTTAAAGTTCGGGGTCCTGGGCATAAGCTCAGGCGCCGGGCGCGGTAACGGGCAGCCTGCGCCTCTTTGTGTGTCTCTGGGAAGGCGGACGCCCAAGACGGCCGTGACTTTTTTAATCGGGTTTTCGGGGCCGAGGCGGGAGTGACTCCTGCACCGCTCACCTCGGCTCACCTCGCCTCTGATTGGGGACGACAAAGCGCTGCGATCCCTCCGGCTCAGCGGCCTCTGCCGCCTCCGCCGCCCGCACGCTTAATTGATGAGCATCGATCGCCTGCTTTGCGCAAAACGTCTGACAGGGGGGGAGTTTCGCCTCTTTTATCCGAAGAAGCACATTTCAGCCTCCGTGCAAATTCATCCCTGGCAGCGTAATCGACCTTGATACCTTTCCTGGCCATTGGGTTTGATGAGTCCAGTTGATTCCTCTGCACCTCGATTGACTTAAATTTACCAACAGTCAAGGTGAGGAGCAGCAGCTATTGACTAGCCCATGCGCATATATTAATAAAACTAACATCTGCCACTCTACATTTAATTATTTATTGCCCATGTCTAAGTGATACACGGTACCAGCTCGTCCCAGGAAGAGGCATGCATACGACTGTTTTAATAAAATATACGTTTGGCCACAGGGGTCATTGTTTAAGATTCACAAAACAAAGACAAAATGGCGCCTTGCTGACATCCCAAGGTAATATTGCCCAGAGTAAAAGAACAGCCTTGTCCTCTGAAGATGCTGAAAAGTTAGTCAGTCTCAGCAAACGACTCAATAGAAAGCAATAGGGCTGGAAGGAATTGGGGAACAGGGTGGCACAGTGGTGCAGTGGATTATACATGCAGGCTAAATTGCCTGTAGATATCAGCATGTGAATGAATGGTGTGTGTGTGTGTGTGTGTCGATAAATTGCGATAGATTGGTGACCTATCCGGGGTGCATTCCTGCCTCTCATCCAATGCATGCAGGGATAGGCTCCAGGGATAGGGCCCCCCCCCCCCCACCACCAACCCGACCCTGACCAGGAATAAGCAGGGTAAGATAATGCATATACCCCCTCCCAGCCCAGCCCAGGAATAAGCAGGGTAAGATAATAGATGTACCCCCTCCCAGCCCTGATCAGGAATAAGCGGGTAAGATAACGCATATACCGCCTCCCAGCCCTGATCAGGAATAAGCAGGGTAAGACAATGTCATGCTGATCAGGAATGGGAGATAGGACTCCGCCGTTCGTTATTTCGATGGACATGGACTCGCCTAAACTCACACAGAAAGCGGCTTTCAGGCGCAGTTAGCCCTGCTCAGCGGCCGGCCTTCCAGACCGCGGCTCCCTCGCCCTGCTCTTAGCACAGATCACTGGCCTGAGCTGATTGACTGCTGGCTTCCCTCAGGGGGGGCCACGGAGAAAATCAATCACGGTCAATGCACCCCGGCTCATATTTTTATATAGTCTTCAGATGGCACAAGACCTCTGGACTCATCGGGGCAGTGTGCGCTCCTCATTTGCATAGTTCGTTTAACCGATAATCAAACGGGCTGAGTTGGCTCAGAGGCTGTGGCTCAGTGAAGGGTATAAGGCCAAAGCAGGATTAACAAATTATAAATAAATGTGTGTTTACATTATTATTATTATAAGGAGGGAGAAAATGAATAAAATGTATATAGTTATAAACGTGTTATAAATGTGTTGTTACATTATTATAAGGGGGAAAACAGTTTGTACACACTATTCTTGGGATCAAGGAAAAGCAAGCTCACAAATGTAATTCTTGTGGTATGCTAATGTAAATGCATTCCAACCAATGTGACACTGCAACAGTCGCTCTCAGAAACAGCGTTGAAAATTGCAGTCAGTAACTGTCAGCTTTTTTTTCCTGATCAAGCCCTGGCTTTTTGTGCCAAAAATAGCAGAGCATGCATTCGCCTTTGCATAACTGTGCAGTGTAATTCCTGTAGTGTGATGTACCTTTGGAATTAAATGCTAAAATGTTTCTGAGGAACCACTCCAATAGATATGTTGATGTATACAGCATGTAATTCACAACCATTGGTAGTTGCTTCAGCTTCTTAAGAAAAAATACACACAGGATTTATGCGCGTGTCTACATTTTTGTGTGACAGTCAACTCCCTCCAAAAATATGAATGTTTCTTCTCACTGATAAAAAAAAAGGCAGACACACACATGCACACACACGTATGCACGCGCGCGCACACACACACACACACACACACACAGTATTTACCTCTATATCCAATTCATAGTTTGACCAAATGACTTAATTTGATGGTCTGTTGAGCACACAGGGCCATTTAAGTGGACAGCAGCAGTCACTTGTGGCAGAGTTGGAAAGCAGAGATCCATTCAGCCAAGCTGACGATTCTTAGGTATTGAATTGTGTTCAAGGAGAAGATTTACCAGAGCACTCCCATGAAAACTTGGGTGGGGACGGGAAAGGAAAACTAAGCAAGATCACTATGTCTTCTGTCAAATGGAGATTTAAACATCCAATCAATTCCAGGAAGAGATAACCAATGCCAAATGCAATGAGACACTTTGATAGCAAAAATAAAAGCAAAATACAAAGAATCAAACATCACAGGTCCTTGCAAATGCAAAATAAATAAAAGGAGTCCAAACAGATGTTTCAACAAAGAGAATTCTTCTGAAGAAGGCCAAAAGCAGAGCAGGCCAGATAATGCTGGAGGCACAGACCGATTTCAGGAACAAATTAGCGGAAGGAAATGGCAAGCGTTAAAATGGATACACGGCAGCTTGCTCCATCCTTACACATACAGTAATGATACCTGCCAATTCCTCTGATGATGGGAAGCAGAATTAGAATCTGGGACATGTCCACATGTGGCTGACATTAAAACTGCCTGCAAGCCACAGAAAAATCAACGGGCGAAGTTCCAGGGAAAACAAAAAAAAATAAAAAAAGATGAAAGGAGACTATGAACACGGTGTACCACTCTTTTTGATAGCCCAGTCCTAATTTTTGATTCATTTTTTTTAAAATAGGGAAGGGGGGGTGAAGTTGTTGAGGAGTCAGAACTTCAGTTATTAGCACGTGCAGCTGTTAGAAAAGTAAATTCAATAAAACGGTCAGCAGTTGGACGAGTACCATTCATTTCATTCTGAATTGTTTCTATGCATACATTGACGTGCATCGGAGTAGAGAGGGAGAAAAGAAACAATCAGGGGTCTGAGTTGAGTTTGGCCTCAAAGTAGGTCGTCGTACTTGAAGGCATTACGTTTAGCTTCTATAACATTTAGGAAAAAAATGCCAGTTGAAAGAGGAGAGGTAATTTTCCTCCAGGAACTACAGTTCTTAGGGGAAAATGTAACATTTCACGTGGGACTCAGAAGGCAAGGTGCCAGATCACTTCATTATCTTAACCACTGGCCGAAGCTCATTTTAAGGGGACTCGAGGCTTGCTTAAAGCAGGTCCCCAAGCGCCAGCTGTCAGCTCAGTGGTTGGCTACAGACCTCTGCTTAGCCAGCTACTTCTAGATAGAGCCATCGCTAAATTTAAGGTTTGCTAATTCCTATAGGTAAAATTATGTCATTGAAAAAAATTGTCTCCCCGTTCAGAACACCCCTAACTGCCTACTTAAAAATCCACTTTGATAGAGTATATTTACACTAGGGAGTATCTTTTATACCCTGTGGACACAAACTCTGTTAACACTATTTTTATGTGTAGGGTTTGAATTAGATTTGTATCAACAGGTAGATTCAAAACCCTCAGCAGGATCATTAATTATTAAAATGAGTTCCCTCTCCGGAACGTTTGGAACAATACCAGAAGGGGAATTATCTCGCTCTATAGTTTCACCCTGCATTCTAAATCAAACACATTTCCCTGTTTTGTTAAACGACCACTAAGTGAGAGTTAAGAGTACAGTTTCTTTTATTTTTGATAGGGTCAATGAATAAATCATTTCTAATCATGCATCTGTCTACTACGGTGTTTGTCACCATGGACTTATAGCTTGTCACATCCGCACACATTCAGTAGATCCATCCCTCGCAGATGCAATCGCACACATTCTCTTACGATTTCCTTGTGCGTATTTTAAGTGCAGGCACAAGCTGCTGAATTAGTTGCATGGCAACGACGGAGCCATATAACCCAACTGCCACTCGGGAACAAAGTTAATATCAATGGAGAATCCCCGGGGTGCACGGACAGGGGACGGGCGATGGATTCAAACAATTCTGGTCTCCAGCGGGGTCGCGGTCAAGTGCGCCTGTGAAGTGAAGACCAACGCGTCCCCTCCTGTGGAACGCTCGGTCGAGGGCGTCTGATTTCGGGGTCACTGTGTTCGAGGGCCCTGCCATCCTGAATGCCACCTCCCACTGTTCCCCCAACTTGTAGTGCTAATGCAACCTTTCCAGGGGAGACGGCCTCTTTTTCCCGCAAAAGGCTTCTGGGTTGGGCCCTATTGTCCAGAGCCCACTTGCATCTTTTTTTTTTTTTTTTTTTGCTCTGTTCTGTTCTGGGACAAATGTGTCCCACCTGATGGTGGGGATCCACTAAAAATAGCTTTCCTTCAGTCTGGGAACAAAGAAACACCATAAAAAATAGAAATAAAAAACTGCTGAAATGGCTGACGGATCGATGAGCTTCGCAAGCAGAGCGTGAAGGTTGTACGTACGAGCCGCGTGAAGTGACATCGTTTGGCCGTAACAGGAGAGAGATGAATCTTAAAGGTGGAGATTTGAGGAGATGTGCACCGAGACACAACTGCTCTCTGCCAGCCGATTAAGCAATGAAGCAGGGCAGCTTTCCAGAAACGTACCCCCCCACCCCCCAACTCCCCCCCAACTCCCAAACTCCCCCTATGTCGAGCTCCAACGCGCCAAGTCTGCGCTGCTCCCATAATCCCCTTCTTCATTAACACTGTGCATTTGTATTAGTCATGCCAATAAACCTTTTCATCTGACTGTTAGAGAGAGAGAGAGAGAGAGAGAGAGAGAGGAGAGAAAGAAAAAAAGTAGGGGTGTGAGAGGAAAGAGAGAGAGAGAGGGATAGATGGGGGAAATGGAGAAAGAGACGGAGAGAAAGGGGAAAGAGAGAGAGAGAGAGGGAGAAAAAAGAAGGGAGAGAAAGAGAAAAGGCAGCGAGAGAGGGAGACAGAGAGAGAAAGAGAGAGACACTTAGCCCAATAACCTCTGCAGGGAAGGACTGGCTGCGTTTGCTCCCCGGCATCACCCAGGAATGTGCTAAGCATTACAAAACGCACTTTCCCACACTCGTGGGCAGCGTCTGAGTAAAAGGCCTCGCCTTCCCTTTCTCACCTTCGCCAGCTCTCTCCTGCCAGGCGTGTATTTTTAGCGGGGCCTTGGCCTGGACACAGCGGTGTGTGTCCGTGATCTGCATCCTGAGCGCCAGCGTTCGGTTTCAATTCCCAGAATCCCAGTCTCTGCTCCGCGTGAACTCTCCATTTCCAGTTGCGCAGTGGCTGCATCGAGCAGCTTTTTGTTGAAGGCTTTATGCTGTATAATATTCACACCGTCGATACAGCGCTACGCTACGTGAGCTGTCCCGTGCCAATACCTCCCCACACTCTCCACCCCTTCATTTTTCTTTCCAACTGCCGCAACGTCGCTCGGTTTAATGCTGATAAATCAATGTTACAAACAAAGTGTTATTTTTCTGAACAAATTCTGTCTGTCCCCAACCCTCTGGCAGACAGTCTGCCACCGTCACCCCCAAATCATCATTTCCAACATCTCCCTTTCTCCTCGACCCCTCGCCTCACCCTCCCCGCCCCCGACTTCTGAAATGACAAACAAAACCAAAACCTTTGCCACGTGCAGAGGTCACAGAAGTCACTGGCCCTTCATACGTTTATTCCTGCTCTCGTTTTACGACTGTTATCGACTGTATAACCTGTTGAGTGGAACTTTTTTGTTGCACCCAGGTAGGCTGGGCATTTGATTGGCAACACAAAGAGCAGCAGAGAGAAAGGCAGCGTTTCTGTGGCGGCTGACTGCACAATGCAGCCATTGTGCGCCGTCGTGTGCGGACGCACGCAGATTTTTTCCGCGCTCACGCGAAATGCAAAATCCTGGAGGAGCTGCCAATCAGCTGGATGGACAGTCCCCCCCCCCCCCCCTTCCTCCCTGCGCAATTATATACGGGGAGGGGGAAACGAGCAGCGGGGGCAGAAGCTGATGCTCTCGGATTTGCCACGCTGACACGCGTAAGTGCGCTGGTGTAAAGCAACACTGAGGATTAGGCCCACAACCAATCAACTCTCCCGCAGCGACCCTGAGATGAAGGCGTGATTGCTGTAATTAGAGGGAGAAAGCGTTATAATCTACCAATGACACATTACTTCGCCGCGCTCCCACACACAAAAGAGGCATAAAATTAAAAGAGGAAATTAAGACTTTTCGCCCTGTTTTTAAACACGTGTTCTCTGGCGTGTCCTCAGTCGCCATCAGCGGCGGCTCTCCCGCCCCTTTTTTTGTCAAACCGTGGCGGTTTTTAATTAGAGCGACGCAAGAACTTTGTTTTTAAGCGCTTTACAACTACGGGCTACGGTGCGTGCGTCGGGTTTGGAATTCAGCAGAACGGGCTTTGGCTCTGCCCCAGCTGAAAGACCAGGCCTGTCACAGAGCAGACCTTTGTATTTAATTCTTTCCAACATTCACAATACTGCGGACTGAAATGCACCTAACTGTTTCACCTCAGAGAGTCTGTTCCCCAGGGAGGCATAAGAGTTTAAAGGAGGAGGAAAAAAACAAAACAAAACAAACCCCCCTCCCCCCCCAAAAAAAAACAAAAAAAAAAAACACTAGGTTTAAAATGTTTATATGCGGAAAAATGGTCACAGCCAAGAACATAGAACAACAGCAAGGACCTTTAGAAAGGAACAGCAAGGACCTTTAGAAAGGACCAGCCAGGACCTTTAGAAAGGACCAGCCAGGACCTTTCCAAAAAGAAGTACCGGGGCTTTTTAAAAAAATACAAAAAAAACAGCAAAGTTCTCGGACACAAGAACCGCAGGGGGAGGAGCCTATGGAGGCACACTGAATTAATGACATCATTCATCTCAACCGAAATGTCAACGCCACATTGCTTAGTCTACTGCTATAGAGTATGACAGATTTCCCATAATGCTTTGTATAGCTTTGTCTGTCATGTTGACAACCAGCACTTGGCAGTGGTTACGCGCCTCTAGCAGTGCTGTTATGTGTTACAAATATCGCTTCAAGGGAGGTGTTACTGTCACTGTTAGATTCGGCTGATTACGAGACTACGAGACATCGTGATCTCGAAGAGAACCACTCAACGTGATCTTGAACAGAACCACTCTCAGCACTCTGCCACAAGTGTGTTCCTCCAATATTACATTTTTATTTCTGTCCATTAGACAGAAGCTTTTCGTACCCAGTTGTCCGCATTAATGCAGTCCAAATCTTTGCCCATTGCTGTGTTCAAAAGTCTGGATTTGACTGAGAACCAATTGAAAAGGAAATCCACAGGAAGCTATTTCTGAAACAGTTCCCGCTGCTTCTAACCGGTGAACTATTTACTCTTGGACACACTGTACGATTTCTGGTTTTCGAAAGGAAAGTTTTAATCCATGCCAGTGGAACACTGTATATCTAGGCCACAGGTAAAAAGGGAAGACAATAAATAAATCTGGACTGAGAACTGATCTAACAAGTAGTCCGATACCCAAACCCATATACAAATAGTCTCAGGTTTTGGGTAGGAAATTTTTTTTTTCCCAGAATGCCAGTGGTGCTACACCTTGCCACCTGGCCATGGGCACCACCAGGGGACCCTTGAAAATATCTTGCACTGGGCCACACCACCCCAGGAAGTCATATGTTCTAATATTATTACAGGGGCCCTGTCATTCGGGGCCCTTGGAATCTTCCTAAATCCCTCCACCCCTGCGCCCCTGGCCTGCTTAACGATGGCCCGCATTCTAATCAAAAAGGGGCGGAGCAGTTAGCCAGCTCTCATCAAACAGCAGCGCGTCTGCCTCCTGCTACGTCACACGGAAGGGTTCCACAGATCTCGTCACCGAGCGCAAGCGCAACGCTGGAATAACTCACATACCCGCCGGGGCAAACGTCTGGCTCTGCGCAGCCGCAGCGTACCAACGGATACTGCACGCGCACTTGCTACGGAACGTTTCGATGAATGAGAGGCGAAAAGACCTGGTTGAACTTCGGAGGTTGTGGATTTCTGAGCCTTAGGACTTTCTCAGAAGTGGCACATATTTGTTTTTTCTTTGTTTCCTAAATGCTGATTTCAATACCAAGACCTGACATTCTAAAACTTTGCATGTGAATAAAATATGTGAAACGAAATTGCCTTTGTGTCGTATTTTTGATAGCGCTGGTCAGACATGAATACCAGCTCACCTCCATTCCAGGTTTTACTCGTGATAATCAGGTTTTACTTGTGTCGTCCAAGGACTGCACTGAATGCAGAACCCCCTTACACGGCTAACAAGACACAAGATCAGGGCCTTAAAACTAGGGACCCAGTCAAATCTAGTTTCTCCAGGGGGCGTCGCCACACACTGCGCAACGTCTGTCCTTCAATCCAGCCCGCAATTATACGCAAGATTCACTTTGTTTTCCCCCCTAAAAGCAGCGGCAATCAGCAATCAACACAATGAATGGGAGAGAAAAGAAGTCTCGGGGGGGAAAGATGTAGAACTGCATTTATTTGCCATTTAAAGTTAAGGCCGCGTGTTTATTGAATCCCAGCTGAGACTTTTCACTTCTCCCTTTTCGTTTTTTTTTGTCTGCTAATTTGGAAATGCCCAACGGGAGGGCGACGGCTAGCATGCGCACCCCACGAGCAGCGGGCCGCCACATCCCCCCCCCCCCCCCCGTGAGATTCAACTGCTGAGCTGTACAATCACTGTGTCGCTCTGCAGCATTTGAGAATCAGGTGCAGGGAGGCACAGGTGTGATGAGTTTTTTTTGCGGGAAGGGAGGGGGGGGGAGGTGGCGGGGTGGGCTGCTGACCAAAGAGTGGGCTGCTGCAGAGACCGGTGATGTGCCACCCAGCAGAATTCTGCACCACAGTCGCCACGGGAACAACACTCAGGATTTGATTCTGCACCTCATCATTGCAGCAAGAGCAAGGGCAGCAACAAAAAAAAAAAAAAAAACATTCATACTTGATGCATCTCGCAGGACTAAATGAAAAGAAACTACAGGGACTTTCACCTTGAATCTCAGATCAGGTGAATGTTACTTTAGTATCAAAGTAAAACTAGAAAATAGGAAAAGGCCGGGCACTTTAGGTATCTGCATCAGGATTCGTGTTATGTATTGAGAATAGCAGCATGTCTTTTTGCCATTATACACCAAACCATTACATACACCCAGCGCTGAAATTAATGCAACATCAGCACTGTTTTTTTTCTTCTTTTCTTTTTAACTGTGGTTTTAAACTGAAGTGCTGTCATTCTTCTCCTAACTCCGGCCTGTTTCTGTCATTAACACGGACACAAAAGCAGTGCATGAGCGAAGACCAAGGCTGCGGTTCCAGCCACGTGACGCGGTTTCTGGGGCCTAGGGAGGCGCAGGAGGGCCTGCAGGAAGCTAGGCCTCCCGGCCCAGGGCTCACCTTTCTTGTCCCCGAAGAAAAGGGTCTGCTGTGCCGGGTTCGACCACTGGAGGGAGGTGTTGTCATTGTGGTCCACGCGGCAGGTCATGTTAGCCGTTGTTCCTTCAGCCACTGTCACATTCTGAGCGATGGGAAACTGACCCTGGCTGCCTGCGAAGGGAAGGGAAGGGGGGGGGGGGGGGGCGGGGGTGAGAGACAGAAAGAGAAAAGATCAAACAAACAGGTGCTTTCCCTGCATTAACCATTCACCTCTGTTCATTCTGGAGCTGTGAGATTCGATTATATCGTGCTCTGTTGTTTTTTAGACAAAATTTGTAGCTCTTAAGATAAGCTTCAGATGCACCCCCACCCCCCCCACCCCCAACAGTACAGCTTCCTGTTGAACGACCTTCAAACACCTGGTCTGCTTTCCTGAAGCCTTCTAACTGACACGTCCACGAGAAGCTTAACTCGACTGCTCCAGGTTTCCCACGGCAGAGCAGACCGCAGATGAGAACACACTGTACCAGCGAGCTCAGACAGGACCCGCGTGTCACAGGAATACCCAATTAATTGAAAGAGCCGAAATGGAAGCCACGTCGGAGCCACGCTGGGAACGATGGCGGGACTTCGCCGCTCTCCTCCTCCTTCCGCGGCCCTAATTGGTCGCGAGGCCCAGTTAGCGGCAGTCGTATTTCCGCGGGGTAAGCCGTCCGCCAGTGAAGCGGGGCGGCAAAACCGGCTCGCCGTCCGGGGACGCAGCGGGCCGCCATTTCGAGCCACCACCGCCGCCGCCGCCTTTTTGGCGGAAACGGCCCCCTCAAACGCGCCACAATCGCTGCGCTCCGGCGAGTTTTATTACCGTATTTCCCAGCTGTGCGTGTCGTCTCTGCAAACTTCTAATTGCGTTCTGGCAAAGGTCGCGCGCTTTTCTGTTTTTCCTTTTTCGTCGTTTTTGTTTCGTCGGAATTCAAACAGGCCGTTCCGGTTCACAAGCCAAAGGGTGGCCTCCCCAAACCGACGCTCTCTCACACGGGCGGCGACAGAGTGCGTTAAGGCCTGTTTGCGCTGCGCTGAGTGCAAGCAGAACATCTGACCGGAGCGATAAGGCGGCTGGACTGGGGTCCACCGTTCTCACGTTTCAGCATTTCGAAAGCAGAATGGCGGTTGACCAAAATCTAGTCCGAGCTTTGAGCCAACTGGACTGTGAGAGAGCACAGCGCTTCGCTGCAGTTACTGTGGGAAGTATGAATTCCCAGAGAGGTGCAAAAAAGAAAAAAGGAATATAATGTAATGAGTTTGTATATCTGTATCTTCCAGGTCTGTGAAGAATAGTTCACACTGTATAATTTTAGCTCCGGTGATGCACTGATAATAGCTGTTCAAGGCTTGCTATTTATCTGCTATTACTGTAGTCAAAACTCAGCAAGTGCATGGCGAGATTGTACATCAGCTTAATGGCACAGATCTTGTAGCACGTCAGGTGCTTACGAGTAACAATAATTGCTCTTGTGAGTGCATACAAGTTGTGATTAAACTTCTGGCAGGTCAGAAATCTCTCGGTGGGATCGCGTTCGGAGCCGAATTTCGCGAGCTACGAAGTATCGCGAGCCAAGGAGAAATAAGCATCCAACGGGCTCGCTTGGATTCATCCCGCAGAGATTATGCACCGATTCCTTGATCTTTAAATCCAAGGGATGGCTCATCTTCGTCTCCGAACCCACTTCATATCAGCTCTTCTCCAGGTTACCGAAATCGTGGCACGGCACCACTCAAAAAACAAGCCAAAGCAAAGAACACACGCCTACAACAAACCGACAACCGTTTCGAAAAGACCGACAGGCCTTCGAGACTTAATGATAAAGCTACCGTTGGTAGCTGCCAGCGCCAGATGGGTTTGAAATCATGGCCGCACCCAGAGATTGTGACACATAAACTACAGCTCCCAGATTTCAAAACCACCACCAACTACAACCATGCTGTGAGCAGGAAGCATGTCATCTGAATGGTACACTCAAATGTAATGAAATATAAATACTATATATATATATATATATACATATGATAAAAAAAGGCGCTGTGGGCTGTTGGCTTAGCACTGCTACAGAAGCACAGTCCCCTACAGAGTCTCCCTCTGGGGTATCGATTGCATCCTGGGTGGGAAGGTGAGATAGTATCACACCTCTGCTGGCACTGCGCTGAGTGGACACACAGGATTAGCCAAAGACTTCAGAGAAACACTCCGGTTCATGGGGGTAGAGGTCCGGAGTTCAATGAACAAGCTTTACCGTCTGGCAGCAGTGGTGAAAACCTCATAACTACAGACAAAATGGCATATATTATGCTACTGCTGTTGCTGCTACTCCTCTTCTTCCTCCTGGTCCTACTACTGTTACTACTGCTACTACTACCGCTGCTACTTCTACTACTGCCACTACTACTACTGCTGCTACTACTACTTTAGCTGCTATTACTACTACTACTGCTGCTGCTAATAATACTATTGCTGCTACTACTACTACTGCTACTGCTACTACTACTACTGCTGCTGCTACAACTACCACTACTAGCCTACTACCACTACTACTTCTACTACTACCTATTACTACTATTACTAGTACTACTGCTGCTACTACTATTACTACAGTACTGCTACTAGCCTGCTACCACTACTGTTACTACTACTACTGCAGCAACAACTACTACTGCTGCTACTGCTATTACCAATACTACTACTAGCCTACTACTGCTGCTGCTAATACTACTACTACTATGACTAGCCTACTACTACTACTACTGCTGCTACTACCACTACTACTACTAGCCTAGTACTGCTGCTGCTACTACTACTATGACTAGCCTACAACTACTGCTGCTGCAACTGCTACTACCACTACTACTACTAGCCTACTACTACAACTGTTGCTACTACTACTACTACCACAACAGCTACTGCTACTACTTCTACTGCTGCTAGTACTACTACTGCTGCTGCTACTACTACAGTACTAGTACCACAAGAATAATCGAGACTTACAGATCCAGATATACAGCTGAAGAAAAGATTATACTGTTTCAGAGACATATTTTAAACACTGTAGAGAAGTTTTACTGCTTTACATAAATCACCACTCAAGCAACACATAACATTTAATAGTCAGCCTACCAGACGTTGAAAAAAATTCACATTAGCCAACAATGCTAAATGATAAACGAGTAGCACTGTTTTCCTGCTTAGCAGCAAAACTCCAGCTGGGCCAACTAAGGGTAACATCTCAGTACAACAAAGGGATGAATTTGGGAGTTTTAAGGTATGTATTTGAAAGCAATTTGCATCAAAAGATGTGGTTTCCCTTTCAGTGGTAATTACAGCGTGCATGACAATCGGCTTGATTTGATAATGAAGCTTTTCCGAAACGTATCTCTTTCAGAGAACCGGTAGAGAGAAGCAAACCACGCCCGGACTCTCCACACTGTGCTTTTGGTATAGAGTACCATTTCAAAGGTTACAGCGGTAGGCCTCAGACATTTGTGCACACAAAGTGTTTGACTTCACTCATGGCCTACAAGCTGAATCTTGGTGGGATAGCTATAAGCTAATTTATATCTGTAGTCACCTAGTAGGCAACAGAAGCAAACAGACACCAGCAGAATCATGGCAAAATTAAATACATGTAATAACAATTGCAAGCACAGTTAGTAATGGCCATATGTGCATCCAGCGGTCAACAGAAAAATTGCTTACATAAAGTCCACTAAAATGAAAAAAAGAAGAAGCATGCTTTACCTACTAATGAGCTCTAATGCACCTTTTCTGGGTTTGTTTTTGTTTTCACTGCCGTTGTTAGTTTTTCCAGTGTTCCCAGACACATTAATCTGTCTGAGAGACGTGAGCGAATGCCCTGCATATATTTTCGACATGGCGAGAGTATATATTTTATTTACTGCGGCTTGTTCGGGGCAACTCAGCAAGCCCCAGTAAATATGAACTCAATCTACTATTCTGTCACTTTGACAGGACCCAGTTGGGCATCTGTCTCGAGATGTACGCCAGTTTATTGTTTCTGTATGCCTACAAGAAGAGTGGGAACAAAGCTCATGATTCTTGATAAGCAAGTGATGAAAAAAAAAAACCCATTGAAGTGACAGAGTGTTGAACAAATGCGGACTGAGAGAGGGATGAAGAACAAGAGAGTCGTGGCGAAGGAGAGGGGACAGCTGCTCTGACAGCAACCGACCGAATTGACTGAGATTTCCAAGCACACTGACTTACGCATGCACTCATTTTAAATTCTGTGGACTGTGACCTCTTTAAGTGTCTCTCCCGAGTCCCCCACTGTTCACGCTACCGAGCTGAGTTATTTTATAGCCTGTCGGCTGGCTCAGTGGTACCCTTTTATTTTAGATTCCAGTTTATTTAATTTCAGTCATTCCAATCCACATTTTTTTTTTAAATGGCAAAAATGACAGTTTACAGTATGTGACACGCTTATCAAATTGCACTTCAGTCTTTAAGAGAAAGATTTTAAAAAAAGAAAGAAAATCTATTAAAAATGAAATCTAAAAAACAGTAAAAAAAAATCTATATAATCTGAGCCTATATTTGGAGGGGGGGCTGGGATCAGGCAAAAAATCTCTTTTGAAAAAAAAAAAGTGGCAGACAGATTATGTATCTGTGCTTTGAAACGCAGAAAGGCAGCATCTCTGAATTGTGACATCACCAGCACTCTCGCATTGATTGATACCTGTGGGTTAGCTTTATGTGCCGCTGTCACTCAGGACTCGGGCTCCTGTGAAAGCGGTGGTTTATGGAGCGCTGCTACGCTCTCGAGCGTCGAGTGAGCGCAGACGGGCATTTATCTTTTCTAAACGCTCCGGCTTTGAAGCGTAAGCGCCGACTGTAAGCGAGAAAACGTGCACCCACTTGAAATTTCTAGTGTTCGTACTCCAAAGTATTAACGACAACGGTATTAATGAACGTGCACACGGTTCATTAGTCAACTGGCCTTTGCCACGTTTCTGGACGCACACCAGTACGTCGCACGGTACATTAATCGGTTGAAATGGCAAGAAAAAGTTAGTAGCGTGATCATTACTGTATATGAGCATGTAAACGTGCCGGCCATGGCATAAACCACAATAATGACTCAGATAATGAGGACCGGCACTTTTCATTCGGACTACAGCAAGCAGGTACACTTTACCGCAGATCGAGAAGACAAAGGGATTCTGAATTAAAGCCCGAACGAAACTCATCTAAATTCAGCATCAAGTTAAGGAAGGCGCACTTTGATCGGAAAAAAAAAAAAACGGACGATATCAAGGGATCCGGTCTGAGGGATATAATCTGCCCTCGCGACACCGTCGAGAAACAGCGTCCCGTGACGGGGAAGCTGGGCGGCTGATGAGGAAGAGCAGATCGTGTCAGAGTCGCGCATCGTCCCTCGTTATGTTCCCGTTAAAGCCAATCAGAGGGAATGCAGCCACGGCCGCTGGTAGGCGCGCGCAATTCCGTCCGCATACATGTCAGCCTAATTAAAGTAAGCACCCAATTAACCGCGCCGCGCCCCTGCTCTGCTCGCTCGGAATGGGCGTGGCCCTCACGCCTCCTCATTCCTTTTGCCAATGACAAGCGAAGGGCGTTGACCCGGGGTTCAGCGCCCCCGAGCATATGGCTCGCTCCTCGCAAATGAATATCGAAAGCCTCCGCCCTCCCTCCCTTCACTCTCTGAGAGAGAGAGAGAGAGACAGAGACAGAGAGAGAGAGCATGTGTGTGTGTGTGCATGAGAGAGAGAGGGAGAGCGTGTGTGTGTGTGTGTGTGTGAGAGAGAGTGTGTGTGTGTGTGTGTGTGTGCGTGAGAGAGAGAGAGAGAGAGAGAGAGAGAGAGAGAGAAAATAAATAAAAATAGCTGACGGAGCGTCTGGATGGAGCATCGATCCCAGCTTGGGCTCTGGTTCCACCGTAATCACTTATAAAAACACATCCTGATGAATGCACAATCCGCAATTAAACAGCAATGAATCACTTGGTGATTTTGTCACCGTTGCCCGTTGTTTTCCTTTCATTAGGGCTCAGGCAGCCACTGGGGCGAGAGCAGGCTGCCAGCTTCCTTCCAGGTGTTCCAACTCCATGAACAGGACAAAAAAAAAAAAGAAAAAAAAAAAAATAAGAAAAGCAGAACATGGTGGCAGAGGGAGGCACAGCACTGCCACTAATACAAGATTTAAGATTCAAAATTGGGGATCGAAAAAAAATTTATAAAAAAATAGGGGTGGGGGGCATGGGGAGGGGTGGTGTAACGGTTTCAAAACAGGACAAAGGGTAGAAAAAAACAGTACAGTGTTTCAATCGTAAATTAAGTTGCCAAAGGATATGTTTTGCAAAAGCTGGAACGCAAAACACAGCGTCAATGACATCAATGCTATTTTATCTTGAATCAATGACCTAGCGCCAGGCAACCAAGTCGTAAACATACACTACATTAAATTACGCACATACATATCAATTTCTGTTCCATGCGGAAACCGCATTCCCAGTGACATCCACCCTCCACTCCACTCCATCTTCAGATTCCATTTCCGCCAAACCACTCAAGTATTGGCGGGAAATCTACATCACTTCAGTAAAAAAAAAAAAAAAAAAAGGTACAGGATGAAAGATGATTTCATCATATTCTCCCCCACATTTTTTCCAATACGGTGTCACATTGAACTGAACTGAAGCAAGTCAGGCGAATTCCTGTGATCCGCTCGCAATCTAGCTAATCGCAGCGGCAATTACAGGTGTGGCTTTAATTACAGAGCTTGCATTCCCTGTGAGTGATAAGTCAAGGCAGATGTTATTACCATTTCAACCAGATTAAATATTTAAAGTGATCTTAATGGCTTTTAACAACATGTTTTTGGCCTTTTCTGATTACATCTTGGCGTCTTGTGAAAAACAGGGTTTTTATAATTCTTTTCTGCGGTCTCATTACATTGACTGACAGGTCATCAATCAAAAAGTCAAAGAGAGTAGAAAAGACATCAGGTCTTGCGCCTTCCAATTTTAACCTCCTCCTATAATCAGCTAAATGATATTTATGACCTTGCGCTAAGGTGGACCTTTTACATCTTGGAATACTGTTACTCTGATAAAATCACCATCTTTCATTACACTACATTATGCTCTCCCCCATGTACATTGTCCCCTAAATGAATCCATGTTTTCAATGTTAGCTGAAACTCAAATACTTGACATTGATCTTAAACAGCAATGGCTCCCAGCATTGTTGTGCAGAATATGCTTTCTGCAAGGGATAGTCCTTGAACTGAATGACAATTTTTCCCCCTCATTTGGGGTATAAGAATATAGCATTATATACTGTTTATTTTTTTCCAAAATGACTTTCGTGTATGTACTTTGTTGAACTGATGTATGTCCTTTGTTGAAATGACTTCTGTGTATGTCCTTTGTTTAACTGATGTATGTCCTTTGTTGAAATGACTTTTGTGCATGCCCTTTGAAATGACTTCTGTGTATGCCCTTTGTTGAACTGATGATATATAGATTGTTTTTCACCTGTTTTAATAGAAAAACCTCTATTTCAGATGACTCCCAGGCTTATAATTAGGGTTAGGGTTAGGGTTAATTAAATGCTAAGAATTAGAGTTGAGGCAAGTTTAAGTTTATGTTCAGGAACAAGGAAGAGGGCAGGGCTGGCCCTAGGACTTTGGTGGCCCTAAACAAATCAGTTTGAGCGGAGGGTGGGGTGGGGGGGGTGCTGTTGGATTCTGTCGAGTGGGGGGGGGGGTGCTGTTACATTCTGTGCATTCTGTGAAGTGGGGGCGGGGGAGGGGGGGTGGAGTTTGCTTGGTAACAGCCTTCTTACATTACATTGTTAAATAATGTTCTGTTGCCATTCCATTTCAAATTTATACTATATACTATATATATATATATATATACTATAATATTTATAGTTCCGCGATAGGGGATGAATAACGTAATTACGAAAATAACGTTATTTACCTTACATAAACATTGGATCGTGTGGCAACCCTAAACAGCCCTAAACAACTGCATAGAGCGTTTATGCCACGGGCCGGCCCTGGAAGAGGGGTCACTCCTTGATCTAGTTTGGTTTACATTCATTTTAACAGAAAAATCCCATATTTGATATGATCCTCAAGGCTTTCATTAGGCTTAGGGTTAGAATTAGGGTTAGGGTTTGGAAAACGGTAAGCGTTACACTTCAGACAAGTTCAGAGAACCAAAAGTTATTCAGAAACAACCTTGACCTTTCTCTGTTCACTGCATATATAGTAGTAACAGTATAAAGCTATATTATATAGTATTAACTATGTACACTAATTCCTGACCGGCAGTCAATGACTCACATTAGAGAAGTTTAAAAGAAACTGGAAACAAACAAACAACTTTTTTCCTTCAAAGAAAGTTGTGGAAGATTGACCAGCCAATCACAAGCTCTGGTTCATAACAGCTGTACAGTCCTGTTTGCTGATCATTGAAATCCTTCATGCGGCTGCCGTTAATCTTTGTAGGCCCCACTGAAGCCACTGCCTGGACATACTCAATTTGCTTCTTATGACATCACACTACACAGACCACGTAACTTCTGTTTGTTGAATGTTGTGTGCATGCATGCTGTGTGTGTGTATTCCCAGGCCACTATCTATAACTATTCAAAAAGATCAGCATGAGGTCTCTAAGTGAACAGCTGAATGTACGAATAGCTATGTTGTAATATTTCACATGAGCACTGGCTGGGAAATGTCTTCCTATAAGGAAGCACTCCTTCCCGAGAGACTGTCTGAGGCACTGGGGGCACCATTTGAACAGAGTGAATCACTGGCCTGTATCAGGAAGAGAGGCTTTTTACAGAAGGCTAGTCACACAAAATGTCCTCCTGTCTCCAGCAAACAGCACAGTCGGCCTCTCCCTTCGGGGGTGGGCGGCCACGGTTTGCGAGCATCCCATCCCCGCTCTCCGATTCACAGCACACCGCCAAATTTTTTTGGAAACCATATCATGGTCGGCCACACATCGGCATTCACCGCGGAACTACGGGAGAACAATTATTTTGTGAGCGGGGAAGCGTTCCGCAGAGAGATCCCCGGTAGCGTGGGCGGTGGCACAAGGCCTCGCGTTCAACATTTCCAAAGAGCAAAAAAACAATCTGACCTTTCTCACGATCGGCCTACCCGCGCCGCTCGAGACGCCTCAAGGTAGAGGGGCAGGGGTGACCTTCAACGCAGACCCCCCGAAACGCCGCCGCGCGTTCGCAGCTCTGAACGAGTGCTCTCTAGTGAAATTGAAGCCACTTGATCATTCCCCGGTCTTCCGTCTCCATCGCCTAAGTATGCGTCGCGGGCTCTCGAATGGGAACCAGCTGGTCAGGGCCGCCGCGCGCACTCTCCGTGACAGAACGGCGGCCATATTGCATTTACGCAGTTCACCGTATTTAATAAATTAGCCGTAATGGAGAAAATGTGGGATTGTTTTTGTTGTATCGGTGGTGGAATAATAGACTGCCTCACTCCTGATAGTTAGCAAATTAATGGACAAGCTCATTGATAAAGCCGCAATACATTATATTTAATTAGCAATGTTCAGAAGTGGCTTACGATGCAGACAAGGAAATTCATTTACATACATGTACGGCAACGGCAAATGGTGGGGTTTGAAACTGAGGATGGGGGGAGGTTATTACTCTTAAAATGAGGAAGACAGGAGGCAATTATTAGGCAACAATCTATAATTAATAAATCATAATCAGCTCTGCGTGTCAGAATCTTTGCTCTCACTGTGCCCTTGATAAGCTGATTCCTGTCACCCAAGCAGGGAGGTTGTATTCATAAGATGAACTACAAATCTTTTCCTCACCATTTTGTTATACTTTGGCCCCTGGAAATCAGCACCATCATCTATTGTATGTTCAATCAATATTCTGCCCAGAATACTCAATTGTCCATTTTCAGTCATTTGCACTTAATCATTTTCTGGGAAATCCCTATATGAGGTGACAAGAAATGAAAAACTCCAATTCCAAAAGAGAAATTTCTTAAAATTTCATAATCTTTCTGTCATGTTTAGAGGAAAAGAGGGCGAGAGGGCCTTCATTTGGTTTTGAGAGACTATTTGGGTCCTAAGCCTCCACTGGGAATGGAGGGACACGAGACGGAACGTTCTGGTAAATCTCCAGCTCAGACTACTACAGACAGCAGGAAAACCGCTCTCCAGCTGGTGGCATCTTCAACAATAAAACCGCTCCCTCCCAAACCCAACCCAAAGCACATGGGCTGTGTATCTGGCCTGTGAAAATCGTATTAAAAACAGTTGTTCCACTGAACTTACTCATCAAGCATTGAAGTTTCCCACTTATTTTTCTTATAGTAACTGCGACTGACCTCTGCCATCTGATGACCCCTTCTGGTTTTGTTTTCCCCCCCCCCCCCCCCCCACCCCTCCCGAGTCGCGGGTTGAGTAAGCCGACGGAGGCGTGTGAAAGCACCGCCCGTGCACCGCTCTCTCCCGTCACCTTGGCGACGGGCGGAGCGAGACGTGCGGAGGCGACCGCGGCGGTCCGAGGGAGGGTGACGAGACACGGCGCAGAAGGCACCCAGCATGCACTGGGAGCTACGCCGCGCCGGCCCTGCTCCACTCGTGACACGGGAGGGGGCCAAACGTGGCACCCCGTGGCCTAACTGTTGGCTTGCCGACCATTGAGGAGAAACAAGAACAACAACGACAACAAATTCAGAGAAGGGACCAAAGAGTCAACTACAGAAGATTTTTCAGGGGAAGAAAATAGAATGGGGCATGGCATGGGGAGGGGGATGTAAGTGAAAATTAGCTAAAGGTCAGTTCCAGACAGGTACCAGGAAGTATTTTTATACTCAGACGATTGTACGGTATCTGTTCCTGTCCACCTTTAAAACAAATAAAAGATTTTCAACCAAATTAGAACTATGGGTCAGCACCATGACCCCTGCTATCAAATATCAAATTCAGGACAGGTCAGACAGCACGTGCTCTACTCCGAAGCACGTCACACCTTAACGCACCGCTGTTCGCAAGTCGTGCCTGCGCAAACACGCGTCAGAGGAAGTGGTTCATGCGCTGGTCAGTGGTCGGACCGCGGGCGCCCGGTTGACCAGTGGAGGGCTGCAGGTGTGCGATCCCAGCCGACTGAAGCCCTCTCACCCCTAGGTGGCACTAAAGTCGACTGTGTATAACTGGAATGGGCTGCCAGCCACAGTCAGCCCCAACGTGGTCCAAATTCGACAGCAAATTCGACTGTGGGGCCCCTACATGCACTCCAACAGTGCCTTACCAGGATGAGACACCCAGCAGCTCAAAGAGGAGTTAGAAGTTGCCTTTGCTCAGGATTGTGTGAGTCAATATTGCAGCACTTAATTGTGGGGTATGAGTCAGTCCATGCATGTGAATATAACATATCGCGGCTTCTGTTCAACGCAATCAACAATGTTAGCCTTCTGATTCCTTGTCACATGCAATTTGCTTTGTTTGGATTTATTTTTTGATTTAATTTTCAGAGAAATCCACATGGAATGAGAAAATAATGGCATCAAAAAGATGCATTGTCTGGAATGTAAAGCGCATAAAAATAAATCAAAAAAAAAAGAAGTACCATGTAAAACAGAGCAAACATTCAAGCAGTGAGCAAATTAAATTACGCCTCAAATTACTTTGCACCGCTCAGGCCAAAACCACTTTGAGACAAACTGTAATTTTTAATTTAAGAAATCTAATCAATTACAAAACAACAAAAGTGAGCCTAGCAATTTCATTCCCATTTGCACAATCAGATTAGACCACAGCTGCCGAGTGATTTTCAACGCACCGTTATGAATTATTGCGTAATTTCTCCTGCAGTGTCTAATGGGACAGGAGTAATATTGCCATCATGATCAAGTCATCTCCATGAAAGCAGTTTTGACACATGCAGAAGCTGAGCCATGATTGAAAATGTCCACAGACCAGGGCTGTGGGATTGCCAAAATTACAGACAGGCGAAAATTCACCTGCCTCTAACAGGTTACCGCATTTTAAACAGACTGCACCAGTATGAGTCATGCAGGAACAGGGCTCTGATGGGGCCTATTTTGCTAATAACAATGCCGTACAAGCTCGCTGCTTAGTTTATAGCATCAGGTCCAGTGTTTCTGGATTCAATGCACTAGATTCTTTTGTAACTACATGCACCCGTCTCATTGTTGAAGGTGGAAACAATACACAGGGAACTTTGAGCTTTTACTAAATAATAAATCTTTTACAACAGATCTTTAAAACTTTTTACAATAGGGCAGAACATTTGCAGAAGTTTATATGAAAAGAATATGACTTTTAAAGCACCTTTTTATTCTATAACTTTCGCAACAAATGTACAATACAAGACACCTTTTACATTACTTTTTTTTTTTTTTTTACAATAAAAGAGACCTTTCACAGTAACTTTTTACACTACAACTTTCACAACTACTTCCACCTGTCACTGCCCCATTGCTCATATACAGTAGTGTAAGGACTTGCATATCCTAGAAATACAACACCACTGCTCTGGGCTGAATTATTCCAGTTTGCCAATGTAGTGCAATTATTGCACCATTTCATCAACATCTCATAGACAGGTATAATAACCAGCAATTGATTTTGGTCACACATTTATATGCACAATACAGTGTCACTTTGGTATCTATTTATCATGGGGCATTAAGATTTATTACAGATTGGAAACCCCTTACTCATCACTGTCTACTGTGTGATACATTGTGATGGCATTCCTTAGTGACCTGCAGGTTAAAACATCAGTACATTCACATTTATAAAGGTGTACTTGGTATTCTACCATCGTATCTTTCTACCTTAAACCGTTAAGTTATAGTTAGTACAATCTAACACCTTCGACCCTGGCTTAAATTTAAAATCCAGAGAAGAAGTGCCTCAGCTGGGAAGGCTTTTGACTTCTGAGCTCCTTGTGTCCTGGAATAACCTCCAAAAAACACTCCACCATGAGTGCCTTCACTGCAGGAATTTAAATCAAGAATTCAGGAATATAGGCTGGAAGAGGTTCTTCTCGGTCGTCAGGTCTGACCTGTTAAAATATGCTCTCAGTGCACTCATGTCAATCACAATATTACATGTATTTAGCCTTATTAAAGAATGACAAGTGCTATATGTCAAGCCAAGGTTGATATGGAATATGGTCATTTAAATCTGTATTTAATGTCAACTACTTATCCTCAATTATTCAACTGGCTCAGATCAGACGTACGTGATCTGACATTTTAGCTAAATGCATCGAAAAGTGTATAACTGTTCTTGTGTCCCGTAGCAGTATGAGTCATTTACCTGTGGTCTAATCTATGCGTGAACTGGCATTGGTGTATAGAGCTAATTACAGTATATAATTGAGGTAGGGGAATTTTTCTTTATTTTTGGAAACAAAACCTTATCTGACAGAACTCTATCAGGCCACAGACAAATAAAGTCTTGAACAAAAAAAAAAGTTTATAAAAAAACTGAGGTTGAATCACATTTTTGTCCTTTCCCCAATGCCTTGCAAATGTCAATGACTTTGAAGCCCATTGGTGGTTGGCAGGTGGCATTTGACGAATGACCCACAACATTCCCGGAGTGAGAACCATACAAAAGATTATTTCTCAAATAAATAAGTGACAATAACAGATATTCAGAGTAAGAAGACAAAAATGATTTCACATTTAACACAAAGGAAGTCAGCCAGACCTAACTCATAATGAAACAAAAAAAGAAAAGAAAGCAACAATGGCCGCTTGATTAATTGACAATTGAAACAAGAATCGCAAATGGCCACAGCCCATTAGTGTGGAAAAATCATTCTAATTAATAATGCCACAGTAAAGATGCGTGAATAAACCTTTGAAAAGAAATAACGTTTTCCTTAGAAAACATCTCATCCAAAAACATCTCGTTATATCCAGCGTTCTCTAATCTTTCCTTTGTAGTTTGAATTTTTTTATTTACAAATATCACCCAAAAGAACTGTATACTTATACCCAGCCATTTTTCAGATATTTAAGAAGACTTCTGAAAATTCTGAGAATCATGTTTACTGAACAATTTTTTACAAAAGTATAACAAACTTTTCAACGGAAACCTGCCTCTTTCTGTATACACTTCACGGCATGTTTTATTGATTTTTTTATGTTTTGACATATTAAACTATGCGACTATACACAAATGCTTTGGGCATTTTTTTTTTTACTGAGATGAAATACTATTGTTTTTTCCAGATTTTAAACAGGCTGGCCTCATCTGAACCACATTTGTGATAGAGCGTTAACATTATTTTTTAGTTATCTTTGCCATAAAAATCCTTTCATAATTGAATAAGAGGTTTTGAAAGAATCAATGTTACTGTCTATTTTCTTCTGCTGTTTCTATTGTGTGCTCATGCTGTGTATTTAGTTCTATTATTGGGATTATTTGCTTATTACATTTAATCTGTATTTGTTATGTATCACAATATGTCGCACAATACTTCACTACTCTGACAAACATCGGATTGGTTGAAAGGCATTGCTCCAAATTGAGTGCAACTAGCCAATATTGTTTGTTCATTGTCAGCCAGAGTAAAACAGTTAATATGCTGAAATGTTCTATGCCAAGTAGTGCCATAAAATAAACATATTGCATGCTTAACCTTCATGGATTATAGTGCTCGTTTAAATATGCTTTTCATAATAATTTGGTATCACAATGTTTCCATAGCTTTCTATGACTGTGTACCATGTGATAGATTGGTGACCTGTCCAGGGTGTATTCCTGCCTTTCGACCAATGCATGCTGGGATAGGGTCTAACAACCCTGAAACCCAGACCAGGAATAAGCGGGTATAGATAATGGATGGATGGATGGATGTATCCATTAATGTATTTACATATTTTTATTGTCTTTAATGAAGACTACCTGTCTTCTAGCATTATTTTTCTAACATTTTATTTTCTTCCCAACTGTAGGCCCATTTCATCACTGTGATCAATATAGGAAGACAACAATCACAACTGCCTCCACCATAAAACAGGAAGCTAGCCGCTAGCTTGTTTTTACACCCAGCAATGACAGCATAACTGCCACAGTTACCATGACACAGACAGAGGTCGGATACTGGAGCACTCAAACTGATGAGGAGGATACTCTGTTTACTGAAATTCTGTCTCCCTGGGCAACGCTACTGTCGATTAAGAGTGACAGCTGGCCTCAGCCAAAACTGGCAGAGCCCAGATCCAGCCTGGGTTATATCGATTTGCACTCATATGCACTCATCAAGCCTTTTAGAAATATGACACAAATGTTTAAAAAATGTGGGTATTTTATTTGTTTTAGCGGTGGCAATGCAAAGCACTGAAGAAAAACTACAAAACTATAAAATAAGTCTGAATTGATGGCATATGCTGGAATGATACATTTAAAACATGTCAGAATAATTGGATCTGAAACATGTTTTCAGCAAAGGAAAATTAATCCTCTCTGTAACATAGACAATATTTATATTTTATAAAGTGCATATAGTGTAATATATATATATATATATATATATATATATATATATATATATATATGTGTGTGTGTGTGTGTGTGTGTGTAAAAGTACTTCACTAAATGCATGCAGTACAACATACAGTACTTATACAAATTGATTCCTCTTAAATTTAATCTTTTGATACATGCATATTCCTTTTGTACATATATGGCTTACTTATATTTGAGCATTTCTAGCTTTTTGCTAGAAGTACAAATAAAAGTAATTTTTTTAAAATAGCATTCTTTTAATAGTATTCTCTTAGGTACAATCATCAACCAGATTCTTAGGGACAACTAACTGTGGCAAATTCCGTAACAACATATTTGACATTTGAAAAGGTCATTGTCAGGGACTCCGTGCAAAGGTTATGTGTTAATTGGAATGATGAATCTTATCAGTCGGAGGTATATTTCTGGGCTCAAGAGGTTCTCGAGAGGTACAGATGGCAGGACTGGATCGCGTTGAAAAACCAGACAAATATGAAAATGTTTCTTTGAGCAAAAACAAAAAAGGAAAATGCATGTGCAGGTGTATTAATATTAAAATATATGTTCAGGTGTGTAAAGATTAGAATGCATGTTCAGGTGTGTAAGGATTAACAAGCATGTGCAGGTATGTAGTATTGAAATTCACATGCAGGTATATAAGGATTAGAATGCATGTGCAGGTGTGTAAGGATTAGAATGCATGTGCAGGTGTGTAAGTATTAGAATGCATGTGCAGGTGTGTACGTATTAAAATACATGTGCAGGTGTGTAGTATTAAAATGCATGTGCAGGTGTGTAAGTACTAGAATGCATGTGCCGGTGTGTAAAGATTAGAATGCATGTGCAGGTGTGTAAGTATTAAAATGCATGTGCAGGTGTATAAGTATTAAAATACATGTGCAGGTGTGTAGTATTAAAATGCATGTGCAGGTGTGTAAGTACTAGAATGCATGTGCCGGTGTGTAAAGATTAGAATGCATGTGCAGGTGTGTAAGTATTAAAATGCACGTGCAGGTGTGTAAGGATTAGAATGCATGTGCAGGTGTGTAGTATTAAAATTCACGTGCAGTTGTATAAGTATTAAGATGCATGTGCAGGCGTGTAGTATTAAAATGCATGTGCAGGTGTATAAGTATTAAGATGCATGTGCAGGCGTGTAGTATTAAAATGCACGTGCAGGTGTGTAAGGATTAGAATGCATGTGCATGTGTATAAGGATTAGAATGCATGTGCAGGTGTGTAAGTATTAAAATGCATGTGCAGGTGTATAAGTATTAAAATACCTGTGCAGGTGTATAAGTATTAAAATGCATGTGCAGGTGTATAAGGATTAAAATGCATGTGCAGGTGTGTAAGTATTAGAATGCATGTGCAGGTGTGTAAGTATTAAAATGCATGTGCAGGTGTGTAGTATTAACATGCATGTGCAGGTGTGTAGTATTAAAATGCATGTGCATGTGTATAAGGATTAGAATGCATGTGCAGGTGTGTAAGGATTAAAATGCACGTGCAGGTGTGTAAGGATTAGAATGCATGTGCAGGTGTGTAAGGATTAAAATGCATGTGCAGGTGTGTAAGGATTAAAATGCACGTGCAGGTGTGTAAGGATTAGAATGCATGTGCAGGTGTGTAAGTATTAAAATGCATGTGCAGGTGTGTAAGGATTAGAATGCATGTGCAGGCGTGTAGTATTAAAATGCATGTGCAGGTGTGTAAGGATTAAAATGCACGTGCAGGTGTGTAAGGATTAGAATGCATGTGCAGGTGTGTAAGTATAAAAATGCATGTGCAGGTGTATAAGGATTAAAATGCACATGCAGGTGTGTAAGGATTAGAATGCATGTGCAGGTGTGTAAGTATTAAAATGCATGTGCAGGTGTATAAGGATTAGAATGGATGTGCAAATTCTAAAATTGATCTGGAAAACAAAAATGTCATTGAATTATTAGTTAAAATTATAAAATAGAAGGCATCCTCCATGGTTCTTTACCTGACGGGAAATAATGAGGTAACCACTAACCCATTCACATCACACATGCACCCAGACACACACACACACGCACACACACTTCTCCTTTTTTCCCTGCACCATTCATTAAGTGTCTGGAGAAAAACAGGTTTGTCAGTAATCAGATGCTGGAATGGTTGTGGAAGTACTGCAGTGTACCTCGCCGTGCGCACATTTTAAGGTGACAATTCAAGCTGTCACCTGGTGCTCTGTCAATATGTGTGGATGCGCGTGCATACGTGGGGGAAATTCACTGATTACCGTGATTACCCCTGCTGGAAATTACTGCATCCTGTTTACTTTTACAGAAAAATAGGAATACCAATCAGTAACAAACAAGCACAATTGGGCATGCTAGATTAGCATGCTATTATTATTTTTCAGTACAATAAGAGTACGTTTTTTTTCTGAAAATATAAAAAATCAAACAGATTTTTTTTCACTGCCTATTTGACAACTTTGTGAAAAAAGTTAGTTTGACCACACTTTCTGTACTCAGTCTGTCTGCGTACCACTGTCGAAAGCGAAATATCCTCCTGCAGTTCATCATCTCCCTTAAAGAATACTTTTTGTCCCCGTTTTAAAAGTTCCATCATTAATCTCTTCCTCCTCGCTCTCCGATCACGGCGACATTTAATTCGCCCACAGACCGCGGCCTGAATCTCACGACAGAATCTCACGTGGACTCGGGGAGAGAAAATAAATAATGAATTATGTCAAAGCGGAGAAAGAGAGGAGTATAAAAAAAACCTGGGCATAACCGGGAGCGGAGGGAGAGAGGGAGAGAGAGGGTGGGAGGGTTTAACTCAGGAGTGAGCACAGCGGTGGGAGGCCATTATCCTCTCTTTTCCCCCGATGGCCATCCATTATCTCCAGAGCGCATCGCTGGGATCCGCAAGCAGGGGATGGCGTGGGACTGCAGGGGGCAGCTGTAAACCCCCCCCGCCCCCAACCCCCCCTCCCCCCTCATGGGTGCTGCATTATCACCTGCCAGGTCCAGAGGAGCATCTCACCTCCCACTTCGCTTTCATTTTTGTCACCTCAGCAAAAAAAAAAAAAAAAAAAATAGGCAGCCCTGGCGGCCGGTGGCTCGTAATAGACATGCCACCCGCGTCTTAAACAGCCCGGCCAATCAGCTCTCCTCGTCATTACCCCCCTCTCTACCAGCCCCACAGTCCAGCAGCATACTGCCACAGAGAGAGAGAGTCTTATGGTGCCTTTACAAAAACATAAAAAAAGCGATTCCAGCTTCCTTAATTTAGCACCGCTCGCTGAACGCACATCCACGCACCATGTCGCCCTTATCGCCGCCTGTGCTTTACCGCAGAAATTCGCAGAAATGCACCCACGCGGTCACATGCTCGATTACTGCAATATGAGAACACATCGTGGTACAGCCCGTGTATTTATGAGCAAACCGGCTGGCATGGAAAAGAGATAACTGTCGTTGGTGGACAATGGGTTCTAGGGAGGGGAAAAACACTGAACGTATTTCAGATGAAATAACTTTGAAAATGTAAGCATGGTGAACTGCCATTGTGGGATTCAGTTCACAGAGTATTGTTTAGACAACCAAATACATATCTCATTTGCCTTTTTTCTGTACGCAAGTTAAATTGATGCAGTTCCTTTAAAGTATCAATAAAATCCAACACTATATATAGTCTCAGTGCACTGTGGCAGACACAAAGATAGCAAGGAGAACCTTTTTAAAATATTTATCAAAAATCTATGACCCGTGAAAATTCAAGGCTAGGATACACAGACATTCTGGATGCGGTTGAACTCACACGCGAAATCAATTCAATTCCGAACGAAGCATAGAAAAAAAATAATAGAGAGAGACGTGAAAAGAGTAGGCCTCACGTCTGTAACGACCGACATAAATTCAGCCCTGCCGCGTTATGCCGATAAATTCATTAGGCGGCGGAGAGGTTGAGAGGGCCCCTGCTTGACTCTGTGATCTACAGGTCATTTCATTCCCATTACCATAAGTATGGATTTTCCACAGGGCGCCGCGGAAACCGCGAGGCGCGGTCGGACGATGACGAGGCAGCCGGGCTCCTTCCGCAGTTATTTATGAAGCCGCACCCCCCATCCCCCCCCCCCACCTCCGCTGCAGAACTACGCCAGGAAGAGGCTCGCGTTAGACTGAGGTCAGCGGGGAAGAACTCGGCGTGGAGCCCCCCTGCGACGTTCTCCGGGGCTGGGTTTAGCTCCAGGAGCGCACGCCGTCTGAGCTTCTGGTCAGAAGCGGGGAAGATTCAGCTCGGTTATGAGGTTCGCCAGACCAGTAACAATCGCAAAGGCCAACGAACTCCGCGTGCTACTGAAAGAGGGAGCCCCCCTCCCCCCCACGTGATCCCTGAGCTTCAGGCAGCAGGAACCCGCGTTTTAAGGGCAGGTGTCTCATAACTGGTCAGACGTTTAAAGCATTTGAGGAGAAGGAGCCCAGCAACAGGAAGTCTGCCGTACAATTTAAGTGGCCATGCGCTGAAACAGCTGAAGGAATGGAGGAATAATTTGGGTGACATGTCATCAGCACTAATCCAGATGATTAACTCTGGGCACTTTTTACACGCTATTTCATGCATTGTTGAAAGGAGTAGGAGTGAAAGAGAAAAAAAAAAACAGTTGTCAGATTCAAAGTAAATGAGTCATACTGGCTTCCTACAGAACATATAATGTCACCATGTTTTTTATTTGTCCTTTTTTACGAGTTTTACTATTTTCGGAAAGCACGGAATGACAAATTATAGCAAAAAAACAGTACAGCTATTTTTTCCCTCATAACATGTAACAAGTTCACTTGTTTTTTATGAACACACCCCAACCCCCCCACCCACGCCCCCACCCTCACCAACTCGAGCCTGCAAATAAGTCGCAATACTGGTTATCAATCAGTGGAGCATCTGAACACCGTTGTGCACCAGCGCCCCCCTCTGACCAGGTGTGGGGGGGGTGGGGCATTTGCCTGAAAAAGCTGTAAATGATGCTGACACAAAGCCTGTGGCAAGCATATCTAGAGGAATGCACCGTGAAAATATACTGGGGCTGGACTTTGCGTGTTTTTGGAGATCAGTAAAACACTCGCCTGCACTCCCCCAAAAATGGACTGAGGACGGTACAGCAACAAGCACAAACACACAATTATTAGGGATTCCAGACTGGGAGAAGACTTATCTGTTGAAAACCTATCTGTCAAGATGCGGTGAACAGTTCTGCTGTATCCGAATTTTGAGTATACGCGTGGTATTATCTCTTTTCAGTCAAGAGCTATTTAAAACAATGAGGCTGAATCATTCTCTAATTAGAAAACATTGTGCATCCAAAAAAGAATGTGGCAGCTCCCTCATGTATATTAATGTACCTACTTTTGTCTGTCCCCTGTCAAAACACAGCAAAATCATTATTTATGGGATTCAGCGATGAATCAGAGGCTTAGGTGAAAAAATAAATAAATACATGAAAATGAAAAAACTCGTGAAATTAGTATTGATGAAGGGATAACTTTAGGATTTCATTTCAGTTTAAGGATGACTACCCATGACTTTGAGTAGTGTATCTTTAAAAGAAGAAAGAAAAATGAAATCAGCAGACTGATCAAATCAGAGTTCTGAAAGCAGAGACTTTTCATTTGAAAATGAGTCACATTCTTTTATAACTGTAACGCCATATAACAGGGTGATTAGGCTGCTTTCAGCGTTGAGATCCTGTGCGCGCTTGGATTGACTGGGAATGAATCAATCTGTCCTCTTCCGATCTCAGACAGACACGGGGCTCCATAGGGCAATGGAATAACACAATGGTTTAGTCCCTGATTCACCCTGGCATGGCATCATGGAAGTTTTGAGTTTTCACAGTATGCCCCGGTAGGAACTATCCATCGTCAACATTCCAGAACATTAATAAATAAATAAATAAATTAAATAAATAAATAAAAGTATATCAGTAGATAAGCCACGTATACATAAAATAATCATTTATACTACAAATACTATAATATCAAGCCTGTTCAGTTGAGCTTTTATGTCTTTTTTTTAAAACCCTGAAAGCAGTTTTATACACGGTCAACTACAGAAGGTTCTGGTCAATTTCAAACCAACTAACAAGACATCTTAACAAATGTGGTATGACCGTTTAGTGAGCTGCCAGTGAGAAGTGAACAGGAAGTAGAATATGCGGACATGAATGACACATCTTTGCAGACCTCAAGCTCTGGTGTTTAGAACATCAGATGGACATTTTGTTTTCATGTTTGCAAAAAGCAAGAAAAAAGTTGACTGCATATTATCTTTAACCTGTTACCGAACGTCTTTTCTTCATACGTCCAATGCTAACGCGCACCGATACATCTTAGGTTCAATGCACCCCGCACCTTTTTTCACCATTCAGTAGATGCTCTTATCCTAGAAAGTCTTACGCAGATTACATTTAAACACAACCAGTTAATACAGCCGGTTATTTTACCGAAGCAATGCATGTCAAGTACCTGGTTCAACGGTGCAATTGTGCAGCTGGGATTCGAACCTACAACCTTTTGAGTTACAAGCCCGGTCCTCTCTAACCGCTACGCGAAACTTCGACCCCCCGGCATGCCACGCTTTGAGCGCGGCCCTTTTAATTTCACCGGGTGTCGGGGGTACTCGGAGAGGGGCGCCAGTCGGGTGAAAACACTGCAAGTCACACTAATGTGAGATTGCGCGGGCATCGCCACTCAAATTTAATTTGACGCAAAATTCTAAATTCATTAAACATTCCCTTTTCCGAACTCAGAAGGGATTAATCTCACCAGCAAAATGGTCTGATTAGGATTCCACGTGTTACCAGAAAAAGATACCTTTGGGAAATTTTGCCTGGAGTCAGCACAGTCTCCACAGACAAACAGTCATTGCAATCATGATTTTGGCATGCACACGTTTAAAGATACCTCCCCAAAAAACAACAAATCCACAAATCACAAAAAAATGGGTGATTTCATTAACAATCTATGTTTTATACAACCAACGCAAAATATGTAAGTAAACTGATATTCTGATATTGTAAAATAGCATACTTATGACTGTAAAATGTAATTTAATGATAAACTGAACAGGGCATGCTCCATAAATTGGCAGCAGGAGATTATTATCATGCACAGAATTTGCATAGCAAACAGGATACAGGAGGGGAGGGGGGGGGAGTCTAGCAGTACCTTAAGAGCAGTAGCTTCAGCTTTGCATTAATTTCACTTATCATTACCTTTGATTTCCTGTAGTGTATTTTGAAATTGATATTTACCCCACCACAGTGGAAAAACTGTTACTATCACTACCACCATTATAACAACATCATCTACAACAATTACCACCACCTATTACTGCTGCTAGAACCTTTAAACTCATAATTCAACTAGCAGGAGAGGACATAACAGATGGTGGAAAGGCATTAGCTCCATGTCTAGAGAGCTACATGACAAAGAAATCAAATTTCATTTCACAATGCTAGAGGTTGACCATTCAGCACGAGCAGCGAGACACTCTTGGGCAAGGTCTGATAGAAAGAGTGACAGGGGAGCAAGGGAGGGAGAGAGAGCGAAAGAGAGAGGGAAGGAGAGAGAGCGAGGGAGAGAGAGAGAGTGAGGAAGGGAGAGAGACAGAGAGAAAGAGAGTGGGAGGGAGGGGCAGAGAGAGGAAGAGAGAGGGAGAGGGAGCGAAAGAGGGAAGGAGAGAGAGAGAGAGGGAGAGAGAGAGAGTGAGGAAGGGAGAGAGACAGAGAGAAAGAGAGAGGGAGGGAGGGACAGAGAGAGGAAGGGATGGAGAGAGCGAGAGAGAGAGAGAGAGAGAGGCAGAGTGTGGAAGGGAGAGAGACAGAGAGAAAGAGAGAGGGAGGGAGGGACAGAGAGAGGAAGGGATGGAGAGAGCGAGAGAGAGAGAGAGCGGGGAGGACTGAGTGCATAATGGATTCCCCAAAAGTCTATTTATCTGCGGCCCATGGTGCGGCTTCCACCAGGCGGAGAGAGTGTATGTTAATGCATGGCAGGTTCCTGGGAGAGATACGGCCTATCTGAGCACTGTTTATTGGGAAACGTGTCTGCCATTAATCATGCACCAGGGAGACAGGACAGATAACTCACCTCTCACTTTGTTTTTCACTGCCGTCACTGGAGGAGGAAGGGGAGCGGGGGGGGTGATAGGGGAGGGAAGAGAGGGGGAAAAAAGAGGGTGGGAAAGGGAAAGAAAGGGAAAAGAAGAAGGAAGAGAGAGCATCGAATTAGACAGGTTTTATTTAGGGAGGCGGGACACAGATGATCTTTTCATTCTGGAACGGCAGCATCCCGGTTTATTTTGTTCCCTTTGGCACCTAGAGATGTGGAATCTGAGATTTATGACACTGAGTGTACAAAAGGTATGTGTATGAAATGTGCACTTCCCTTTGCTTTTTCATCAAACTGTATATGTTTTTAATTTTTTTTGAGCAAAGACACTTCGTACATCAAGTCACGTTTTATCAGATCTAAATGAAAAAAAGGGTCTATTTGACCTGTATCTAATTTATCTAGTTTACTTGGCATGGTGAAGAACCATGTTCAGTAAGAATGCCATTCATTCTCATTAAAAATGGAAAACAGAAAAACAAGCTATTTTCAGATGTATTCATTCTATTAAAATCAGAAATCTTTGGTCTGATGAGTACTCTTCATAACAGTATTTTCACAGTTATTTCTTGGCTGAAGGTGTGAATCTGCCATCATCTTGTTAGGAACTGATGCACGCTTAATAATGAGAAACAAAGCTGGCTCTCTATTTGCAAATTAGTTTCAAAATGATGATTAATATAAGAATCCTGAAGAACAAAAAAGTCAACCCTACTGTAATTCTGATGGAGTGGTTTTTGGACTGACCATTTGTAATATGAAAAAACATTACTTTTATACATTGGTATAAACTACACATAATGTCCCACACACAATACACACACACGCACAAAGTGAACAAGAGCAACGGATCAGAAATCATGTTCAATTGGAGAACTGGTCTCGTAATGCAAAAAAGAAAGTCCGGAGTAACTTTCCTTTTTCATTTCCAAACAGCACACAAAGACAAATGCGCTAATGTCATCACTAATTAATAGTTTCTAATGTTTAAAAAAGGGCTTCCTCTTCACATTTATATATGTTGCGGTGGATAAGGCTTAAAAAAGATGAGGTCATTTGTCTTTAATCCCGGACAAAAGCCAGGCTTATCTGCTGATCAAAGGGCCCCAAAATAAAGCATCTGTCCAGCAGCACACATTATCCGAGAGAATAGATATTCTGCCCTACAGCCCGGCTGAAAATTCATTATTTTTGACACCCTCAAAACTTTTTTCCTCCTCTCCTCACTGCTACCTTCTTCTTACAAGGAAGCTATTAATCTCTGACTTCCTCTTCGCTTAAGTCTAATAGTGTGCGCCAAGTCAGACTCCATGATAAGTGCCTCGTCGCTGTGAGCTGGAAAGGTTTGTGAGCACGCGGGGTGAATCACAATGGGTCCATCAATACCTCCAGTGACCGCCACTGAAGGATCGCAGGAAATTTTCAAGTATTATTTGTTTGTCGGCTGGTTTTATTTAGCCCTCCCTTGACACGCGCACACACACGCTTTGTTTACCGGCTCTGTAATTGCCTGAATAGCCACAAAAAAAAAAAAACACACAAAAAAGAAAACAAGGCGTATTGCGAAAACCGAAACGCCCTTTCGCACAGCGACACTCCGTTCTCCAGATGGGAGCGTTAGGAAACAGGGAGCGCGAGGGTTATGAACAAGACGCGGAATAAAGAAAATTAGCGAATAAGAGAGCGTTACTCACGGGTACACGGAACGTTTGTAACGCGTCCGTGTCTCAGGCGCCTCGGAGTCGGTAGCGCTGGCTGCGCGAGCGTCATACGAAGCGGCCGATGGAAAATCACCAGCGATTCCGCAGCTCAAACGGCAACAGATAAAATCGATTGTTTTTTTTTTCTCCTTGCCCCCCCCCCCCATCCCTGCCCCCTCCTTTCCAATTCTGCTGGGAAATTCCGCCCGCCCCGTCCAGCTCTGCTAGCACCGCTGTGCGTTTTTGCTATTCCCCCATGCTAGCCCTTGAAGGCGGGGCAGATCGCAGCCGCAACAGGGGGGAGGATGGGGAAGGGGGCCCCTCCGGTCCGGGGTTTCAGCGCCACTCTTGACCAGCAATTAGCCAGGCCTCCCTGTGCGACAGGCCTGAACACGCTCGCGTTGCTGCCGGGGCCGGCTCCTAGCACACGGCGTTAAGGAGCAGCGCAGTTCCCTCCTGTGATTAGTCTAGCGGACTAAACTCAGCACTGCAAGGTGCCCCCCCAGGAGTAAGTTTCCCTCTGCTCTCCACACAAGAAGGTCAAAGTTGCCAAAATACCCCCCACCCACCCCCAACCCGGTGGACCGCCACGCTGCAACCCCGCCAAACCCGCCGGCCATCGACCCGAGCCGAGGGGAACGGAGACGCAGGCTAAATAACTGAGAGCCCGGTCGCAGTCCCTGTGGGGTCGGCACTGTGGGGACGTCCCTGTGGGGTCGGCACTCTGGGGACGTTGCTGTGAGGATGGCACTTTGGGGACGTCGCTGTGAGGACAGCACTGTGGGGACACCAATGCGGGGACGGACCCCGGGGTTCGGGCACGTGCCAGGCCAGGCTCCACCTCCCCCAAATAATCACATCCTCGTTTTCAGGTTCTTAACGCCGAGCGCACATGCGATCCGTAATCAGGTTTAATTGCGGACATGCGTTTTGATTTCACCACAAGCTGTCTTGATTGCCAAGACATCTTCTGTGTGATAAACTTTCTCATAATTACCAATGGAATGCAAGAGAGGGCCATCCACACACACACACACACGCACACAGACGCACACACCCATACACACATGCACACACACACACATACACACACACACACACCATCCACACACATATTTGGCCCCATTCTTCAGTTTAAATACAGCAAAATGCATTTATGAATTATTTCTTTATTTCCCCTAAAGCCTTGCCTCTGGCTTGACTGACACATGAAATTAGTTGAACTCCTCGGGGATAAATTAAACAAACAGCTTAGCAGCTTCCTGTCTCTCCAGGGGCAGCAGGAAGCGTTTGAATGGCGCTCACCTGCAGCGCTCCAAGTGACGCTTGACTGCTGTTTGTCACCCCGGTAATGTCACCCCGTCCCCTTACCTGTGGCAACAGCTCTGTGAATAATTCACAGTCCCTGTATTATGGATGAGGTCTGAATGTGATCTAGGGGAAGCTGTTTCAGCACTTTAGGTTGACAGCGCTAAATATGATAAAGTTAAACAAATACATGCACGTGTATTTATTTTGGACAGGTATTATAAATGCTGTCTTTATCTAGAAAAAAATATCAGTTTTTTTTGTTTTGTGGTTTAGAGATAAAGTAGAAGGTATAAATATTCTGCTTGTCTAAATATAAAAAGAAAAAATTCTAAATATAAATCCTTTGTGGATAAAAAACACAATTATGTGATGCTGACTCCTTGGGCCCCAAAGATCCATCATTCTGAAGTGAAACTCCCCCAACCAGGAGTAACAGGTGGTTACAGCTCCCACTCAAACTGCAAATAAACAGCTACTCATAAACGAGTTCACGTATGCTAAACTTACATTTAGTGCTTTATACGTCGCATATACTCTCACTGGTCTGTGACTGGTGATGTCTGGGTCTGGCACTGCTGTTTCCCCAATCGAAATGAATGGACTTTTCTCCTCTAATAGGTTGTACTGGACAGCGATGTCAGGCTAAATGAATGTGCCGCGATGTAAAACTTTAACTGGGCCAACGGGGGGGAAGAGGGCAATTTATAAGCGGCGCGCGGTGATGGGTCGTCCAGGTGGGTCCCGCACACCGCAGGTGGCTCGGGCCATTCCTCTCCCTTCGCCGCGAGGAGCTTTGGGACCCAGAGCAGAGACGGCGTCGTACAAAAGCGATCCGTTATTATTATCCATTACGGCGCCTAATGTCCCCGCTGGGAACGAGCGCCTCCGTCCTGTGTGGAAGAAGGTGTTGTGACAGGAAGCCATTTTACAAGAGGAATGTGACAAGTGTCAGCGTTGGCCGTTATCACTTCCTGTGGTGATGTACGCGGTGCACTGTATGTGTTTAACCTTGAATCAGACAGCTGGGTCTGGACACATCTACAAGGGATGGGTTCACACTCAATACCGATGCAGTTCACTAATCGGATTTCCCGTGGATCTGACATGTGTGTTTGTGTGTTTACACTCGAATTTTGATGTGTTCCATGTCTCATTCTAAGTGTTTAAACTGACTGGATATTGGAGCGGTAAATTCTTTTTTTTTGACATTTATTAGAATAATAAATACAGAGGCAGGTGCCAATTATGCGAACCACTCATGTCCCACACCCCATATTCAATGGTGCAGATTCTCTAAAAAGGTAGATTGAACGAGTTCAGTACATGGTTCTGGCTTTTTTAGTCTCAGTAGAATAACATGGGCCATACCACTAAGATAGTATAATGAGAGGTAATGAATTATGTTATTACTTTTTGTCACCTGATGTTTCATTGCCATGCTTTGGCAATACAAATGCAAATTTTGTCATGCCAATAAAGCACACTGAATTTGAATTTGAATTGGTAGTGCGTGTGTCTGCGTGTGAGTGTTTGTGTGTGTTTCACTGCAGACAGAGCACTGTCAAATCACATCTTCACCAGAAGCATCCATTCACATGGAAAATTCACATGATGGCGGATCATTGCTGGTACATACAGCAAGTCCACCTGTTCATGTACATGTGACATGTCCCAGTACAGGAGGAAATGTTGTAATTGAACAGATAACGATTAAAGCTGAGTGGCGTTATGCACATCACCCTCTGCTGTCAGCAGACTCCGAGCAGCTCCTCTTTGCTTTCTGCTCCTCATTTCCATATTGCGTTGGTCCATTTGATTGAGCCATTTACCCGCCGCGCCAAGGCGCCTCCCGTCTACCCGCCGTGACAAATTCTCTCTTTCATCCCCATCTTTTCACTCCATCTTAATTTTGCGCGCGCGGTCCGGAAATCGCATCATCATTACGACACCACTCATTGCCTCTTGTCCCGGATTTACTGGGGTTTGAGGGCATCCTGCACCGGGGGGGCTTGATTCATTTCCTCTATCGCAATCTTTTCTTTTTTTCTGTGCTGCTCCACGCGCCATCTGTCCGTATGGGTGCGGATGTAAACGGTGAACCCAGAACCGAACCCCAAACCTCCCCCAGCTTTGAGCAGCAAGCTCTGGACAGAGTGCGAGATTTAAGCGTTGAGAGGAGGTAACGGTACGGTGCTGTCAACACAACGCGACTGTGGAAGGGTCTGACCGCCATGTCCTGTTTTAAAAATGCTAGCCTGCTTGTGTCCAGAAGTCCACTTTCCCCATTACCTTCAATCAAAATGGGAATTTGACATTACTGTGGTCCTGGGTATTTTCCCTCTACAACAACAGTCCATCTACCATTTACAACAACGTAAACAAAGGGGGAGGTGCACAAAATAACACACACAGATATTAAATACAAATGGAGGGTCTGAAATTAAAAATAAAAAGAGCCTTAGGCCTTTTTCTGCCCACAGAAGGCATGGTGCAAGCAGAGATCACATGATCACGTGGGCCCATGCATCGTTTGCAGGGCCCTTCTCACCTGTTCACGCCGCTGCAAGCACAGCTTGGGAGTCGCGCATGCTGCAGTCGCCCGTGCTGCGGAGTCGTGCGCGCTGCAGAACCGCGACCGCATGTACGTTCGTGCATGCTTGCAGAGTCGCACGTGGTGCAGCCCACTTTAAGTGGAACTAAAAGGCTACTAAAATAGCATTAGCCATTCACAATAAGGATTGGATTTACGAAAGGATTTGCCTGAGACTGTCAGGCACTTTCAATACTTCCAGAAGACCTCAGGCTGCTAACGGTTCAAAGCGGGGTGGGGAAACTGTAGAATTAAACCCTAGTGCAAAAGTGAACGGCAGGCTGGGGACACAAGCTAGCTTTCATACTCGTGGTAATTCTTGCTAATAACACTGCCCTCACAGTTAGGATTAATAATGCCTCCTTTCTATGGTTTACCCAGCAGAATTCCTAGTGTTAAATTAACTGTGGAAGTGTTTGGAAATGGCATTTCAAGACACTCATTAAGAGTTGGAAGAGATGGATTTAAGAAAGTGTGGAAAAACCCTACCGCAGGCTGAGCCATTATGAGAATTATATCATCGTTTCCCTGGCATGGTCTGAAATAACAGGGACATGCATTTTAGTTTGTGATTGGCTGGCTGAGACCATGCGTGAGATTCAATGTATAATTGCCAGGGGTTAGGACAAATTGTTGACTTGGGGGGCAGCAAATTGATAAGCTTATAGTTGAAAATCATTTAAAATTCACCATATAAGGCATTGAAAGCACACAGCATAGTCACTCCCATTATATGCATGGGATTGTCAGACCTAAGCACTGGGTCTATGCTAAGCTATAGCCTATTAGCTTTAACGCCATGATCCTCTTCCTGTGGCCATACGCATAGTGTCACCGAGCTTACAGATGAGGGAGCAATCCTTGCTTAAGGTAATGCGGTAATTCAAATTCAATCTTCAGTCATCCTCGTCCTGCACCTCCCAGAGGAGTGAGAGCACTGTCAAACTCCCGTCCCATCCTCACTCCCGCCCCCCCCTTTCCCCCGGGGTAAAATCGACCCCACAGCCCCTGCCCTTCGTGAAATACTACATCTAAGAGCATCAAACTGCTCCAGAGACAAGCAGCCTAGCTGCCATGCCACTGAGTGGGTGAAGCTGAGTAGCTGGGCTCCACCTTGATGACCGAAAACAATCAGCCGCAGTGCTTATCGAAACGGAATCCTTTTTTAGCCGAAATATGTTTAAGTAGCTGCACGGGATGTTCTGGAAATCAGCTGGGAGATGCTTGAGTTTTGAGAAGGAATAGACCACTGGGATACACCTGCCGCCTGCCATATTTCAGCATAACAGATGTAATTATACCATAATGATCACCATTGATGCCAGCCATCCTCCAGCCTGTCAGAAGTATCAGCTTGTAAACCAGGTATTATTTAACATATTTACATACGCTGTATGTCATCAGAAGATCGTATTCGTAAGTGTCTTTGTTCAAGACGAGATGTGCAGTTTTGCATACGGGACACAGACCTCCATCGTTCCCGCCCAGTTCTCTGCCCTCTCTGTATAACCGCCAAGCGGGTTCGCGATCGGAGAAAAAGGGGCCGAATACACGCCGATCCTCGTCAGAACCGCCCCTCCTCTACCCCCAACCCACCCCCCCCCCCCCCGCCATTAAAGCCGCGCAATCTATTTACGGCGACACAAAAGAGAAGGGCCGCGATTCGGTCCTCCACCTTCATTATCAGCGGGATCCTGCCACCGCCGAAGAGTGACCCCGTTAATCCTTTCATTTTACACCCACTGAATCGGCGCTCTTTACGGGTGAGGAGATTGTGTCACTCAAGCCCGCCGTCGCCCCCGGATACTCCCAGGGCTCGCCCCAGAGACGCATTGTAAAAGGCGGGAAGAAAGAAAGAGAAAGAAAAAAAAAAGCGACGCGTACCGCCACATCTCCATGAACAGATAGACGAGCATCGATTCACAAGTTGAGTTTCTGCCACAAGTGTTAAAGTGCTGGAGCTCGCCAAGAGCTTTGAATGGAAAAGGGATACATAAAGACTGTTTATTATCAATATTTACTCAAGGTTGTCAGACAATATCATCCAGGGCTACGTATCTGACTTTTGAGATATATTATATGTTGTATCAATTTTCGACTTGAAAAAAATCTTATGCTTAAAAAAAAAAAAACAACAAAGTGATTCTCTGTGATGTCAAATGGTGTTAATTTACAGAACAAATCAGGTATGTATTAAAAAAGGGACATACATCAAATATCCACAAGAAAAAAAAAGAAAAAAATATTGAGGGCAGCATGTACAAAAAAAGTGACAGAGACGGTTCTTAATGCTACTTCTGATGGAGTACTTGCTGTCCCCATTGGAGTCATATACATACTATTAAAGTTGATTTAACACCAGGAATATTGTAGCACAGAAGCATGCACAAAATATAAATAGGCTCATTTGTGTAATCAGGGAACAGCAATAGTTCCAGAAGGGATTATGAGACCATTACGAGAGGAGGGCAAGACCTCCTATTAAAAAAGGTTCAGGTCAGCAAACAAGTGAGTGATAAATTCTATGGAATAATCATTTAGAAAATTTGTTCTTTGTGCTCACTCAGGCTCCCTTTGTATAACATTGCATTCTGTCAAAAAAGACCGAAACCACTCAGCGTGACAAATATGCAACAATAAAGGAAATCAGGACTGTATCATGCACTCATAGCAGGAAACTGAGTCCAGATTGTCACATCACCACCCAGTTAATGTCACGCAAACCCTTTACTTCGACATGAGGAAGAATTAAACCACGGAATTACACTTATTTTTCAGTGGGATCCTGGTGGCACTGTGACATTGTGAAATATAACCTTTTTTAATCTTTTTTTTTTTCCCTTTCCCTCTGCTACATCCATTAAATCTGTGGGTTTTTTTTTTTTTTTACCGGATGTGAAGATAGCACTGTTCAAACGTGCTGTGCCTGCATGCAGGGACCGAGCCCACAGACACGGACGGAGACTACTGCCACTCACCGTCGCCATGGGTACAGACACAGGTGCCTTTAATCAAACGGCATCGACGCTGGGCTTGGCGAGAGTCACGCGGCAACCGCTCTCACAGACCCCTTCTGAAGGGGGTTGTTGACTGGCAGAAAGTAATTAATCACCGTTTTTATCATGTTCACAGTTAGCTCATCCAGTAATTATTACGGTAATGACAGCAGTGACATATAATGACTGCGCGAGGCTAACCCTATAATGCCTGAGTGAAAAGCAAAAACGGTCGTGATGCAATCAGTCGCATTGAAAGAAGGTAGAGATGAATTATACCGAACTGTGCTTCTCCTATGTTTGGTACTGTAATGGACATATACTCTCCTATTATACTGTGCAATACGTTCACCGCTCATCGATGACATCTCATGGAATCAGATGTCGATCAGTTACCTGGTAACAAATACATATCCAACAAACCAGTGATGAAAGGTGAATACCAAAAACAGGGGCGGTGCTCTCTTCCAGACTTGTCTAGATACCGTATCCCTCCCCGCAGCCCCCCAAAACACCCCAATCTAAACCCTCTCTCTCTGTAAACCACGAAAGCGTGAATTATTGAAAAACATTTTTCTAAGGACAGAAACCAAGGCGTATATTGTGTCTTCTCACAAATACAATGCACCCAGGGGCTGGGAGATGTGAGATTAAGGGTTTAATAAGACCACGGTCTCACACTGGATTCAGACGTTGATAACTGTACTGATGCATGAGTATAAGAGATCCACTTCGTTTCTGACTCAATCTTTTAAACGGAAAACATTCAGTGACTTGCTGCAAGTTCTGTGCGGAATTGATCCTGGTGAACGCGCCCCCGCTGAGCTTTGCCAGTGTGGTGTGACAGGAGCTCCCAGGGTCTGACCAAAGCGTGAGGTCACCTGTACCTGTGACAGTATCAATTCATCAGCAAACCAGCCCGAGGAAGAGCAGGCGAGGCGAGTTCAGGTATGACCGACATAACCAGGTGAGAAAGGCGAAAGCAAGGAGCCCAGTACCTCCTCAAATCCCCAGTACAGGACACAGGTGTGACAAATCCATGCAAAGTGAGAAGAGAACAACGGATCCCTTACACCTTACACACATCGGGGTTCTGTCAAGTACCAGCACCTCACTTAAAACCTGAACCCACCACCTGCCAGGGGAGCTAGTACAGTGAACAGGAACACGACTGTCAAACAATCCACAATCCAACTGGTTAAAAAGTGTTACAAAATCCACCATTCATATGCTGAAAATGGGTACCCTCTACACCCCACAGTGGATCTGCATCTCCATAAAAGCTGTGAACTGAACTGTAGGCCACCTACACACATGGTATCTCATTTTTATAATGAACATGGGTAACGTAGTATTACCTTATTTGTACAAAAACATTGCTATACCTCAGCTTAGTCTTTATCGGGAATTTAAGAACGTATAAAAGTGGTAACTGTTAATGTAAGTAAATTCCTTAGGATCACCTTGCATTACAACCATTCAACAATGGAGGTTAAGAAGCAAATAAATCATCATTTCACGGAGATCCAGACCAACTGTGGGATGTAGTGGGTACCCTTTGTCAGCGTATGAATGGTGGATTTCGTAACATCTCCTTACCATTTTAATCGTGGATGTTTTGGACAATCGGGAGGAACAAGAGCCATCCCAAAAGATACTAGTGCCTTAGCTGGCAGCGGCCCAACGTGTCTCTTCGCAAGCTCTCCTGACAAACGGCTGATTAGCAGTGAGCGCAAACATACAATTGGGCATCATTACAAAGGGCCTTCTGTTACTCTGGAAACGCGTGAAACAAAGCCCGCGGAGTAAGTCGATCAGCTCTTCATAAAGCCGTGCCATTATGGGCACCATTAATTAACCAGCAACAGCAAAATGAAAGGCATCTAGTGACTGCCCAATCAGAGTTAATATGAGCATCTGCCATTACCTTAGATAAACAAGTCATTAGGACCTATTCTGAAGCAATGATAGAAGTGGGAGGCATTTTATGGAAGGGATGGGGGGTGGGAGGGGGTGGGGGGGTTAAAAGTGTGCATGAGGAATTGATGTGAAATGGATTCGCCACAACATAACAACACGGACGGCGAAATGCATTCCAATATGCAAGCATAAATAAACTGCCCTGTAATCGCTTAAATGAATGCCAAGCTCAGCCCAATGCGTTTACACAGCCTCCGTGTAATTCAAGAGTCAATTATGGCACATATTTTACATATTCAAAGCGCTTTATCCCTTTGGATTTTAATGAAAATTCACACACACACACACACACACACACACACACACCAAACACACACACACGCACACACATGCTGGCATGAATAAAATGATTACAGATGAGAATTCTGGACCGGTAAGAACACCTGGGGATTGGCTGTTGTAAATTCACATTAATCTATTAGCATGCATAGCCTGAGGAAGAGAGGCAGAAGCAGGGACACTGTGCGCCACATGCTAAAGCTGACCTATATAACCCTAATCTAGGTATAAGCAAATAAATATGAAATTTCAGAGCCGACAACATTAATCGTTCTCGCGCAATCTTTTGGAAGTAGCAGTAATGAATCAACGAGAAGGCCTTACCATCCTCCATCTCATGATTGTTTACGGAAGCTCTAGGCGTAATGCTAGCTCCCGGGAATCTGATTTCAGGATTGTGACTGTGCCTCTCTCTCCCTCTCGCATGAACTTCCGGCACCCTTCACGTGCGAAAGGTAATTTTTTCTTCCCCCCTCCACCGGGCTCTGTCCGCAGCCCCCCTCCCGTGAGTGACGCCCCCCCCCGCCGTGCTCCTCGTCCTGCCCCGGGCGCGGCCGGCTCCAGGACTCAATCACGGCACTGTCCGGGGAGCGGGCGGCGGAGAGGGGCAGGGGCCACGGGGGCCGCAACAAGTCCGAAACTCATCCATCACCCGACGCTGAGCCCGGACAGGAAGTGCGAGGGTCTCACAGTGAGCCGCTCTCCACCAAAAACAGGGACCGGCGGCAATTTTATCTCTCTCCATTTCAGGAACTGACTTAAAAACTCTGAGTGCAGAGCAAAGGCAATTCTTAGTAATCCCCTCCCCCCCCCCAAAAAAAAACTGCCATTATTATCTCTTTTTCAATATCCTAATGAACAAATTCCAAAGTGAAGAAAGCAAGTATTGTGGATGAACTTGGGGACCATAAAAGAAAATTTAATTCTAGCCTACTCTACAATTTGCAAAGTGATCCTCATTTCCATGATCCCATGAGATTCCGCAACAGTATAAATCACGTCCATTATCGACTTCAATTACCAATATCAAGTACCGGGGACTGGCTACCAAAGCTCACATTGGGGTTTTTTTTATTTTCTACCGGTTCTTCCACCCTCACCCCCCTTCCCTAGTTTTCTCAGATGTCCAGTTCCATAGCCTCAGTTTTCAAGATTTTCTAAAATGTACTTTTTTTTCCCTCAATGGACCTTATATAATATGTAAGTTTAGCTATAAAATGCTGCCATTTTAAACATTGAAAAAACCCTTTTCCTTCCAACTAAAGCTTTCAATTTTCAGTTGGCTCTACAGGGATATACAAAGTCAACAGATATTGGGAATGGCAAAAAAGCACAAACAAGTTTTTTAAATATTAAAAAATGCTGTGCTAATTTCAGATGAAAAAAAAAAAAAAAAAAAACCAAAACAATCAAAATATCCTTAAATTAGAAATCAATTAACAATGACCTCAAGCATACTGGGCTTGAAGGAGGGACCATATGCTTTGGGAGCTGGGTCAAGAACCTAATGAGAGTCCTCAAATGTCCAGTCACAGGGTAAACAGTCCCAGTTGCAGTTTTCAGTGATCAGACATTATAATGCATCCTGACAACCTCTTATAAAATGTTTTTATTAGACACTGATGGAGGCACAGTAAAATATTTCAGAGTCAAAAGACTAAAAAGTTAATTTTACTCTGACAGTGCACATGATCCCAACTGAACTTACTACAGTGACACATTTGAAAACTCTGAATGTCTAAACATGTCATGAACTAGCAAAGCTTCATACTAATGTTACGGTCATCAAAAGCCAATACTCTACATCAGTCATAATATTTTTCACAAGACTAGTTAGGGAAATAAATTACGAGAAGATAAAACAAGACAGCAAAGAAAAACCATTTTTTAATACTTCTGACATTATGAAACCAGTGATGGAGTACCATCATTTCAGCCATGCCTGCCAAGGAGTAACACAACGATGGCAGTAATGGTACTTTTTGTATTGGCAATCAATTCATAGGTCAAAACTCCAAAGCTGCCTTTTGTGCTTTGAGATAAATGAGGCTAGATGGGAGATTGCCGACGCTATCCCTAGGGGTTCAGAATCCAACACAATCAATTTTGCTGTTTGGTCATTGCACTAACATTGACCGCAAACAAGTCCTGTTTTCCAAACCTATTCCTCCTTTGAGGCACTCTGGAAACACATTCTCACAAGGACCGCAAAAAGATGGTGGTTTTTTTTCAGGCACAGAGACTTGTGAGTGATACTCTTTTCTTCAATAACCAGCAAATCAATGGTGGTATTTCCACTACTTTGCTCACTTTGTCCAGGAAGAAAAAAAAAAAAAAGTATTTCTTGAAGCCAGATTTTAATGAGGATGATGGAAGATCGCCAATGGCAACCACAGTGGGGAATATGTTCTAGAGGGCACCTAGTGCCTGAGATCAGTAGAGAAGCACACATGGCCCCCGCCCGCTTTCTACCGTTTCTCATTTTTCACGAGGATTTCAGTGGTTGAACGAACCACAGTGCTTAGCAGCTGCCTTGCAGCCCTGGGTGACGAGTGGAGAAGTCTGGTTTCTGACCTGTTCATCTGACTGGTCAGACTCCACCACCGCAGGTCAAAGATTACCAAAGGGGTAGGGGGCGGGGGGACAGTCCAATTATTGTCAATCGAGTTCTCTTCCTGATATTGCTGGGTATTTTGTAATAAATCTCAGCAATAAAGGTACAAGTCAGTTTCAAAACACTTTAAAAAACATATAAAAATTAAATGTATCATGAGTTGAGAATTGTATCCATCAGACTATTAATTTATTGTTTGTGAGCGGAGATGAGTTTATTAAAATCACAAAATGGGAACCCACTATAAACATTTTGCTCGGCCATTTTCTCCAAGATTGAAGCTCAGACTTATTGTTTTAAATAAATAGTAAATTGCCTGGGTGGGGTGACAGTATGCATGACAATACGTTATCCGCAGAACAGTCGACGTTCAGTTGATTGGTTTGAATATTTACAACTTGCTTTTCTACACATTTACAAAAGCAATAAATTATATCTTTTCAATCTCTTATTCATACACTCACCTCCAAATTTATTGGCAGTCCTGATAAAGATGAGCGGGAAAAGGCTCCATAAAAATACATTAGTGCACATGCACACAGATACACACACACACACACACACACACTCTATCTCTCTCACACACACACACGCACACAGACACACACACACACACAGAGTTCACATGAATTACTTGCAGTTCAGATCACTGTGCTGATTTTCCTGCCTGCTCCCACTCATTCCAGACTATACCGACACAACCATTCTATAAATCTAGGAAATAATAATCATACCATTTTATGGATAAATATATATACTGATGTCTGTCTAGTACCCCATTCTTCATTCATGCATTTTCCCAAATTCCTTTTCCCCTACAGGTCAAATGTGCCCCATACCCAAACATACGGGCTAGCATGTGCTAGCACCCACAAAATACCAGCTGTAAGTCTCAGATAAGCTGGAGACATTTTATCAAAGAGAAATTATTTTACATTTGATGAGAGAGCAATAATTCTTGCACCACACCTCCAGGAGGTAAGGATATGAAACCTGTTTATTTACAAGCCTTCACTGACCCATACCTAATGTGCACACAATGAAGCCCTGTGAAAATGGAAATAATGGGATTCATTCATGGGTTATCTTGCAGTGAAGACATACCCTTGAAGAATAAAGTGGGATAAACAAGTTGTGTGTGTCGACAGTCTTTGCCTTGGGTGAAAGGACTAAATTCCAGTGCGTCCGTATCAAACAATACAAATCTCAAAGAATCTGTTAATGGATTTACCTGAAAGGCCATTTGAAGTTATCGCAAACATTAATTGTTACTTCTCAAGCACATCTGCTTGGCACTTTAAATGAAGTCTTTAGAGGAAACAAAAGAAAGTAATTTGTAAAACAAACAAGCACACTGGCCCTCTGAGGACATGATTAGAAATGCTTAGCAGGTTCAACAAAACTCTTTTAGAGGCTTTTATTTCTTCATAGAACCAGGCTTAAACTGGGTAACTTCACCCATAGTGAGGATTTCATTATTATAAAAAGTTTTAGTCTGGGAATGATTCCGGCCTGTGCCCCTCCTGGATGCATCCAGCCAAAGCCATGCTGCATGTCGCCAAGAGAAGGGTTTGATTAAGTTAGCGGGATGTCTACATCTGTTCACACAACAGCGCTCCCCTCCGATCGATCGACCTGGACGTTCTGCCACACCCGATACACATTCATGCACAAAGTGTCTACGGAGGGAAAAGAGACAGCAGCTTGGAATCGTGTTTTAAGGAGAGCGCGTGCCTTTCTGTACTCCACTGAACCGCACCAAGCATACAAATACTGGGCATTCAAAATTGGGAGAAAATAGGGGTCGAGTCCATCCAATCACGCCCTGTGTAAATTCATAAGAAAACAGACTAGTATGCAGATGCTCAGTGTAGCCAGCTGCCAATTCATCTCTTTTCAGAAGACGGCAGGTGACAGGGATGTTCCTGCCAAGAGAACCCCCCCTCCCCCCCCTCCTGAGTTATACTACGAGCAAATATAGGCCCCAGTCAGCAATGCCATGGCCAGGGTTCAGTTCCAGACCGCGAGCTCATAATTAGATGCTTTGGCTGCAGGAGCTACCTGTTATTAAGAAGTGTAGCGAGGCTGTGTTGAGAGGCTGGTGTCAGAGCATGGAAAGTATAAGAAAGTGGAAGGCAATCTCTGCTGCAAAAAAATAAATAAAAATAAAATAAAACCACTCTCACTTTTCAATATACATAGCTGTCAGAGCTCAAGAGATCTCAAGAAACTCTCCTCGTACTGTCTGGGAGCAGCACTTTCTGTGATAGCGATACTCCCACCAGAAACGTGCCGAATAAGGCACTTGTCTGATTGTCCAAAGGCGGAACCAGGAAGAGTTTTACTGTCTCAATAATCATTTTCAGTGTGATGGGGCCGGCTGGTAAATGTTGGTTACTATCTGGAGAAGTGTCCATCGTTTAGAGAACTGCACTGGCATTGTCAGGCTTAGAGGCCAAGGGACATGGGCCCGGTGTAATGGGGGTAGGCCCGCTCCCCTGTCCCACACAAGAAGAAAAACAATTAACCCGCCCCCGCCACACACCAAGGTCTGCTGCGAAGGGAAGCAGAGGTGGAGACTCCAGGGGTCAGAAAGTGAAAGTCCTGCCATGAGTTTCTTCCACCCCATGAACTCAGCCAGCTGATTCTACTAATTAGTTCCACCTCCTGGTGGAAGAATTGTACTAATTAGCAAATCCAGGTGCCTGGAACAAAATAATGGGGGGGGGACTTTTACTCTCTAGAACCTGGATTTTCCCACCGCGAAAGGGAACCAATCACACTCTTCAGGGGGCGTTCACGTGCCAACGCACATCTCCGAACTGCTACGCTGAGAGGCGAGGCCACCTTGTAATAAATATTGTACATACTGTACCCACTGAATTCTGCTAAATGGCATTATGGCTGATGTAGCCACATTACAGGACCGACTGCTGTCAGGGGAGGGCGAGGACGCTACCTGACGTTCGGCCTGACAGATCCACCGCTGCTCAAGTGAGGTTTTAATCATTTTCAGCGCAGTTCTTTCCACACCTTCTGTTTTCACCTCTTTTGGTCTTTATTATCCTCATTTATTGATGCAAATTGGGCCCAGATAATTAAAAATTAATACCTGGGGAGTCGGATCGTACCATCTGTTACCAACCAGCCTACTAAACTAAAGCGCACTGAGCCAGCTAGTACTGCCTCCAGAGAAGGAAAGCCTTTAAGTTCATATTTATTACCATTTACAGCACACTGTACATGATGAGCATTGATGGACATAACAGGCAGAATTGGTTTAGTACACATGCAACCGGACTAATGGATATTACGTGATGCTACCAATGGTGTCTACTAAACAAATACAGCAAAGATTGCCCATATGACCTGCAATTGTCTGCATTATAAGATCCAAATTAAATTTCGCTCTCTCGCTCTCTGTCACTCACACACACACATGCATACACATACACATGCAAACACACACGCACACATACATGCAGACTGCCGTAATTGACTCCCCCATAAAAGATGGCGATTCGGGACATCTCGCTCTCTCATTGTTCGACTCCCAAGCAGCGACTACCGACTCATTCTTTGTTCTGGTAGAGACGCTACAAGCAGCGACTACTGTGTCTTGTCTTGTTTTGTTTTGTTTAACAGTCAACATTGTTCTTTGTCAAATAATCACATTGCATACTTCATAGACCGTGTGGTAAGGTTTTCTTTTCTTTTGCACCTTTTTATTGTAGTTAGTCAGGGTAGGGTAGCAGCGGACCGGAAGACTCACTTCCCCCTTTCTCCCCTTTAATTTGATCTTTCCCATGTCCCATCCTCCCCGGTAGTGAGGGTAGAACTTATGTTACATTTAGACAGTGAGTGTTAGGTTAGATCTGCTGGCTCTGTCCTGTCTACCTGTTTGTTTGTGGGTGTTTGTATTGTATTGGGTTATTGGGTTTTGTAATAAATATATCCTTTGTATTCTGGCAAAGAACGTTGTGGTGTTTTTAAATGTGTTTGGCTATGGGCTGACAGCCGGTTACTGAAACTCGGCAGTCTTGGGCCGTAACACACACACACACACACACACACACACAAGAAGCAGCCCTTAAATCCCCTAAACATCCCTCTTCAGAGAGCCTTATAAATAATGTGGTTATGATTATTAATTCACAGAAGCAGACACTTGTATGAATAGCCTACTCCCTCTTAAGATCACATTTTCTGGAGTGGCCTGATCAAAGACCCTTGTTTCCGACGACGGTGGCAATTTGTGCCGCTTCTAACCAAATACGAATCGGCATAAAATGCCTCTGCTAAACAGGAAGTGTAATGCGTCAATGAATGGACCCGAAAACAGGAACAGTTAGTCTTCCTGACTCAAGTGCAGCCATGGTTACAGTGCTGCGTCCTTCCTTCCTGAGTAACACAGGAAGGGAGTGTGTGAGAAGACGATGCCAGACGAGCATGCAAATATGTTTTTTTTTTCTTTTCTTTTTTTTGAGAGGGATAGAACAATAAACTGCTGAAAAACCGGACAAAACTATTGATTCGGTTTGCAAAGTGAAGAGTGGGGAAAAATGATTCATTGTTTTGCAGTCTTTTTTCATCAGAAGATAGGAAGTTATCGACAGACTAAAGATGGTAGTAATAAGCTGATTATAACTGAATTATCGGGAAACTGGGAGAGTTTCAAACACCAATAGACAGGCTGCGAAGCCCGTCTGTCAGCCTCAAATCAGGTGTTTTATCAGGGTGAGAATTCTTCAGTCATAACCTGTAGAATTCTTCCTTAGCTTATCAGGCCCTTTGTGATATTACATAATATTGTCTCATTATACTTATGTCTCAGTCCGGGATGATTTGATGATTTCAGGCTGACGGAGAGGGTTAGTAGCTATCATTTGTTCATGTTCCATTTGCTATACTTTTTATTTTATTTTATTTTTTTTACATTTTCTATACTCGAATAGCATGAAGGTCAGCCAACTTCCATAGGGGTTCCTTAACCTCATTAAAGCAACACATAGCATGCAAGTTCAGTAAGCAAGTTCATATAAGTTAATATAACAAACTAAAATGAGACACTGCACAGACTGGGAAATATATATATATATATATATATATATATATATATGCAAATGTGTAAATGAACAGCGAATTCAGCGAGCAAAGTAAGGAGGTGTGCAATTTACAGCTGTAAGAAATACTGATGCAATTATACTCTTATTTTGAAAAGATGCATATAAGAATAATAGCATAATATGTCATTTTCATAATTTCTCTCCAATTAATTTGAACATTACCAAGCTAATTATGCTGCGTGGATGACAGTCTCTTATTTTGAAATTCATTGAGCTTACCATCATTAGCACAATGTGATTTACAGAGTTAGACGTGTATGATTAAAAGGATTATGTGCTTGAGTTACATACAGTATAATGGTGCTCTATAATTTTTTCTTATTGCCTAATGTGAAGATACTGATTTGGCACACATTTTTGCTTCTCTTAATTGTAAAATTTCTATTAGTTATATGTATTGGAGTTATTTTATGACATGGTGCTAAAAATTGAGAAATAAAATGAAACTGATGACAAATTGATGAAAATGGGTGATTGTTCTCCACTGAAACTGAAAAAAAAAGAATCTCTATTGGTTGTGGGGTGGCTCATCCTGTTAAAGTACTCTTCTACCACATGGATGAGCCCCACAGCCTGGTACTGAATCCAAATCACCTCTCTGTCTCTCTATCACACACACACACACACACACACACACACATTATTTCACAACATTGTAATAAACTGAAATTTTACAAAATTTATATCCTTTAATATTCTAAATAGCCATGACTTTGAAAGTCTTTAATATGCATTAATGGATGCCCTGCGTGACGATGCACAATTTCCTCTAGCATCGTCCAGAGGCGGGAGGGATTCAGTCAGGCCAGGGCAGTGATGTCACAGTTATGAGCCCCTGCTGCTCTACCGGGTCGCTTGTCGTTCACCTGTTGAGCTGCACATGAACTCTCCTCCTCCTGCTCATGTCCGTGCACGCCCAAACCGGCCAACCGAGGTGTGAAAAGAATTGGCGGCAGATGTCACGCGCTTTGGAAGACACAAGCTCGTCTTCAGCCCTTCTAAACTGACGCTGCTGCAGAATGCCTGGGATGAACGTCGAATCGCAGCCATGCAAACTGGGAGAGAAGGGGGGAGTAAGATATGCTAAATGGCTAAACGGCTAAACGCTCAATAAAGATCTCAAACGCTTTCGCAAACAGATTACAAACGCTGTCTCTCTTGCAAGATTAATCCCGCCATTCGGAACGGTTGTCGGGAGGCTGCAATCTGCGTGGTCTACGTGGACCTCGACACCGGAAAATAAACTGAAATATTCGCACGTGGCGACGCAGAAAACGGTGAGCTGCGTGCGTCCTTAAAGTGAAGGAGAGCGCAGCGCACTTTGCTGAAAACCCGAGTGTGCACCTGCAGAGAGGCAGAGAAGATAAGATATAGATTATTTTGGGGGGGGGGGGGGGAGAACGGAGTGATTATCTCCTTGTAGCAGCAGAATGAGGCGCAGGGAATTTGAATGCACTTTACACCGGTGCTAACAGAGTAGCCTCTAAGTATTCAGAGGCAGGCCCTGACTCGGTGGAATTCATTCAGAATGCTACAATGACACAAATAATTGGCTCTGGAAGAAGCTCTGTTCAGGCAGGACCGCGGGGCTTTTACGCCGTAGAAAATCCTTCCTGGATCCCAGGCCCCCTCACAGAATTTATTTGCTTTTTTATTTTTTTTTATTTTACACCTGGCCTTTTGCATGCTGTTCAGTTCAGTTCAGTTCCTTTTCAAAATCGGACGTACTCTGGGAAATTTACCAGTAACCATGGCAAACGTGGCCATGGGTGCAACTGTTCCTCCAGAGCCACTGTTCTCATAAAATCCCCCCCAGTCCTGGCTTCCATTGAAACCAATGAGATATATGGCCTTTCATCAACTGGCATGGTGAAAACTAGCCACCGAGAGCCAGTAAAACAGAAGACCAGAGACTCAGTGCGCTAAGGGATAACAATTAAGTTTATGTAACTTTATAATATAATAAAGTAAGTTTATTTTCAATTGCCACTCGGAAGTTCAGATCGTGGAGACTGCCATGCAATGTCCTGTTCACACTGTGCTAGAATAAGCAATCTTCTCTGCTGGTTAGTTCAACAATACTGTAATTAGTACATAAAAAATATTAGCTCTTAACCCTCACCCTGCCCCCACCTCCACCCCGAAAAATTTGCAATTGCATTCACAAATGAAGACTCGTCCTGCGAGTGCGATCCTCAGCGCTCTCTCGCTGTGCGAGTGGCGGCGGCGTCTAATGAAAAGGAATCAGCGGCTGCGGCGGCAGGCCTAGATGGCTCCTGAGATACAAAATGTCATGTACGGCACGCTGGGGTTGAGTGCGCGGTACAGGGGAGTCTTAATTGGGGCTCTAAATCACGCATATCTATACCAACGATAAGGTGGCAATTACCGCATCTGCAGCGCGGGGGGGGGCGCCTTCAGTCGCCGTGGGCGCCTGGCTGGCTGAGAGCGGGCGGAAGAGGAGCGGGAATGCAAATGGATGACGGGGAGGGTGAATGGAAACCGCTACGCGCGCACGTGAGGGGAAACACTTCTCCTGGAAACGCAGCCTCCTGATTGGCCGCCAGGCTGAGACTCCAAAGGAAACGACCACTTTTGAGCTACTTAAAAACGACTTTTAAAAGCGAAACTTTTTTTAAAACGGCTGTGCTTACTTGGAGTTAAAGTGACAGATGCGAGCCAATTTATGTACAGGTGTGAAGTCTTCACTTGCCTATACCCTGTATGTTCTGGAAGAAATATGCATTTACTGTATATATACACATATAGACTTTGCACCTAACAAGTGAAATTGCGTTTATGGAAAAATGCTGAATAAACGGATTGACTTTCAATTCAGTAGGGCTCACCTGTTTCTCATTATAAAAGATAGCTAAGCTAAAGCATGTAATTTTGAAAAGAAAAGAAAAAAACAAAAAACACAAGCCAGCCCAAGAACCTTAAAGATTACATACAATCAAGCCAACAAATGCTCAAAACATTTAATAAAAAAAAAAAAACAGAATTATGATTAATAATAATAATAATAATAATAATAATAATAATAATAATTATTATTATTATTATTTATTTTTTAGAAGATAGAGGAGAGGAGAATTAAGGGATGTGGAAACTAAGTTAATCCTTTTGTTGTGAGAGGGGGAAAAATGACATTTAATCATAAAAATGACTCATTACACCAATTTACAAAATCTACACCTACCACGGAAAGATTAATTTTCTTGGCAGGGACTCACAATAATGGAGTCACCTTCAGACTATCTAATGTGCCTGTTTCCATGCTTGTAGTGGCATTCATCAGTATATAAAGAATACAGGAGGGTCAATGAGCGGACCCTTCTGGTTAGCCAGTAGATGAGAATGTGTGTATCATCAAGATAACCATTTAGCCCCTAACTGATTTGAGTCGTATTGTTTAAGAAATCCATTAACCGCCCTGCAAGATTAAAATCCAAATTAAAATCGGCAATCATTGTTTCTGCCAAAAGGTGGGGCTGGGTGGCATTAAAAGCTGATGATAAGTCAATGAATAAAAAAGACCATGTGTTTGGAGACCTGCAGATGCTTTTATGGAAAGTTAACAACCCCCCTCCCTCCCCCGACACACCCACCCACCCACTCTTAGCCCTTTAGGCAAACTGTAGCAGGTCTAACAAACTAGGTTTCTGGAGTTGGTCCCCAATTTTTTGCCTAGAACCATTTAAAACATGTGAATGTTTCATTTTAACTTTGTTTTCATACTGCAAAACTTACACGGAACTTCTATCATGACAAGCCCCAAGAACCGCCAACCCCATCCACCTCACCTCGACTGCCAGAATTTGACCAATATCGTTTAGATAAGTCACAATAGAATGAACCATTGAAATCACAACAACGACAAAGACTTCCATTCACTCGGTCTTTGCCACTCTATTACCAACGCCGTCGAAAGGCAGTTGTGAAAACGTGAAAGAGCGCATTCGCTACGGACCAATCGATCTGCCGGCACGTGCTTTAAACCACAAACTGCCCATAATTTAAAGATGGCCGGCGTGGCTACCCACAGCGAGCAAACACGGCACCGCAGGATCAAGTGGTGTGAAAGCCAATTCCTTAAGGTCGCACGGGCATCTTCAAAAGCTGCTTTCAACTCCCGGGCCTTTTCTCTGGTGAGTCACGCTGCGCCCTGCTCCTGGGTGCTAGTCCGGCGGCTGAATGGGATAGCGCGCACATCCTCGGCGGTTTCCAAAAAGTCCTCTTGCTGTGCGCGGAGAGTCAGCCGACCGGTTAACAACGGCCCCCGGAGCTTCTCGCCGTCCTTTTCCCGCAACAAGACGTGTCGCTGGATTAATGTGGACCTTCGCGCGACGGGCAGGGCCGGTGCCACGACGGTCGATGCCGAAAAAAAGCCATAACCGCGCGAGGGGATGGGTGAGAGTCCTTTCTTGTGAGCGGAATTCCTTGTGATCTACCGAGTGCCCCCCTCTGTCAGGTGTCTATTTGACAGACACCTCTGAGGTATAGCTTCAGAGAAAAAATAAAGAAAGAAAGAAAGACAGAAAGAAAAAAGAAAAGAAAAACCCTTTCTGAGGCAGCTTGAGAGGTGGCCACAGTTGGGACATTCAAAGTGACATTTTGAAGGTCATTATGCGATAGGGAAAGGCAAGGGAGTATTTTATGAGTGGCTTGCCCTTTCAGTAATGTAATGCTTGCTAGTATCGCATGGCATCTCCGGATACCATCACTCTCTGAGCATAAAAAGCCTACAACTGGAATAACACAACAGTAAAAAACAACAATAAAACACACACACACACACACACACACACACAAACACGCACGCATGCACGCACACACACACATAGGAGTGGTTTGGAAAATATCTAGTGTTACATATCTACAACCATTTTGCTGAAAAGTAAGACTTTTTGACAGTAAACTTGCTTGCAAGCTAGACTGAATTAGTGAGCTTTGCGGAGAGGTCACCTTTAGCATAAAGTCCAGAAATTGTTACTGAATCAAAGTGAACTATGCCTGCAGGCTTTGCTAAGGCTACTGTTTTCAGATGATAATGACACAGGAAAAATATACCCAAAGAAACATTTCTTTATGTTATTAAACCATCCGTGTGTGTGTGTGTGTGTGTGTGTGTGTGTGCATATGTATACTCATATTTTATGTATTTCTGCATCAGAAAAATGGAATTACAGCGAAGTCGGATCCAGAGAGAATTATTGTAACGTATTGCTGCAGGGGTTATGAATCAATCATGTGACACTGCTGTCAAAAACAAAAGGTGGCACACCAAATAAGATACGCTCGGGTACCGCCATTTTCTTCCCGTCAGCTCGCCTGCGATTCCCATCGCCCAGTGCTTAGTGAAGGAGCTGCTGAAAAGCCTTCCAGCAAAGCCTGAGCCAAACTGTCCGGAGTGCTTCACCAAGAGCCACAGCCTCTGCTGGAACCCGAACGAAGACCTGACGCTAACAGACGTGACGCTAGCGGCGAAGACCAACCGCTTCAGCCAAGCTTTCCTCAAACAAGGGGTAACGTGGCACCGCAGATTTAATTTCAAACAGCCTTCCCACGCGTAGTCTGAACCGCCATTCCGTGCCACACAGATTAGCTAACAGGCACTGTACGGGATTTTGTGCAGTGCCTCCTTGCTGTAAAAATGATACTAATAAAATCGTACAACAGGTTTCATTCTTCAAACTGAACAACAAGACTGCAGTTTTTATTTTTATTTTTTTAATTTTTTTAAAGCAAACACTCCAACACCGCTGTGTTGTAAAGCAGTTGAGGTCATTTGAAGTTCCTGCTGAAATATTTTCAGTTGTGCTCACCCAAATTAGTCACAGCTTCCTGAGTAAACCTCAATCATTCTAATTACACTTTTTTTTCCCTTAGCATTTGTGTGAACCCAATTATTGCTCTTTTTTCAAGCTTTTTAAAGGCTAAAAGACACAAGGTTGGAGTGTGCCAGGCCCAGGCTCTTTTATCCCCATCTTTAATGATACATTAGGGTCTAGTGTCTTCTAAATGGCCACTCAATTTCCCTTAAACTGGCTGAATTCTTTCAATTAGACTCACAATATAAATCTAGTCAAGCAGAGTCTTTCAGCTTCCTGTGTGCATTTTTAGCCTCTCCACTCAAAAAACAAAAACAAATTTTACAAAAAAAGAGAGAATAAAACAGACAAAATAAAATGCATTGAGACCAAATAATTAAATTACAGATTTCAGTATATTCCTTGAATGTGATTCTTGTAAAATCTGAAATTTAAAACAATTTAATTATTGTTAAATTTGAACGTTTCCAGATCTAAGATTTTCTGACATTGATTAGGGTCCTGTACACCAGGGATCCTAAAAATCCAGTAGAATAGGTATTTTGCATAGCTAAATATGTTATTGGTGATGGTTTGTCTATGAGCCTTTGATTTTCATACTGAAAATGAGTAGGCCAGTCAGTGCATGTTACTGCAACGAGTTCAGTCCCCAGCTGCCACACAGTTTCTCGACAAAACGTTGGGTGGTATCATTTAATTTTTAATGTTAGGCTTGCTGTGTAAATTTCCAGTGGATGTCACGGTCCATTTATGTTCAAGTCAAGTGCTGGATGTGTCTTATGCAGGTAGAGCTTGTATTTCAATGACCACTGTAGCCGTGGCAACCCTACGCCTTGTAAAATGCCTGCAGTTGATCAGATTATTTGGCTGTGCTGCTGTGAGCGATTTGAGAGTCGCGTCTCTTCCGCCGGGATTTCCCCCCGTCATTTCCCTATATCAAAGCAATTCTAACATGGTTATTTTGTCACGGTGCTGTATTAGCCGTGCCAAGTTATTCAGCGCTAACCCAGTGTGATATTGTCTGCCAACTGTGTTTTTCATCATCCATATAGGGCCTAATGCGTTTCTCTTTCCGAACCGGGGCGGGCGGTGGTGATGGGCTCGGGTGCTTCCTGTAGGCAGTCGTGATTAATAGAACAGTCAAAAGCCCCGTGCATCTCAGAGAATGACTGCTGCACAACTGAAAAAAATAACCCTTCACTTTGCCCATGTTTAGTATTACTTGCCGAAACATGGTCACAATTATAATAGGTTTTGACACAGGCTACAAGGCTGATTTCAATGTTTGTGAGGTGGGAGAAAAATAAAAGAAAAACTTTTTAAAAAATTACATTTCAACTGGTTCAGGAGCTTTGTGTTGCAGGAGGAACAAAGAACAGAATCGTTAAAAGTCATAATCTGTTCAGAACAAATGGATAGGAAATTTTTTTTTTCCCTTTAAAACTTCCTGTGTTTCCTATGAATGCCAATGCTTACCGTGTGAACTGGACTTAATATGTTCATGGCTATGAGTAGCTGTTACATCATGACTATTGTACCTTAGCGGTGTTCTGTAGTTCTTCCAATTATCTTCGGTATGCACTTATTGTACGTCGCTTTTGATAAAACCGTCTACCAAATACATGTAATGTAATATAATGCTTTATCATACTTGTCTGCTGAAATGAGTGTGAAACCTTTCTCTAATTTTCAGACCTAAATTCATGTGGTAGATGCCACTGCAACATTGCACTTTTCTTATATTGACAAATGCCTCACTCTTCTTTAGTTCTGCACTTTGCAATTTTATTTTATTTTGTTTCCCATAAAACCCCATCTCAGTCTCTATTGAGCAAAGGTGTAAATATGATGGTATAAAGAGTTGGCCTTAGTTTTATGGTTAACTTTCTGGAGGTCTGAATGCACACAACAATATATGTTTTTCTGTGACAAACATTAGCCCAGTAATATGATAAGCCTTGTGTTTCATGCCCCTCAATTCAATGCATATGTTGTGTAAGACAATCCTGCTCACTCAGTTATGACTTATTTTTACTTGTAGCTATTAGTCCACTAGTTATCGGAACTAAAATATGAAGTCTGAAGAAATTACACTGGGGGGGAAAAAAAAGCACAAAAAAGATAAAGGAGATGGCCGTTGGTCTTTGCACAATGAAACCTGGTTTGTCTATGGTGTGAATTAATGTGACAGATATTGATGATGCAATAGAACAGAGAAGCATAAAATACAAAGAACATAGTCGGTATGTCACTGAATGGCAAAGCTACATATTCCAAATTTCTGTTCGAAATATGTAGACGATGGGATGAAACACTGCACACTGAGCCTTTTGCAACCAAAAATACTATTCATTTAGAGAAGACGAAAATCCACAGTGGATCATGACCTCTAAATTTGTGCAGTAGGCTTCCCAGGGTTAATTCGCAGACTGAAAGGTGTTTTTCCCTGTCCTTTTAGGACAATACAGAAAGAGGGGGGAAAACTTTGAATATAAATAAAACATTCATATTTTAAAATAAGTGTGGCCTACAGTTCTATTCCTGGACAGGGTATGACTGGAAGCATCTCTAAATAAATTTTAAAAAAAGAATGCAGATGTAAGGCACACACAAAAACAATGGCAAAAACCTTGCTGATTCTAGCTTCCAGCCAATCAAAGAGAATAATAAATACAGGAATGAACAACTGTGATACCAGTAGGCCCTCATTTCCAAGCCATAAATAAATAAATAAATAAAACAAGGAGGCTTCTTGGAGTCCATCTGGTAATAAAAACCAAGGTTGGTGGCCAAATTAATTTTTGTTCTGTTCATGAAAGAGACCAGGATGCAGCTTATAAAAACAAAACCCCTTGCCAGGTACTGAAAAACTCATTAAAGATAACCAATACAATATTCTAAAACTGCACCAACAGTGACATACAGTAAAGCCTGACTCAGACTATACTCATCACCAGAGGTGCTTTTTTAGCCTTGCTGTAGAATTCCCAAAGAGCATACTGCTAAATCATACACTGTTAACATGTTTGAGAACAAATGAAATAATCTCCACTGAAATAATTAGCAGGTTTGTAAGTCATTATAGCATACATGTCATAATAGTTCCCTTCAGGAGATTTTCTAGGGTAAACCTTTCTTTGCTCTTTGTTTAGAGGAATGCTAACATTTAAGTATTTAAAAAATAAAATAAATACAAAAATTAAGAGCCTAGACAGAACAAGGTAACATGGAACACTGGAACAGAACCATTTCTCTGCAGGAGAGCTGAACAAAGCAAATTTTATCTGAATTGTGCTCACAGTGCTTAAAACATCGAAACTCACAGATTTACCAATGGCCTGAATTAAATCAAAATGTTCCCTTAACTTCGTATCGCAATTAAACGTTAAACATCCTCCCCAACACAGATTTGCAAGTTCATCCATTGTCTAACCCGCTTCCTGGTCAGTGTTAGCGGGGAGCTGCAGCCTATCCCAGCATGCATTGGGTGAGAGGCAGGGAAACACCCTGGACAGGTCGCCAAACCATCGCAGGGCACAAAACACTATTCACTCACACATTAATACCTACAGGCGATTTAGACTTACTAATTAGGCTAACCTGCATATCGTTGGACTGTGGGAGGGAACCGGAGTACCCGGGGGAAACTCCACAGGGAAAGACCCGCAGCTCCACTTTCGCTGTGATGAGACAGTGCTACCTGCTGCACCAGTGTGCAGCCCCATTTTCAAGTTCAGAAGCAGCTAAAATATAACTCGCCAAACTGTGACCCCAAAGGGAACAATGCAAATTGGAGTTATTTTTTTTTAAAATAAGCCAATGTTAAGAACAAATGTTTCCAAGCTAATGTTCACTTGCACCCAGCCTGAACTGTTATCTCGAAATAACTACTGGCGTTCTGCCTCCGTGACCCTTTGCAGGAAAGAGCAGGAGTTAGCAGGATCTTGATGGGGCATAAATAACATGTAAATGTGCCATTGTGGGCTAACTCCTCAAGGTTCTATTGATTTACTATTATTTTGGGTGCTTTAGATGCTCGCATTGATTTTTCAATTTGTTTTTTTTTGTTTTTTTTTCTATTGGGTGTGGGGGAGGGGTGTGGGGTTACTGGATAAATTCTGTGAAGCAGGTTGACATTTCGGGTTTTGACTGTGAAGAGGGAGCAGTGGCTGAGGTGGGCGGAGCCGAGGGCAGAGAACATGACCTAATTGCATTTCTCGCCGCGGTGCAGTTACTGTGCTGCTGCCGCCTCTTCCTCGGCAGCGAGATTGATTTCGAGATCTGCGCTCTGCTGATGTTGCTTCGGGGAAATCGTGCCAGCCTTGCGTGAAATCTCTGGAACTTAATACACAGGCCCAGAGCTCTTAGACTGTGCAGTGTGCATATCCAACCTCTTCATTTCTCACAAAACCCAGGAGCTGCAGGTGAGGACGTGATGCTGGCAGATTTTTAAAAAATTTAATTAAATTAATGCATTACCGCCAAGGCATGATGAATGAGAATACCCCCTACATTCTGTTTATATCAAAGATACAGAAAAAAAAAAACAATGAAACTGAACTCTACAAATGAAGCAGTGTGTAAGTAAACACCTCACCACGCCTGCCGGCCCCATACCGAATTCGGCAGTTCCCCTCTCGGTGGAGGCCGGGGGCGGGGTCAGCGCCCCTGGCATGGCGTACTGTCTGTGGGACGGCCCACTCTCCGGAGGCAAAGAGGCAGGTGCGGAGCTGGAGCCTCTTTACCTGCAGGGGTAAGGGGCTCAATGCCTGGGCTCCCCACAGACTTGCACACAGCAGCCACTTAACTATCATTTTGGGGGGGGGGGGGGTGGATCTAGGACAACCGCACGCTGCCACACACTCTCTCCTGCTTCTCCAAAGAGAGAGAGAGAGAGAGAGTCCTATAAAAGTATGGAAACGGTAGAGTGCAATTTGTCATTTTTGCATTTTTGTCATCTACATGGATATGAGACTAAAGTACAGACACTCGCACCTCACTATTTTATTCCATGCCGTTCACATGCATACATATTTTACCATTTCACAGAGACCCCCCCCCTTTTCAGCTGTGCAAAAATAAGTTAACGGGTGACTGGCAGGTGTTAACTGTTGCACAGATGTGGTTTTGAGATATACTAAAAAAGCTGACAAGTCTGCCCTTCAACCTCATATTCATTGTTTGAAATCCATTGTGGTGGAGTACAGAGCCAAAACAAAAAATGTGTCCAAATAATTATGGACAGCACTGATAATACACGATGTATGCAGCACTAGAAGTACCTGTACAAAGTTTTAAATGCACCTTTTTAAAAAAATTTTTATACTTCTATATAACTAATGTCATTGTGTACTTTTAGTACCTTTCTTACACCGGATCCAGTCGTGCTAAAGTACGTACAGTCCCTGTCGGATTAGCTGTGCGGTCTCAGCGGGGACTGCGGCGTCTCTCCCTGCTGTTCCAGTGGCACAGCTGCGTGTGACGTTCCCTTCAGGGACTGCAGAACAGCGCACGAGCGCGAGGTAATTATTGGGCTGGGGTACCTTTGCTAATGGCCACCGCGTGTCCTCCATGTAAAGTGCTCCACGTGCTCCCGTCCTGGGGTGGCTGTGGCCAGCTAACAACCGCGGCTTACTCAGCGCAACCTGCCTATTTGAGCACACGTACTTATTTGCATTCCATTACATTGCCTTACATTACAGGCATTCAGCAGACACTCTTATATAGAGTGACTTGCAAAGGTTTTTTTTTTTTTCTTTTTTTTCTGAAGCAATTCAGGTTGAGTAATTTGGTCAAGGGCACAATGGCAGTGTCCTGTCAATGGCAGTGTCCTGGGAATGGAACACGCAAACTTCAGGTTACGAACCCTAACTACTGAACTACACTGCAGGCGTATTTGTGTTCCCTAAGGAAATTCTTAGGAAATTATTCCGGTTTGCTTTGTTATTGATTCCGCGAGTTTATGTCATACTGTATGTTGTGCTTATGTATGCATGTGTTTATGTATATTTCATTTGTTCTTTTTTACATCATGAATCGTTTTTTTCAAAGCACATCATCACAATTTTGTAAAAAAAACATTTTATTTATTTATTTATTCTGAAACATACTGTATCTCCTGCATCCGATAAATAGTGTTATGATGGGACTTAATTTGGCTCTTGCCTTTCAAAACAAAAATCTTTCTTATGTACCTGCTTATTCAGTTTGTGGTTAAACTTAATTGGAAAAAGAGGAGCCATATCTAATGGCCACCATTTTCCTAAACGAGCACAGGAGATGTCCTCCAAGGTGTCTTCGTTGTTAATAAATCAGTTGCGTTGTCCCAATGTTACACTTAACTTGGCACCTCTGTACTGTACCTTCAGACTTCTCCTTGTGAGAGTGAACATGTGTACATGTCGCATGCGGCAATCTGTCCGGTTGCTTGCGAGGATTCGGGATGATCGAGTCCCTCTGCCTGAGCGCCTGAGGTCCTCCTCTCCGGCAGAACCTCTGATAAGTGTGAATTAATGGCCCAAAGCATTCCGCGCGGCAACAGATGGAAGACCAGTTGGCGCTTCTTTCATTATTGTGGCTTGGAGCTGCCCTCTCTCGCACGACGCCACCTGTCCGCCAGGCCTAATGCTACTCTGGCACCTGGACGCCCGATTGGGTGACATCATCAAAGTCCGGAGAAGAGGGGATCTCATTTTCCGAGCGCATGTAATGATCAGAAGAGAGGAAAGCCACCCCCGCGGCGCCATATGCTTTCACCTTAGTGCAGGTGAGGCCGCGGTTCGTTAGTGTTTTTATGCCAGTTTTAATTACCTTCCCCCACTTTGGCTTCTCTCTTCACCCCAGACAGCTCTTTCCTCAGCTCGAGGGAGCAGACGAGTGGAAATAAGGCTATTTATAAAATAAGTGCCGCACCAACCTATCTTGAAACCATAAAAAAAAAGAAATCCTCAAAAGTGGTCTTATCTAGGGTATTCTACAAAACCAGATGTTTACACCCCCCTCCCCCATTCCCTCAACAAACTCTCCTGAAACTAAGAAAGTTTTGAGACCGCACTTTAAAATCTGAAACCGGCAATATAATTTCAAGGAAACAATTACTCTGAATCAAATCAAATGCAAAAAAAAATGTGCTGTATGGTTCCACACAGAGATGAGGACATAAAATAATTAACAATACACAAAGTCCTACATTGCTCTTTGAACAGCAACAAAGGATGAAAAACAGCATTTGTTACAAACAGTGTTATTTTTCAAATAATTAGTTTGAGTTTTAACAAATGGACTGTCATCATCAGGCCCTGTTTCTCTTTATCAAACGAACACCACGCTTTAGTTTCCTCTCGCAATTATTTGGTATAATTTTCATTTTTAATGACTTTTTTTTATTATTATCCTTTTTTTTTTTTTTAGGCAACAGAACTGCAGTGCCACACAGGGAAACATATTCCATACAAAGTGACTGTAAAGAGCTGGGACAGGAAACAGAAGAACGTCCGTTTCATTACTACAGGACTGCGGCTCCAGGCCAGACGGGTACTCAAGCAGGGCTCAGGTTCACGGCTGTCCAAAACCCCGCCAACAGCATCACACGCATTGATCGCCTGGCACTACAACAACGACGACAACAACAACAGAATGGTATAAACCCACCTGTCAAAAAAGCACCTGACAGGGACAGTGTGTTCATACAGCACCACAGCACAGCACAGAGGCAGGGCTGCAGGGCCAGGGACAAACTTATATTATTATATTATTCCTGGGCCCTAGACAATAATATTTACCACAGGTTCACAGATTTCATGTTGCCCCCAACCCCCCCCCCCCCCTCCAGGGCCTAGGGCAACGTACCCGGTCCCCTGGCCCCAAACCCCCCACCCCCAACAGCTGCCCTGTACACTGATGACAGACCTTTCAACAACTTTGGTCTCTTGCGATTTGTATAGAAATGGATTGCACGGCCTGCTGATTTGGATCTTAATCTTTCAATTATGGGATATTTGATAGTGAGTCAAAATAAACCAGCACTTTTGCACCTGATACGTACTTAAAAAAAAAAAAATTACTGCATTGAAATGCAACATTTTTAAATGCAAAACACTAATTGCATTTAAGGGTAATTTGACCTCCTGCAGTCTGTCAGTACAGCACACAACACATAAGCTGTAAGTCAAAGTACAGACTCCAAGGGACACCAGCGTTAGCACTGCCACTGATTTACACAGACCTACGATATTAAAATCTGCCACAAACTATCATGTGTCAAACCACCCGGATGTTTGAAACCACAAAATAAAAGATAACACGGTGTCAAGATGGAGCAATGTGAAATGGCAAGCTTTCTGAGCAGCATTTCTTTATATTGGACAGAGCCAGATGCCAACATAGAGATATTATCTGAATTCCTCGAGCATGTAAGAAATGCACGTACCTTCAACTGCAGGTAAGGCAAATTGCACATCAACTATGTGTATAGCCTATTGTATTTTTAATATTGTGCTGTCAATCATCTTTTCTCCTTTATACCTTCTGTGCCGTGCCAAGCAAAGAAACAACAAACAAAAAAAACAACACCAATGACCTCGCTCTGACAGGAGAAGGACATCCTTCCTCTCCCTACCAAACACACTGTGTTTGCAAGCGATGTCGTTAACATACGTTTTATCTTCCTCACCCATCTGTGCGTTTTACGTATTTCCCGCGTTCTAGTAAATTCCGGCGAAGCGGAGCCTAGCAGTAACGCCTAGCGCAGCAGAGGGCGGGGGACCTTCGGGGAGGGGGGTCTTCACCGTGTAAATAGGACGACACAGGAAAGCCGGCGACTGTACCTGCTGCTTAATTTCACTCTCACGCTCGGGGCCCCGCCCGCCTGTTACCAAGGCAACTGTAGCCGCGACGCTCCCTTTGCATGCAGATGGCCCGTCTGCAACCACAGGCAGTGCGGCTGCTTCTTCTGCATGGGGCGCGGCACGCCGATTGGCATTTTACACACAGGCATTTATGCCGTTTTCGCAAGCGGATATGACACCAGTCTCCTCAACGCTGTGTGTATAGGTGCTGGCACCATACTGCTTCGGACAAAAGCAAAAAAAATAAAAATAAAAATAAAAACACAACCCCTTAATCTTACCACGTTAGCATCTTAACACAGTTGGCGCGGTTGCCAGATCATCAGCAACGCAGCCTGTGTATACAGACACGGATACAGACAGTTTTGTTGGTCTAGTGGATACAGGCACAGACGGTAAATGGCAGACCAAACAGAATGGCAGGGTAAAAAAACAGAAGTAACAGAAGCGAAACTCGAGACGAACGGCGAACAAACCGCCAACGCCGGGCAGGACTGGAGGTCCCTCGCCGACGCTCGTGGCGCATCACAGAGAGCGTTTTTTTTTTTTTGCATAAGCGCGAGGCTAAAGCGGCCATTAGCCTCTGCCCGTAGCCTCAGGTAGCTCTGGGACGCAGCGGCGCTGAAGCGCTCGTAAAGAAGAGCAGCGTTTCCGTCAGGCTCGCGGGGAGCGGCGGAAAAGGCTCCCGGCCGCTCCAGGGGTGGAGCTCTCGCGGCGGGGAGATGCTGTCGGTGAGTCATCGCCTCACGACGAGGGGCCGGCCGGGCCAGAAATTAATCAAAGGACGGCTAACGCATGCAGCCCTGAAACAGAGCACCGGGGACAGAGCAGGCAGACAGAGCCAATCAGACAGCGCAAGGGGCCTCGCCCTGAAACAGAGCACCGGGGACAGAGCAGACAGGCAGAGCCAATCAGACAGCGCAAGGGGCCACGCCCTGAAACAGAGCACCGGGGACAGAGCAGACAGGCAGAGCCAATCAGACAGCGCAAGGGGCCACGCCCTGAAACAGAGCACCGGGGACAGAGCAGACAGGCAGAGCCAATCAGACAGCGCAAGGGGCCACGCCTGAAAAGAGCACCGGGACAGGCAGACAGGCAGAGCCAATCAGACAGCGCAAGGGCCCGCCGTGAAACAGAGCACCGGGGACAGAGCAGACAGGCAGAGCCAATCAGACAGCGCAAGGGGCCACGCCCTGAAACAGAACACCGGGGACAGAGCAGACAGGCAGAGCCAATCAGACAGCGCAAGGGGCCACGCGTTCTGGAGCAAGCGATGGAATTTAAAAATAAACAAATAAAAAAAAGTGTTTTGAAAATGTTTTTTCAAAGATTAAAAACTGTTTCCATCTTGCCACATGTAAATGGAAAATACCAATTACATACCACAGCTTTGTTGGTATGAGCAGGTCAGTTCACCCAGTTAGACAGCTACAGTGATATTCATAATGATATAAATCTTTCTGAAACATTTTTATTTTTAAAAAATAATGAGTGATTTGATTTGCTCTGGATCAGAGCATCTGTGACCTGAATACAATTATACTAGGAGGGACTGTCTGGACACCGCTTCCCGGTTCTGAACGAAAACAGTGAGCAACGCCAACATGAATCCCAAAGGGCCCAGGACGTTTCCCTCGCCCCCCGAACATTAAGAACAGAAGAACTGAAGGAGAACAGGCCGTTTAGCACATCTACACTCAAAACATTCACCTCAGGAGCGTCCAGCGCTCTGTCTGCCCGAGGGTCTGGGGCTCTGACAGCGCTCTATAAGCACACTCGAGCCGCTGCGTCCGTCAGCACTGCCGAGGCTTTAGCAGCTGACCGCCCGTGGGCTGAAGACAAATGGCAACCGCATTTGGTGGCTGTTTACAAAAAAAAAAAAAGGTTGATCACTTATTATGTACATATGTTCTTAGGTAATGTTATGTAATGTAATGTTATGGAGCAAACTAACCCCCGCACATCCCCTCCCCCCCCCCATCCAGTTTCAGGGGCATAACTGAGGCCATTACCAAGGCTTCGCATTTCCAGGTTACCCGCAATCGTGGCCTCGCCTGCACTTTGAAAATGTTTGCCCAGGTTTGGATGTCAGTGGTGGGTGGGAGGGGCCTATTGTCGGGCCATCGGCAGTCTCCACCACCCCCCCCCCTCCACCCCCACCCCCACCCCCACTCCCACCCCCAGCCCGCAGGAAAAGCTGGCTGTGTGGGAGCAGGCAGCTCTCGGCCCGTCCTGTTGCCAGGCTAAATCACAGGGAGCGGTGGATGACAGTGATTCAAATGCCCTGTAACTACCAGTTTGCGCGCGAGGGCCGCTCACAAATTCGTGCTGGAGCCCCCCGGTTCTGAAACAGCTGACGCCAGGTGTTTACTTCCCCTGAAACATGACTTATCTGCAGCTACACCAGTCCTCCCCTTTTCATGATTATTCCCCCATTCCGCAAAAATAAACAGTTCTGAGTGAAGAAATTACTCTCTCTCTCTCTCTCCTGTCGCTCTCCTTTTCTCTCTCTCTCTTGCTCTCTCAAAAGGTGAATAGGAATTTGGAGATTTTGTGGAATGATCATTTTCTTTTTTCTTGCCATTTCAATTTACACATCGACTTCATAAATGAGGTTCATGCACTAATACTTAATATAAGAGAAACATAGTGAGAGCGTACTCAAAAGAAGAAAAAAAAAAAACTGCATTGGCTTTGAGTGTAAAGGGCCAAACATTAGCATCTAACAAGCAGGCCCATCTTTCCACTTACTTTACATTTCAGACGTTTAGCAGATGCTCTTAACCACAGCACTGTATTGAATACATTTTGACGTACAGAGCATTTATACAGCTGGGTATGTTACTGAAGCAACTGAAGTTAAGTGCCTTCCTCAAGGGCACGGCAGCAGTGCTTCGCTTGGGAACTGACACCACAAACTTTTAGTAGTCCAATTCCCTAACCCTGACCAGGAGCAACTGGGTATAGAAAATGGAATGGAATAGAATTCCATAACCATTACACTACGCTGCCGACCGGTACACTTGGACCGGCTGTACAGTACATCAGCAGGAACGTGTAGAATGCTCGTATCAGAAACGGAAAAACTGTCTTTTGCGTCAGAAGTGAGGAAATATAACAACGTGCGGTGTGGGAGGTGCGTTGTGCAGCCAACAAAATGCTCGCGGTTGACTGAACCAGTTCTTGAAGCATCTTCGATACTTCACAGAAGCGCTGAGGTGAGCGTTATTAATAATAATTTCTCGCATTCATATAGTGTTTTTCTCACACTCAAAGCGCTTTACAGTGACGAGGGGGGAAACTCTCCTTAACCATCGCCAATGTGTAGCACCCACCTGGGTGATGCATGGCAGCCATTTTGTGCCAGGACGCCCACCACGCATCAGCTGAGGTGGAGAGGGAGAGAACAGTTTTTAGCCAATCAAATCGGGGGATGATTAGGTGGCAGGCTGAGAGAGCCAGGTTGGGAATTTAGCCAGCTTTACAGATGATAAAGTAATGTAGCATATATAATGTGTTTTGTTACGAGCTCCTTCCTGTAGTAGATTAGATCAGATCTAATTTATCACACAACACTCTGCCTTTACAGAAATTGTACAAAAGACTGAAAATGGCAAAGGCAATGCATTGCCTGACCTGCTGCATATTGGATTTAACGGTTTGTAAAAGGCCTATAGGGACAATTCCATATAATGTATTTCATGTACTTAATAAATTTCATGCTCATTGCGTATTTTGTAACAGGATCATAACTCAGTACCGGGAAACAACATATGCTATAAACAACATATTTTGTTGATCCTTATTTTTTTATATTCCGTATGTATTTTATAGCAGTCCATTGCTGACTTGAACGCCGTGATAGATGAGCAAATGCCCTTGGCTGGAAAAGGCCTCATTACACATTTCAGAGAGTGAGGCCTATTTCACATCCACCTTAAAAGCCTACTTGAGCCACTGTTTCCCCTCAAGCCGTAAAGCCAAAATGAACAAATGTACTCTAGGAAAGTCACAGAATGCAATGAGTTTAGTAGAATAGACTCTTTAGGTGGGGCGACTAGAGCAGAACTGAGCAACACTGGTAGTGAATTAGCAAACATGTACGTTTTTACAAATAAAAAGTAGGATATGGTACCAAAGCCCCAGCAAACTTGTTACATGAGTACAACAATGATAAGGTTGCCTGTTTGTTTCAAACGCATGGACTCCTTGTTAGCACTGAACATTTTTCCTCTCACCTCACTCAGGCCTATTGACACAAGTGCACATTTTAATGCGTTTTCCCAGAGCCGGGCCAAGCATACTGAAGACATTTTCTTTATTATGCAACATTGTAATATCAACAAGAAAGAAAGAAAAAAAAAACATTACAAAAACAGGGGGGAGGAAAAAAACGGGTCAGACAATCTGAATAAACCCTGAGCTCGGCTCCAAATTCCGCTAATTAAATTTAAGGAGATTAGAACACGACCTTGGTACAGTCCCAGGGTGAATTTCAGATTAATAGCGCATAGTCTCCTTTTATCCCACTGCGTCTACAACTCCTGCCTGTGTGTGGTGGGGATGGTGGGGATGGTGGGGATGTGGTTATTCACAGAAGACAATTTGCTGCAGAAATCCTACTATTACAAGAAGGAACACAGGAGGGTAAAAAAAAAAAACCTGGTTCCAAAATGGCATCTGAATGAAGCAGCCTCCGTGGGCAAGTTAGCATGCGCTAACGGCACGGAACATTTAAACGGATTAAACATGCGCAGGCGTAGTCATAACTCGGATTCCTTAAAAACGGAGACGCACGAGCAGATTTCTGCGCGAATGAGACAGAGGTGTGTCCTGTGGGCACCTGCTCCTACCCCCGTACGTTCAGACGTGACAATAGTGCCGTTGCCGCGGTGATAAATTAGCACATCGTAAAGCGGGCCGTAACGTAACCGCCCAAACCTGCCGTAAATTTCTCCCTGAGAAGATCTCGGCGAAGATTGAGACCCGACGCCCTCGTCGGGGAGACGTTTCTCAATCTCGGAAACGAAATAAAGCGAGGGGTGGCAGTGCCGACCACAGCGGGGGGCTCTCGCGACACCCGTCCACGGGCGGCCATTTCAGACACGTCTGAAAGCAGCCGTCCGCTTTGACCTCCCGGCCCTCGGGCCTCCGTCCTGCCCAATCGTGCTGAATAACGGCCCCCTGAGTCACATCCGGCTCAAAGCAGGAGCTCTAATTCACCCTTGGGTTTTGGGGAAAAAAATAAAATAAAATAAATAAATAAATGAATGAATAAAATAAAAGCGCCTTATCGGAACACTCACGAATGCAAAGCATTTCCGAGGCAGGTGGCCGAGTTAATGATCTCGTACCCGGTAATGGTATATCACCTCGCTCTCGAAACCGAAGGCCATTTTAACTGCTAAAAATAAATGATCCTTTTCGCAGTGTGTTCTTTATTAATAAGGTTCGCTCCTCATTTGAAGGTTGTAACGCTGCATCTAAAAGTGCAATGCCCTGTTCTTACCTTTGACATACAGTAGAACTAAATGGCAGTGTTATTCATAGTCACAATCTTCAATAATGAGAACAAAGTTTGAGGAAAAAAAGTTGATTGAACCCAGGTTTTTGGGGATGAGTAATATACTGATGATGCGTGATTTTATATTTGCATGAAGATAAAAAAAAACACTTCCTTACCTGAAGGAAACAGTCATGTGTCCACCGAACAGCACCCCAGACAAGGAGGGAATGAAAAGAGAGAGAAAAAAAACACTAGTTGAAAATCATAATACTTCAAAAAAAAAAAAAAAAAGAATAAATACAAAACCCTCCACACACTGTGACATCACCAGGAACTCAACATTGCTTTTAATGAAAAGGCTGTAGGTTCGATTCTCAGGTGGGGTGCTGCCATTGTGTCCTCCAGCAAGGTGCCGTGCCTGAATTGTTTCAGTAAAATATCCAGCTGTGTTAATGGAAGGCAAGCAAGTAAAGTAACCTATGTTAGTCACTCTGGGTAAAAAGGACTGCTACAAGCCTAAGTATAGATGTAATTATGCTGGGCTTTGGTGTCCAAAGAGCTCTGGAGGACTGAACACCAACAGCTGCAGAATGGTTTTCAAAAGTGAAAAACAAATTATCAATCAAATAAACTGTAAATACCAGCCAGAAGAAGCCAAATGAGGCAGAACAAAATAACGTTTAAGACTCATTTAAGGATCATGGAGGGAGAAGTATAACAGTATGGAAAAAAAAAAAAACATGTTCTGCGTTTCATTTTCCAATTCCTTTACTTGCAAATAAAAAAGGATTCTAAGCAGATTGCGCATATAACAAAAAAACACATAAAGCTGGATTTAACTGAGCTTCAATCACTGTCAAACCAATGACAGTGGTCGCCACAGACACAGGCACCAGATTCGGAGACCGAGGGTGAGGATTAGAAACTTTAACGTCTTCTTCAGAGAAACATCACCTGCCCCATCCCCCACCCCCACCCCCACCTTTTTTCTGTTTCATTTGCTGCAGCCCTTCATCCATGCTGCTGACCACGGCACCATAAAGATTTGAAATTGGACTTGTCAAAAGATGGCTGCGTGCTGGTCACTGTCATAAAGCTCTGAGAGAGGAGGACGGGACGATAAACACCCATCTCAGCGGCAGCCATTTACAACAGGACACAAGGAGAGCGTGCGCATCCCCGGCTATGTTTAAGGGCATAAGCACCATAGCTCTGTATTTGATAGACTCTACACAACAACAGATAACTGGTTTGTGTGTGTGTGTGTGTGTGTGTACAGTATGTATCTGTTGTCTTTAATGTACACTGTAAGATGCATGGTGATATTGTAACTTATATTATTGTAATATTTTAGAGTAGGACTGCTGATCTTGGATCTGTTTTGTCTTCTAGCTTATAATGGATAAGGTTAGGCTATGTACCTGGGAATACTGATCCTCCTATTCTGATTTTATGAATGTGGCCCCAAAAGATTTTAGTACCAAATAATAATTTAAAACAGACATTTATCTATGTCTGAAAGCACTACCCTTTCAACTGATTACCAAATCTCCAAAATAAGTTAGAAGTCCTTTAGGACCAACGTTTAAGACTTATAATACATGGATTTATAATTTATAGTGGTTCTGAAACGTAGCATTAAAAGGGAGAATGACACGACTGTTCAAAGTAGCTCCTTCTGGCAGACTGAGTCCCAGACAGTGCCCTTCCTTTAGTTCTGCTAAAGTGATTTATGTTTACATTCTGTATATGAGGGTGTGCTAATACACCAGCAGAGATAGAGGCGCAAACACTGCCCATCCATCACGGTTAATCTGATGCTTCACTTCCAGATCGGCGCTGATATCCCCTGCTGGGAAAATCCGGCTCATCTCTCACAGGGACACTGCGTAGACGTCCCCCCTGTCTTTCCAGCTCACTGCAATCTCTGAGCCCGAGATGAAAGCGCACAGGTCAGGGGAAGAGAGCGAAGACTGATCTCCCCTGTGGAATGGAACCGTGTCACAGTGCAGCAGCGTGTTAGCACGTTAGCCCGTTAGCAGACCTGCATCACCTGGAGCTGTAGCTCCGACACGAACGGCTTTATTGTTCATTTACGCTTACGAGTTTAGAGGACACCCTTATCCAGAGGGACTTACAAGGAATTAATAAGGTTATAGGAACTGTGCTAGACTCATAAATCAATTAAGAATGAACTTTTCCTTATATCATTGCACCAACCAGGAGTTGAAGGAGCAGTGTTTTCAGCTATCCATTGCATACTATAGTCAGTTGCAAGCTTGAAGCTTTGAAAATTGAGATAAAATTTGGCACAGTTTTATTTTCCCCATTTCGCAGTGGGTTTTTTATTCTCAGTCCTAATCTTTAACCCATTATTTTGAAAAATACAGTTTATTGATATGTTAAGGTATTAGTGTGTTCAATGAACATTTGTACTCAAGTTAAACTCACAATAAATATATAAACACTTCACGAAATGTTTGCTTATTTGATATTTGAATGAGTGTCTCCACTCATTCATTTATATGTTTTGCAAGAATAGCTTTGTATTTCAAGTAAAAAAATAAATGCTAATTTAATACAGCCATTACCTGTGTTCTGTATATTAATGAACTCATCTTAATTTGAATAATTTGACCCTTAAAATGTTTCCCATTGTAAAATTTGTGTCACTTCCTGTTTAGTTTTTACTTTGGAAAAGACACCATGGTCACCAAGAGCCAGCAGCCTCCAGAGTGACTTGCCACCACTGGAAACAGGCCAATCACACAAGAGAAGGTAGGATGGCACTGACCACGTAACAAGACTTTGTGAAGACAAAACAAGTGTTCCGGCAGTTCAGCGTCCCACAATGCAATCTGGAGCAGAGAGTCGCCCTCTTGAGTCCTCAACAAAAGAATAATTAGGAGGACCGGGGGGCACTGTTCTATCGGTTTTTATGTTAAGGATTTCTACGTCCGGTTTTATTCTGTGTACAAGCTAGTAAGGTTGCCGGGCTGCCCTGGTGCCATTTCCCAGGCAAGAAAAGCACAGAGAGTTACCTCACTTCCTTTAACAGCAGAAGAGTTCCTGTCAGCCACCAAGCCTTCATTGTGAATGAAAAGAGGGGCAGGCCCACAGAAAGTAGACTGATATAAACACTTTCTGTCCAGGGCCTTCTCGGAGATTATACTCAAGGAGAAAGCCCTGAAAACAGAGGTACCTGGCATTCCACTGAGAAAAATAAGACCAATAAGAATTCATTCTGAAATAATTTGTATCATAATGCAGTTCAGAAAAAAAAAAGTTAAAGGCTGTCTGTACCATTAAAATTAATAATTTAATCAGGCTGGTTTTTGCAATCCTTTTTAAACACCATCTGTTTTGAAGTATAATCCAAACACGGTACATATTATGAGCTATATATTTTTTTATTATTATTTCTTACATACTGCAGGCCGTATATTCGTGCCCTGTTCCTTTTTTTCCCCTGGCTGTTTAGTCTTTTAAATCACCCCGGAGGAGTAGAGAAGGAGCAGATTCTGCTGGCCTCAGTGGAATTTCTCTGCAGGCAAATTGCCGTGCTAGGGCTCCTCTCTGAAACCCATTGTTGCATAGCATTTCCAGAGCGTTCAACACAAAGTGTAGGAAGCACTATAAAGCACATTTAAGTTCTGACAACACGCAGCTCAGGAGGATGAAATATTAAAATCAAGGTTGAAGGGAAATTTCCTCCCTGCAGAATGTCAGCATAATGTAAATAGCGGGTGTATGGTTTAATTTTTCATGGGTCAGGCTCCGACATGGCTGCTCTTTGCAATCATTCACTTCAAACCGCCGGCGTATAACTTTTCCCGGGATAAATGGAAGCGATCAAACCAAGAGATATTCAACAGATAAAGGAGTAGGGCTTCACATAGCGACCATATGATTAGGCTATATGTTTAGCAACAAAATAAAAAATCAACAACAACAACTGAACCTTCATCAATCATCATCATCAAAAAACCTACATTATCAACACTATATTATCCTAATAAATTTGAACGAAAGAACTTTTGATTATTTGATATTTTTTAAAATAATCATTAAATAACCATCACGTCATCATACGCAGGTCTTCATCGACACAGGCCTACGTACAGTAAATGACAGTGAACGCATAATAGTCATCATCCTCGTCCTCATCCTCAGCAGTGGCCACTGAAGATCGGGCCAGCGATGCCCGAGTTCTGAGAATTCAGCTCGAGTCTCGCATCTGTAGCAGAGGAGAGCCTATGTCAGTGTCCTCCCATCTGCAGTACAGGAGAGCCTATGTCAGTGTCCTCCCATCTGCAGCAGAGGAGAGCCTATGTCAGTGTCCTCCCATCTGCAGCAGAGGACACAGGCCTATTGCAGTTTGTCCTCCCATCTGCAGCAGAGGAGAGCCTATGTCAGTGTCCTCCCATCTGCAGCAGAGGAGAGCCTATGTCAGTGTCCTCCCATCTGCAGCACAGGAGAGCCTATGTCAGTGTCCTCCCATCTGCAGCAGAGGAGAGCCTATGTCAGTGTCCTCCCACATGGAGTCTGAAGTGTCCTTCCTCTGGAGACATTGCCAGCTGACTATCTATTTCCTGCCCGGGCTCTTCTAAGCATTATTGATTACACTTTTGACTCACAAAAACTCCCTTGGAAACTTAATCATCAGACTCTCTCTTTTTTGGCACATCATTATGAAAAACAGAAACCTTTTTTTTTTTTGTTGCAACAGGAGACAGTTCCACTCAGTCATGTAATTTATTGGGGTTGGGCTTGGCACTGCATTCCAAAAATAGGATAACAAACTATTTGATCAGCTAATAACACACTTTATTAACATACTTACTGGTGGTTAAATAAATTGCTGGACAATGAATTTTACGACGTAAATACGTCTTAATGTTATTGTTATCGTTTACCGAGGACTGTTTGGAAAATAATGCGAGCCACTTAATTTAAAAGCGTTTTCATCGGACACGATGACGGATCACGCTGATCTCCAAGAGTGGAAAAGCACCGGAAGATTCCATCTGCTCCAGATTCCCACGCTGGCCTTTCCTGAGAATAATTAAGTGCCATTTTCTGCTGCAGTGCATTGCATTAATCCGGCCGCACTAATGCATCTGCTCCGGGTAGCCCAGGCTGTTTCAGCACCGTGCAGTCGATACGCTTCTCCGGAAAGGGCTAGGCTCAGTGTACAGACTTCAGTAAGGCTCCTGAGAGCTAGGACCTGTTACAGCGGGCATCGAAGCTTTTAGTTTTGCCCGTCTTTCCTACACATCCTCTGAAACCTTAACAGTGCCACCTGAGAGACAAGCAAAGCACAAAACAAAGAGCTAACAATAGTCATATATATTAATAACCTACATATGAATTCATCTTATCACGCTTAGGTTTGTCTTGATGTTAAAAATGCTCCAACAACTAATTTTGAACACTTGACATAATGTAATACAAATCACACGCATATTTTATTCCTCAGATTTTGCATATGGTTGTCCATTCAAATCCTTTTATAACTTGATTATGCTTGTAGGTAACGATGGTCGATGAAAACATTTGTTGGACTGCAATGTCTGAATCTGGATGCGCTGCGTCCATTGATGTTTGGGCAAACTGGCATTGTCCGCCATCTCCGTTAAACCATGCCAACATCGATTTTAACAGCTATCAACACAGCCACCTGCAGTCTGGCCAATTATGGAAGCTGGCACCGTCTCTGGGGAGTAGGTCGGGAAGAGGGAGCTCAGTCTCTCATGGAAAGTCATTGAATTTTTGGCAGATTGAATGTCTCTCTTCTGGTGCTAGGCAGGCTCGGTTTCAATCAACGTCTGTCCCCAACATTCACCTAAAAAATGAATGCAAGCGCAGTAATAAATGAAGTTTTTGGAAAAGTTGAAGAGTACATAAAACGAGAAGTTGAGGTTAAGGATAAATGTTGGCTGAATTCTGGAGACAGACCAACCGCTTATACCTACCATTGCACAATCTGTCTTCACTGTTTTGTTCTCAGCAGTGAGGACCTCATGAGACATCAGACTCCACAGACTGCCGTTCATTATTCACTTTTTATAGGGAAAATTCAAGGCTGAAGTGCATTTATAACTCCCACCTGACAACGCTACTTCCAAGATTTAAAAAAAAAAGGGTTTTTTTTTTTAAATGACCGTTTGGAATAGTGTTTCGGTTCTATTCTATACTGTTCCAAAATGTGTGGTTAAAATCAGGGGTTAAACAAAAACCTTGGAAGGTAAACCGCTGATGTAAATTCCAGTAGGGCATTGACTAATATGACACTCCAAGATTAATTAGTAATTTAAACTTGAGTTTGCTGTATATGTTTTATAAAAAAAATATATATATATATTCTGCGCTGAAGCAAATTAATTCTGATAATAATCTGAAGATCCTGAGCATAATGCACACAGATTAAGAGTAAGAACTACTTGAGAAGACATATTTCAAAAGATAAACATGCAATGGTTTGGAATGGCAAGAAAAGAAGTTGAGGTTAAGGATAAATGTTGGCTGAATCCTGGAGACAGACCAACCGTTTATACCTACCATTGCACAATCTGTCTTCACTGTTTTGTTCTCAGCAGTGAGGACCTCATGAGACATCAGACTCCACAGACTGCCGTTCATTATTCACTTTTTATAGGGGAAATTCAGGGCTGAAGTGCATTTATAACTCCCATCTGACAACGCTACTTCCAAGATTTAAAAAAAAAAAAAAAAAGTATTTTTTTTAAATGACCGTTTGGAATAGTGTTTCGGTTCTATTCTATACTGTTCCAAAATGTGTGGTTAAAATCAGGGGTTAAACAAACCACTGAAGTAATTCCAGTAGGGCATTGACTAATATGACACTCCAAGATTAATTAGTAATTTAAACTTGAGTTTGCTGTATATGTTTTATGAAAAACAAAAAAATTGTTCTGCGCTGAAGCAAATTAATTTTGATAATAATCTGAAGATCCTGAGCATAATGCACACAGATTAAGAGTAAGAACTACTTGAGAAGACATATTTCAAAAGATAAACATGCAATGGTTTGGAATGGCAAGAAAAGACGCTTTGTAAATTGCCTCTTCAGATTAGTAAAATCTGTCCCTTATTCATCCAAGCGGCGACATGGCCCCTTGTGCAAACCCTCGTAATCTTCTGGGCTACTGTAGCTCCTTACTGGGCCCATTTCATCAGCCCAGTGCGACTGGTCCAGAGTCCCTTCAGCCAGCCCAAATTCAGGCACGCCACGGTTAACCTGACCGTCCTTCACCAGCTTCCCTCCGCTGTGCACATTCAATTCAGGTCTCTCACGCTGGCACACCAGGCCGCGTATGGCACTGCTGCCCCTTCCTCTCTTCAGTCGATGATCACAACACACACACCACAGGCTGTGTGTGGGCAGAAGTGTAGTAAGGTAAGGAACTGGTCTTGTAACCTGAAGGTCACAGGTTTGATTCCCTGGTAGCGCACAGTCGTTGTACTCTTGAGCAAGGTACTTGGTAAATGGACTGCATTTATATAGCGCTTTTATCCAAAGCGCTTTACAATTGATGCCTCTCATTCGCCAGAGCAGTTAGGGGTTAGGGGTTAGGTGTCTTGCTCAAGGACATGCCCAGGGCGGGGTTTGAACCGGCAACCCTCCGACTGCCAGACAATCGGTCTTACCTCCTGAGCTATGTCGCCCCAGTGATTCAGTACTTAACCCGCATTGATTCAGTGTGAATGGATAAATAAATGGATGCAATGCAATGTAAATGCTATGTAAATGTGTAAGTCCCTCTGGATAAGAGGGTCTGCTAAATGCCTGTAATGTAATGTAATGCTACTGCCTCTTCTTCTCTTCAGTCGATGATCACCCCTCATACACCGACCCAGACCTCTCTGTTCAGCCTCCTCCTGCCAGCTGGCTTTCCTGTCCCCTCAGCTCCCAGTCCCAGCTCTGCTCTGCCATAACGGAGGAATGCCCCCCACCCCCCCAATCAGTCAGGAAAGGCACACTCACAATTTCAAATTATGCAACAATGTTTCTATTTAACTCAATGCTTCTATCTAAAATTCAATTAAACTGAAAAAAAAGGGCATTTGTAAGTTGCTTTGGCTAAACACACACATACATACTTGCACACAGCACACAAATACATACACACACACATACACACACACCTCACATTGCTGTACATCATAAGGTTGTCATATTTATGACTAAGCATAAATTACTGCTATCATTCAATTAATAAATACAGAAGTGTTGCATTTACATTTTGTTTTCATTTAATTAGCTGGATGACTCAATAGTTATGTTTTGACGGATGTCAGTGACTCATTCGTGGTCGTGGTGCAAAGATGTCTGAAGTTGACATGTAAAATCAATTATACAAGTTAATCAGTTGAACTTGAGAGATTAACATGAAAACTCAAGCCAAACACTGCGATCACTTTTAAAGGAAATTATTAGCAGCAAAATAATTAATAAATGTCCATTTTAATTACTTAAAAAGTAATTAAATCAGCTGTGGGTTGGATGCCTTTTTATAGATCAATGGAGTCTAAATTAAACTGTGCATTTAAACAAATTGAATATTTTATTTGACCATTTAATGGTAATTTCATCAGAATTCATATTTTTAATGTTCAACATTGGGCATTTAAAGGCTTCAAGCATGAAGGCAATGAAATAGACACATTATTTTTCATACTGTAGAATTATTAAAAAGGCTTGAATACTACAATTAGGGTTGTATCTCACAGGCTGTTAAACCCAGTATCTCATGGCAAATTCTATTCAGATAAATACGACAACTGCAAGATTTTTATAGTAGGCCTATTTTACAGATTACTACCAGTATTTTGTCACTTATTTTTCTGTTCTAAATTTTAACCATAGCTCAGAATATCACATCCTAAGCTACATTTCTGTTGTATTTTCCACAATGTTCCTGAATATACTCCCAATGCGGGAATTAAGATTTAAATTAGGTACTGGCCAAGAAAGCTGGAGAGAAATTTCTTTAGCCTTGGCTTGTGTGGAGTCCAGTTACAGGGGGGTAAAAAAACAAAAAACGAACAAAAAAAACTTTAAAGTGCAGTGAGCAGGAACTTTTAAATTATTTTTATTTTCCACTTAAAACCTTTTATTGCTTTTGATACTCCCATTTAGAGTCCCAATGTTCTTAAAGGTTTGAAATGTCTCTCAAACAGTAAAGCAAACTAAGAAAAGAGCATCATGATAATATGCTTATTTCCCCATCACACAGAGAACAATTACAGGACTTTCATTACTGCTTCCCCATACTTAATAAGTGAGAGTTCACAAAGCTAATGCGCATGAACAGCTACTGCAATGCTTAGAGTCATTAATTAACGAGTAGAAAGGAAACACAATGGATTATGTATTCACAAGGAAACCTATCCGACAAGATCAACAGGAGAGAGAGAAAAAAAAACAATAAAAATGACAGATGCTCAGTCTAAATCAGCAAAGCCCAGACAATATCAAAAGACTGAAGAAAATGAAATTAAGGCGGGCTAAGATTTATGATAGCTCCCCAATATCTAAATCACATTAAATACAAACTCAAAAAGCGCTCCATTTTGAGTTTGGAAACTTGAATAGCCGCTGGAACAGCAGGTGATCAAACATGCGCTTTTTAATTACACTGACTATAGGGACACTGTCCTGTGGAAGCCTCCTCATCACTACATTCGATTAACACCGCATTGTTGAAGTGAAGTTTTGGGATATTGCATTTCTCCAAGGACAGGGCCATCGGCAGCAATCAAACTCTGCTCTTCCACAGAGAAGGGGAAAGCAATATTTCACGTCTGTCTTTCACAGAAATGACTCCAAAGCCATTACAGGAAAATTCAATGTGGATTAAGCAAATATAATACACTGTGAGATGCCACCTCCACACAAGCAAGAACGCACTGGCGCGAACACACACGTACATGCAAACATACACACACACGCATACATACACACAGACACATGTATACAAGCACATGCATACAAGCACACACACCAGCGCACACACACACGTGCACCCTCACATGCACGGTCACACACGCACACCACCCGGCACCCACACGCAGTCAGTCACACGCAGCGGTTTCAGCCTTCGGACGTTATTCCCCCTTTCTTCCGCAGGCGGGAAGGACGGGGCGATTTACACTGCGCGCGGCCCCACACGTTTCCGCCGTCTGAAACGCGAAGAGCAGGAAGCCATCGCCGCCGCGGCGCGGGCCACTGTGCTAGCCCAGCCACAGCGATTTATCAGCGCGCACACGCGCGCTCGCGTGGCCAGGCCTGGCTGAGAGCAGCGTTTCGGAGAGGGAGAGAGAGAGAGAGAGAGAGAGGGAGAGAGAGAGAGAGAGAGAGAGGGAGAGAGAGAGAGAGAGAGAGAGAGAGAGGGAGAGAGCGAGGGATAGAGGGAGAAGAGAGAGAGAGAGAGAGAGAGAGGGGAGAGAGGAGAGAGAGAGAGAGAGAGAGAGAGAGAGAGAGAGCTACCGCCTCATCAGCACAAAGCCCATTCCAGCCCCGCCACAAATCACTGCAATTCCACCCTTTCCAAGGTGAGCTCGTATCCCAGGTCCCGCGTCTCCACTGCACCCAATGCACGGTCGAGTACAGCTCTCTCTCTCTCTCTCTCTCTCTCTGCTGATGAATCTCAACTGCTGGATTTCACAGCGCCTTCCTGAAATGACCATAGGTCATGTAGGTGTGATACCGCCACCCCCAACCCCCATTAACTGCATAGTTCATACCATCTTGCTATTATTTTTAAAGATAGCTTTTGGAGATAAAGTGGACATTTTAGATTCAAGCCATGGAGTGTGCAGTGGTGAGACACAACTGCCTCATCCTCGGTGAGGTGTGTTTACTTAAATTAGGCAGGCTTCCTCTCTTTCCTTTCCTCCTAGCGGTTCTTTCCTTTGCCTGTTGACCAAGTCCTCATAAGAGGATAAAGCAGAGGTTCCCAAGCTTTTTTCATGATGTGACCCCAAACGAACGCAACCCTAACACCCCACCCACACACACACGCCTTGTGCGTGACACCCTTTAGCCGCGACTGTATGGGCAATACACCGCAGACTCTCGAGCTGCAGTGCCTCATTATATTTGGATTGTTGGGATGTTCGATATGGAGAATGAAAGACTGAGGGAGCTCCTTGGCTTCCGGTGAGAAAGAACAGAAGATCTGTTATCATTTGAGCCTGGGAGAGGTGTGAATACACTCATTTCTCCTCGTTAGTAAACTACGCAAAGCAGGCGACTAATTAACTGGGCATTGGTACAGATATCGGAAGAGACATTTGCGCTCAGCAGACAGATTTTTTTTTTCTCGTAATTATAAAAACGAGGAAGCACTTTTGTGAATCACGTATTTTGAAGTTAGATTATAAACTGTTCATATTTTTTGCTTTGTCTTTTTTTCGCTGTTGTGGTCCAAGGTACCAAAAATTAGGTTCATTTTTCAATTTCAGTCCCATAACGTTACGGGTGCATCAGGCCAAACAGCCTCTGAGCACTCCTCTCTCCCCCACCGGATATTTACCACACTGAGCCGCTGTGACCTGGCTGCTGGCAGCACTTTTAAATTCAATATTTTCTTTGCTGTGCTTGTGCAACCAAAGCGGCCGAAGCCACGGAAGAACAAACAAACGAGAGTCCCCCTCGCTCCCCGGAGGAGGCGACGCCGTTGTTCTCAATTCACGTTCAAAGGCACTATGATTAACCACACGACAGATCGCAATTAATGGAGTTTTATGAGACTGAATTTCCAGGCTATTCATTCATCTGACTGTGCTTCTCGTTATCTTCATTGCGTTACATATTTCAGCCTTAGGCTGCATTCATAACAGCATGACGGAAAGGGGAAACTTAACTTTTTCATATTAAAATAAATTAAAAATAAATCAACATTCTTATGCTTGTACATTTATTTTAAGTACATTGCAAAAAAAAAAAAATAATTTTTTTATAGCTCAATACACCATAATAGTTCAAAACTGAAAGCTATGTTTGAGTGGTATGTGTGAGCAGTGTGTGCGTGTGCGTGCATGTGTGTGTGTGTGTGTGTGTGTGTGTGATGGGGGGCCTTGGTGTTGGTGGTGAACAGGGGAAAGTATTTTCCCCTTTCAGCTTGGTCCTGGTATGATATTCACAGAACTGTCCCTAGCCAGTCTTAAACTGAAATGTGAAATAATGTGCTGTTTACCTCCATTACTGTGGGATAATTCTGACACTTCGTTTTGTTTCGTTTTTCATTGTGTCTGTCTGTGAATGGTTTTAGATACTCGGGCCTCCAGCTGATGAGACTGACAGCTGTCATTTGTGTCCTGAGGGACGTGGGGGTTTGAAGGAACCTGAAAGTGACTGAGGTCAAAACCTATCTGCACCACCTCAATCAAGGACTGAAATATCAGCTTTAAGCTTTAAGACTTCAGCTATCATGGCGGGGGGGGGGGATGGGGGGGGGGTGGGACGATACTGTGTGATTGACTGAGCCGGATATCCTGCAGACAACATCTGACCTGATAAGGATTTAAGTCTGTACGCTTTTCACTGGAAGGTCATGCTGATCTTCCTCTCCTGCTGATACAGTAACAGTGAGTCTAAGCAACGCTCCTCTCGCTCACTTACTTTAGCACTCTGCAGTCCCACAGCAGAGCTTGTGCCATTTCAATAAGCGGCCTTTCGCCGAACAGACAGCTGATGCATATCGCGTGGCGGCTGTCGAGGTCGATGAACAATCAGAATGTAAAAAGTGCGCAAGCCTTTTCGCCGGAAACTTTTTTAACGGCTCACAAAACAAACATGCATGCACACACAAGCACAAACAAACGCTCCCACGCACAAGCACGCACACACACTCATGCACACACACACACACGCACACAGAGGATAGCACAGCTCTTCACGTTAAAATATAGCTAGAATTTTTCTTAATCATATAAATTATTGTCTGGAACGTTATCACTTTCAGTGCATTTTAGGCCATTGGGCGTGATCTGACTCTCATAAAAGCCAGAGTGTTACACATTATTATCCAGTCTAGTTCAGTTACTCAGACCACAGCAGGAAAACTCATGCATCTGGACCGATGAAGTGTTCAGAAAATTGAAAAGTCCTGTTGTCGTGGTGACACTGGTCTGGAGGGAGGGCATATTTATTTGGTGCCTGCTGTCAGGTGGGTACTCACTGCGTGACCACAAAAGCACACACACACGCACGTGCACACACACAAGTGGGCACACACAAACACACCCCCACACACATGAACAAACACACACATGCACAGACGTATGCACGCACGCACGTGCACACATAAATGGGCACACACAAACACACCCCCACACACATGAACACACAGACACACACACACACATATGCATGCACGCACGTGCACACACATAAGTGGGTACACACAAACACACCCCCACACATGAACACACAGACACACACACACACATATGCATGCACGCACGTGCACATACATAAGTGGGCACACACAAACAACCCCACACACACACGTGCACACAGAAACGCACACACGTATGCACACACACACAGGCACACACAAACTCTCTTGCGACGAGAAAGAAGTAATCATTTTCTTTTCCTCTTTAGATTTTTTCCTCCTGTGACCACGATGAGAAGAACAGATATGCTGTCATTTTCGGCAGGGGCAAATTGGCAGATGGCAGGACTGGCCTGGAAGCACTTCTTCCAGCTCAACAGCCCTGTAGTAAATTCCATTCCATTATTTCCGTATTGTTCCTTTCCCATTGATTTTCCATTTAAGCTGCACGGAGACATAATTCCCAACTGCGATCCTCGTGCTATTCCATCTCGAAGTGACTGGGATTAGCCACATTTATTTACAGTGACTCCAGCTAATAGATCTCCCGGGGCTGGCTGTTTATAACGGACTAATTTACTTTAATTTAATCAAGCATTCACAGCTTGGGCTGCTTTCTCTCAACGCAGTCGAGAGCAAATTCAGCCGTTACCTGTGCATTAAAATCAGTCTTTCTGACACTCCAACGCGGCGTTCAAGGACTGCGGAAAACCAGTTTTGACAAACATTAAATACTTCCGCCTTTGAAATGGCACAGAGTACTTTCCCATCGCCTTCTGTGAGAAAGGCTCGCTCACCGAAAGCCTGGCTAACTGCACGGTTTTTAATGGCATTGAATAATTCAGCTCAGTTGAGATGTTCGCGGGATTGGCAGCGACCAGGAACAGTTAACAAGAAACCTGAAAACTGAAAATAAATAAATAAATAAATAAATAAATGAAAATGTGATCCCAGTCCGGTCACGTAGCCTGGCTCTGAGCTCTCCTTCGGTGCGTTGGACACCTAGCCCCCAGCTCTGCACCTCAAAATTCCACGAATGATCAAACGTGGAATCTTCAAGAGCTCTGCAGAGGGAGGCAGACACAGAGACTCCCACGGCATACAAGACAGCTGCGCCCCTATACACAAAGCCGACACGCACACATGTGCATCACACGTGCAGCACATGGCAACACAGCACACGCACACGCACACCAAACAAGCATGACACACACGCTACGCATGCACGCACATGAGCACACGCACACAAGACGAACAGCTCCATGGCATGACACGCAAACATAGACACGCACACACACTCATTCTCTTTCTCAATCTCTCTCAGTCACATAAACCTCACATAACAGAAACTGGCCTTTGGGGGATGATTATGATGATGGGAAATATTACACTGTGTACTGTATCATATGCCAGGCCAGGTCTGGCATTAACAGCCAGTTCAGATCTGTCCTTGTTGCCAAGCTCTTTGCGGCATGTATGCAAGAAATCTCACAGTTCTAATAACTAATCCAATTTATTTCACACTGGAAAATGAATAAACATCTCCCATTTCATACCCTCAGGAAGTTCAAAAGAACACTAATTAATGTCCTCTCATACCCCTCTGGTCAGTGAATTGCATTAACCCTTCTTCTCAAAGATATACATACACCGTACAGAAGTCTGTATTTTTGAATACACCAAAAATAGTGCCAACATAATTGCACTTCCCTGTCCACTTTTGCCTGTGTGACTATCCACCAATTTTTACTTTTTTGTTTGACTTACCATGCAACAAATAATGTTCTTGATGGCTCTACTGGGTTTTTTTAGGTGCAATTTACTGTATCCCAAATTGTACCCACACAAGTTTGCGAATATGACAAAAAGCTAACCTTAAGAAAACAAAGCAAAACAAATATGTTCCAAGTGTCCATCATCCTCTTTACACGGACAAATCACAAATAGAAAATATTGAAAAACAGTTCAGACAGTTTGAGGATTTCAGCCATTTTGGAATTCTTACAGAAACCATGGCTTCAGTTAACAAAATTATTTTAGATTGCCGCCAACCACAAGAAGCGTCTGGTTCAACATTTTAGTCATCAAGTGATCAAGAAGGAAGCTTGTGGATTTTTGTCTGCACCATCTAGACAAACTATCTTTCTGCATCAACAACATGGCAATGAAACCCCATCTTTGACCTGGACCACCAATCCAGCTACAGTGAAAGAGGAACTGCCATTTTTGTTTTTATCTCAGTGACAATAACAGACATTTTCTCCTTGAAATTTAAAATGCTGAGAGATTTGCACAAGCTGTATTACAGTAATATCCAAATGTAATAAATGTTTATTTTCAGAATACCCTTCATGGAACACAACAACATTTGTCAACATTCATAATGACAAGAACTTAAAAAAACTAATCACTGTCGTTGGTTCAAGTAGACAGGCTGAAAATGAGACATATTTATGGCATCTTTCTATGATTAACTAGATAAACCTCTGGTAAGAACTACCATGAATCTGAATGTTCTTATGTATGTTGCAGCACTTGAATCTGTTCCTGAAATAAAACCTTTTACCCGAGGCTAGCATGAATCACTGCTGCTCATACTGTAGCTTGCAGTATGCTTCCATTCAGGATGATGCAACAATTCTGGGAAGAGAGGAGCTGCACCTGTGCAAGTGCGTGTGTGTATTTGCGTGCCCGCTTGCGTGTACATGTGTGTGTGCGCGTGTATGTGCATGCATGTGTGCGTGCGCGTGCACGGTCGTGCGTGTGTGTATTTGCATGCCTGCGTGTGTGTGTTTGACCTTACATGGGTACATGCATGTGAGAGAGAGAGAGAGAGAGAGAGCTAGAGATGTCTGCGGCCTGGTTAATCTGTACCCTTGGTGGGCATAAGGGTTACAACCATTTTGATAAAAATTGGTGGGTGGGTGGGGGGGATTTCACAAAGCAGGATTACTAATTTGGGTTTTACTCAGTGCAGTTATCCAGCGAACTCACTAATCCTGCTTTGTGAAACAGACCCCAGGTGACCCAGGATTTCTCACCGAGGGAGTTCACACAGGTGCACAAGGATACACTCATTCTCTGCACACGGACACAAAAGGAAGTGGAGTGGAGTGGAGTTCCTGTCGCGGGAGGGGTGCTCCTGTGCCTGCCACATACACATCATAACTGCCGTGTGCAGAAAAGCAAATAGTCCCTGGAGAAAATTATTATGGAGTATTATCGAATAGTAAATTGTTATGGCGGTGGTATTCAATATTAAATCCAGTGTAAGTATAAATCGGGGCCCCCAGGCTGATGTTCAGGAGCATTTGTATGTGAAATGGCACGGTGTCCAAATCACAGTCCATTACACGTCGGAGTCTGCCAATTCGGCCAATTTGATGGTGTGGACAATGCTGTCTCCACAGTGAATATGTGTGTGTGTGCGTGTGTATGTGTGTGTGCATGTGAGCATGTGCGTTTGTGCGTGTATTCTCCACAGTGAATATGTATGTGTGTGTATGTGTGCATGTGTGTGTGCGTGTGTGTGTATTCTCCTCAGTGAATATGTATGTGTGTGCGGGCATGTGTGTGTGCATGTATATGTGTGTGTATGTGTGCGTGCATGTGTGTGTGTGTGTGTGTGTACGTGTGTGTGTGTGTGTGTGTGTGTGTGTGTGTGTGTGTGCGTGTGTGTGTGAGTGTGTGTGTGTGTGCGTGTGTGTGTGAGTGTTTGTGTGTGTGTGTTTGTGTGCGTGTGTGTACGTGTGTGTATTCTCTCAGGCCTTTTGTCAGCCACACACATATCTCTCTCAGGAGGAAGAGAGCTCTAGGGCCACATCTCCTGAGCAGAAGAGAGAAATCCTGAGCTTTGCTTTCTAGCTCCCACAATTAAGGCTTTGACCTTCAGAGTAACATAACCCTGTGTGATTGGTAGCTGGGCCCAGGCCTGATTGCTCTCGTGCTCTCACAGTCAGGCCCTTCCAGGCTGCATGACCGACCGTGGGCCCAAGGCTTCAGCCTCCTGCTTCCTTCCTACCTGTGGCAGCAGTGCAGTATAACGGGTATGGAGCTCGTCTTGTAACTTAAAGGTCGCAGGTTCGATTCCCGTTTTAGACATTGCTGTTGTACCTTAGAGCCACCTGCATTGCTTCGGTATATATCCAGCTTCATAAGTGGATGCAATGTAATTGCAGTGTAAAAGATGTGTAAGTCGCTTTGGGTAAGAGCATCTGCTAAATGACTGTAATGTAATGTAATCTTATAATGCCTGTCCTTTTCTGTGTCAGGAAAAAAGGTACTTTTTTTCTTTCCATTTCATGTTTTTTTATTTTCATCTTTTTTTCTTTTTACTTTCTCTGAAACTAAAATGTATTTTTGTACTTTGTATTGGGAGTATGACATGCTGCGGTTTTTCTGAAATCGAAAGGTTTGATGAAATGCCAATGGCATTTTTTCCCCTTTCAAAAGACAGTCATCAGTTGGAAATACAATAGTGTGGGTAACTGTATTTTTATGTGCTTACTGGCAAGAAAGTTGAAAATGCTGTAAAAGCATGTCAATGCATTGATCTGAATGGTATAAACATCAGGGCGGTGGTTCAATGAGCTTACTCTTAAAAATCATACACAGGCCTACAAAACAAAACTGATGCATAGGTACAATCAAAACCCAATGCGTCTATCATCTGTTGATCTCAGTTCCCTGGTTATATATCATATACAAGTCAAAAATTTGACTTGTAGTGAATTCCTCATATCGGACTCCAAGGAGTAGTTATCATTACATTACATTTATTTAGCAGACACTTTTATCCAAAGCGATATACGAAAGTACATATCATGTTCATTGGACAACTACGAAACACAGGTCAATAAAGTACAATACTCATTTCGTACAGCTATTTATAGCCAAAATTAAAATTGATTAAAATTGATTAATGTTTGTAATAGCAATAACCTTATGATATGAATTTGAAGTCATGGTGTTGTTTAGGTATTGCATATGAAACACATTTATGACAATAGATGCATTCTTTGATTGTTTTATGAAGATCCACAGTTCCCAATGTAAACAGATGCATCACTGTCATTGACAGGAGAAACAAGCCTGGAGACATTAGAACACCTTTTACGCTTGTGTTAGCACTGCAGTTTAGCAAAGTATCTCAGCTCTGCGAACTCACAAAGCTCCCTGTCTCCTGTAACATGTTTACATATTAATAAAAACAGGAGCATAAAATACGGTTTTTTAACAGTAAAAAAGAGGCCTTTATGTCAAATCACAACCCTGCACAGTCACTGCTATAGGCCGGGAACCGTATTTTGCCATCATAAATACACTATTTCCACAATGTTTTCAAAATTATTATTAACCACTGAATTCTGGAAAGGAAAATAAAAAGTAAAAGAATGGAAAAATAACCCACAGCATATTAGCAAGGGAGAACCTACAGTGTGCGATCTGATGGAGGAGCTTCTGAATGCAGTTTGCATGTATAAACAGCCTCTCAATACTGTCTGCTTGCTTTAGAGGATAGATTTTTAACTGCTGTGTTCTGAAAAGAGGGGGGGGAAAAAAACTCAAAAACCTAGAGCAATGCGTCACACTGTTTGGCATCAGTCTCAGCCGCGTAATAATCTCTTCATACAGAGATAAAAAGTCAAAGCAGAAACAACATAATGTACATTCCCTTGACTGAAGGTGGCATACACTCCAGGAGGATTCGCAATTTCACAGTCAATGCACACCTTCAAGAGAAAAGTGAGAAGCGCTGTAATGTTAGCTATGCACAAAGCCCAGTCCTCTACCTTCTCAATCCTTAAAACAAACAAAAACAAAAACTTTTTTTTTTTTTTAAAGTACGTTCGACAATGACCAAATCTCAGCAGGGCTCATTATGTTTTTAAAAAAATAATAATAAAAAAGTTGAACAAACAAACAAACAAACCTACAAACAGGGCTTTAGTGAATACAGAACAGACTACACAGCAGTATCCTAAAGGAAAGCTGAAACCCCTCCGCCGTGCTCTCACGGGGAAGGAAGCATCACTTCGGCCCAGTTTTCGGGTAAAACTGAAGCTACTTCGCAGGGGTTGAGCTAGGCGGGGAGGAAATGATGTAAAAAGTGCTTCTGAAGCTAATCTGGGCGGCTGCCCTAATGCATCATGGGGCCATGGCTTCAGATCATTCCAGAACTGGATTTGCCTCTCCCAACACTTTCCACTGTAGGTACTGCAACGTCCACCATGGAGACCACTGAACCTGCTTTTCTTTGTGATTTATGTAAATGAAACTGGATTCAACAACAGGTATGCCACATTAGAAATTCCGAACAGCAGCTGAAGCAGGGCTGCTCCCTTCTGTAATTCCTGTGCTTTAATATAAAATCAATCACGGAATTTGTATTATATTTTAGAGCGATCTCAATGGATACAGTAGAGAGTAAGAGGTGTGAACAAGGCAAAGCAAAAGTACTGTTTTCCCAAATGAACTTTGAGTGTGGCATTGGCATAAAACCTGAATATGATATTTGAAAATACTGTATATATAAACGAATGTATAAGCAACAGCACCTTTCACTATATAAAGACACACAACACAGCTGATAAAAAACCCTTGTATTTCCTTATTTTACAGGAAGACCAGCACATGCAACATGCACCACACCTCAGCATCATAGTCTTTGTCAGAGATGTAGTGCATGTCGTATGTCATGGTCTTACTGTAATATAAGGGAACACAAGGGTTTTTTTATCAGCTGTGTTGGGTGGCTTCATATTGTGAAAGGTGCTGCTGCCTAAATATTAGTTTATACACACACAGGTTTAATATTCAGGTTTTAGGCCCTTGTCACACTCAAAGTTCATTTGGGAAAAATACATGTATTATAACCGATTTTATTCAATATTATCTCTTGTGAGAATTGAATATGAGAATAAAAGAGTGAATGATACTGAGGCTACGATTTAAGGGCCATGCTATTGTGGTTAGGCATAATGGTATGCCTGAGAAAAACAACAGGCTACCAAGCACTACCAGCCGGTGTAATGCCTAATTAGCCTCATACAATTTGTCCTAGATAAGGATTGACTACTGTCTTTTTCCCCCCTAAGTTCCGGCTTGGACATTGACCAGTCCGAGATAATGAGCTGTGCGGCAGACCATCGTGTTTGTTTATTCGACCCGATGAAATAAACACCCCCGGAAAACCCACATCAAAATCAATCCTCAAAAAATGGAGCCTTTTCTTTTTCTTTTCACTCTGTCTCTCCCACTCACTGGCATGGTAATAACAGGCATCGCAGCCAACTCTCAGGTGAAAGCAAGTCCTCCTGTGCACTGTTTACTGTTTTTTGCACCTCTATATATGTCAATGCATATATACCGTATATATACACTTGCACTTTGACACTGTATGGCGAGAAATCTCGTGCCATAATGCCATAAATTAAAAAAGGATAAGATCTGATAGTTAGAATGTTGGCAATTGTCTTTTTTTTCCCCTCCCACTCCTGGAAGAATTTGTCCTTTTACTCAAGGACAAATCAGAAGTACTGAAAATACACCCTCAAGTATATAAGTAGGTGCTTTCGCCGAAGGGAAAAATTTTTTTTTTTTTTTTTGGAAAAGAAGGGGACCTACAGTCCCTCTGGATGCTCTCTCTTTTCTCTCTATTTACAACACTTTGCATACAATAATTACACAACTTAAAATTCCTGATTATTATCGTATAATAGCCCAGCAGTTCCCAAGACGCATCAGTTTGCTTTTCTACGAGACAATTACTCTTGTGGACCTTATAAAGACCTTGTGCATCTTTTATAGTATATACTGACTAGAGGCCTTGCAACCCGCGGTAACCTCCTGATGTAATCTGGTAAACAAAACAACTTTATAAAAAGTCAGACAGTTGTAATGCTCCCTAAGTAAATGACTTCACTGCAGAAAAAAAAACTGTACTGCAGCATTGCAGATGTAGTTTGCAGTACCCAGGTGTAGGAGGGGGCCTGACACACCATGACGAGACATTAAATCAAAGCGGTGCATTGCTCATCAAATCAGTGGACATACACAGCTTACGTTAGCGCACTCTGCAGTCCAACATAACGATAATACACCTCGGGAGCTGGCTTTTATATAAACAGACCGATTTGATAAATGCACTGTACGGCTGTGTATAACACACACACACATTCATCACAATACACTTCAAAAAATAATTATTTTCTGCTTTGGCATTGGGTAAGTATTATTGCTGTAATAATGCATAAGCCCGTGCAATCACAGTACAGCCTAATTCATCAAGCCTGACAAACTCCATAACCTTATTCCTATTTGTATTTTGTCAAAAATTATTTTACTTTTTACTACATTTTAAAGTGTCGGCAATAATTTAAAGGCGTTAGAGATTACTTCAACATAAGTGTGCATTATAATAATGGTCCGATAAGTATGTTTGAATCACACGCCTCCCCTTTAGTCTGAAAACCTGCCTGGGGCTCCTGGCTATAAGCTACAATGGAGGAGTGTTTAAAGGGCGCGTGTGTTAGTATTCCAGCTCCTGCATGCAGGGGGCAGTGCTGAGCATAGAGGTTACGTACATTAACACACATTAAGGTCCCCATTTCATCTTATAGGTAGATGAGAATGCACGCACACACACACACTCACATGCACACACACACACACTTACACCTACACTCATACACACACACACAAATACACACACATATACACATGCACACACGCACGCACACACACTCACTCACTCACATGGGCACAGTTCATGCTGTATGCAGAATAAAGTTAGGTTGAGACAATTTGTCAGTCCCCTCACTCCTGTCACCCAGGAATTCCTGTCACACGCACACCTCATTCAGTACTGAGAATACCCCCCAATCAAATGTGCTCACCTCACTTGGCAGACAAAATCAAGGGAATTTGCTGATAACAAAAGCAGAATCAACATCTGTTCCCATTCTCTTCTCACACTTCCAATTGTGCTTGTATGGTCATATGCATTCCATCCCATGACATATGAAGTCAGAAATTCAATCGATGAATATGGTTAACACTAGCAAGGCCAGAGGCCATGCTATTGGGTGTTTATACTTTAAAATTTAAATTACTCCAACACCGTCAATGCAGTAACCTCCTCATTCCCTGACTTTTCCTAAATATTTGGGCATAAAATAACAGTTTTTTATGGAAGTAAAGGCAGTCTGTTCGATTTTCTTCACGAAACACCTCGGCAGACAATAGGCAGCAGGTGTTTGTACCCGAGGAGGTGCGAATGTGTCGCCCTCGCCTCCAGCATGCTATTCAGCAACTGAATGTCAGACACTTTGATACAAATTGCTCGATCAAGCACTATCAAAATTAATTTTGCACACATAATCACTCAAAATTAATTAATTCAATTGTGTAATGAAGTTGAAGAAGACTTTGGGAGATTACAGCAGAGTTCTGCAAAGATAATGCCTCATATATTCAGTTTTTCACTGAAACTGAGACTTTAAATAAACTCTGAAAATGTGGTGTCAGGTCAGCACCTGCAACAGGAATAAGACTAACAACAACTGTGTGAAGTGCAACCAATTTGTGTGTCTCTGCTCACACAAACCACCAAAACTGTGTGCTCTCTGTGGATAAGAGCAGAGACACGGTGTGTGTATAAAAGCACACTCTATAGTGGAAATAGTGGAAGCAGGGGAAGGGAGAAGCGTAGCCTACATAATTCCTTATTACGGAAGAAAAAAATATTGCACCTTGTATTTCTTTAACTACTTTTTCCCATGTTTTGTCTTATTTTACACATTTTAGCACTTTTCTCAGTGTGACTGCGATATGCCTTGACACATTTTCCCCTTAGCCTATATAACAAAATTATATATAGCTATATGTTAGAAATAAGAATTTTGGAACTGATTTAATTTTTGCGTCCTTTATTTCAAGAAAATAGTTTTGCAACATATGGTTGCGCAATCTTTATGAAATGAGGTCACTGTGGGCACTGAATTCGAGGCTGTAATGCTGGACAAGCCTGATGCCTCTGGGCGTTAGGCTTGGCAGTAATAGGAAGTAAAAAAAAAAAGTGTTAAGCCCCAATCGACAGCTAAATCTGTACTCTGGCGATATGCATTATTTTGGTACATGTTTCTTAAAATAGGTACCCCAGCAATATCCCCCCTTTCTTAAATAAACACATAAATAAAAGGTTAATGGTTAGCATTTGCCTGTAGTAAAAATAGATATAAACAAAAAATGTATTACTCATAAAATATACAGAGAAGGCATGAGCACATAAATAAATACATGCACAAGAATCGGCACATTTTCATTATTCCACGAGAATTTTGAAACTATATGACAAATACATGCTAAATTATTGGTGATTAGCTTTTAGTATATCGATATCATAAGCTTATTTCATTATGATGGCTATGTAGGGAACACTTTCAAAGATCTAGTAACTATATATGTTTTTGCTATGCTTTTCTTTTGAAAAATATGTACATTCATATTTTGGATTTCCTTCCACACTGTGAAGGGTAGGATGTCCTAATATGGACACAGTACTCTGAATACTCTGCTATTTGAATGGTTGCATAGTTTGAAACTGTCATTTTAGTGTTAGCTTAGCAGAAAACCATTGCCTACCAGGTCCTGGCGATCACAAGCTAAAGGAATCAGAGCCAGCTGTTCCAAAATGAAAGCCAACATGGTTTAACTATTTTCTTTCTTAAAAATAACCAGTATTACATGCTTAAAATATATCTGATGTATTTGCAAGATGAGAGCATGTTCAATTTCCTATCATTGACACTGATTCTGGACAGAGTTCAGCTGCTTCTAGTTGAGTCAACATCTTCCAGTGAATGGGCCTTTCTGATATATCATAAAAGCTGCTTACAAGAGTTCACAAATTACTGAATATTCCAATTCCACCCATCAGATTACTGGGGGACGGAATTCTCGTGATTTGACCACCATGTCCCAGCAGAGTCCGTTGAATATTAAACTGGAGAAAGGACAATCCTCTGGTAAAATAAGCTATTAAGAAACATTGAGACATTGAGATTCTTTTTTTCTCCCAGTGGGAATGTCCTACATCTTCCTCCTTTTTTTTTTTTTTATGCAGGTGAAGCTACTTAATATAGGCGGAATAGGACTGTTGCGTTGGGATCTGTCAGCAGTAAAGTACCCAAAGTGCTTCAGTCTTATGGTTCTATTGATATTCTGGTACAGTTCATGCACCTAAATGCGCATCTCTCTTTGTACAAATTGCATAGAGAAAAAGAAAAG